>NC_042302.1:4343566-4643566 GCF_901000725.2 Takifugu rubripes | reverse complement strand
AAACCGCCGTTCCTCACACATTTCTAACCCCCCTCCCCCGCACTCCCATTGATCGGAAATCCTCTGGAGACGCGGCTCAGTTTATAGTCGGAGAAAATGGCCGTTAATAAAGAGAACGGGAGCAGTTGTGGAATAAACGCTGTGAATGAAACTCGATTTTGGACACGTTTTTATTTTTAACCTTGCTGGTGGGATGACGGGTTTTAAAATGCAACACAATAGCGCGTTTGTGACAAGAAAACCAAGTTTTGATGCAGAATTGCTGCTTTTCTCTGAACTTGTTCACTGCTGCGCTCAGCTCGCCGCAGGGACTTTAGCAACGGTTAGCATGCTAAGTGGCTAAAGCGTGTGTAAATCCCCCCTGCAACATGTTGGCATTGTCAGAATGAGCTGCACATCAGGAAACCGGTCAAATGCAGCTGGAAAAGCTGCATAATGAGCAAAGCGAGGCCTGGAAACGCGCTGTGCAAATATCACCGCCGATTAACAGGTGGCAACGATACTGTACGCGCCTGCCGCTTCCCAACACGTGCCGCCGTTGGTCCCCGATCTAAATGCAAGACACGCGCGAACATACACACGCGGAGGGTTCAGAGAGTAATACGGGCGGCCGCCGTAGCGTCGCGGGCGTCTGCATGTTTTATTCATGAAGAAGCGGCAAAGTGGATCATATTAACGGCTCCGGCCACACGTGCAGGCAGCCCGGGGGCACGGAAACATGCTGGGACCGTCGGTAATGGAATAGAAATGGGTATTTATCCAGAAATAGAGGGAGGGGGACACAAACGTATAAAGGTGGTGCTGGCGTGCGCCCGCTGCTCCGTGCACGTGCTTTGATATGAAGCTGGTTACAGATGAGCTGTTGATCATTGTCACCATGTTCCTGCTGGGAGCCGTTTGTACTGAAAGATGAGGCAGGAAAACCGCTGCAGCATGCAGGTGAGCTTGGAAGGCTCAGTTGTGTGTGTGTGTGTGTGTTTGGGGGGGGGGGACTAACAGAAAAGGCCGACACCGTTGTAAGTAAACTGCAGCTACAGCTGCTGGAACTTGGACCAATAGGGTGTCATCAGTGTCCCCTGATGCGAGGTTATGCGAGGGTGGGGGGGGGGAAGATGGCTGCAGGGTTGATGGCTGATAGAAGGCATATTGTGAGTGTAAATCTGAACAAACACAAGCTGATTTTTCAAATAAGCGAGTGGATTAGTGGCATCACACAGTCCGACACTGCCCCCTTCTGTACGGACAGGGGAATTACAGGCACTTTCCAGCTAGGCTCCCTTTACGTCACACCATAGTTCTGCGGGGACACTCAAGACACGGTGTCACATAACTTGCACTCCTCCTTACAGGAGGGACTAAATCACCGTTTGAAACACATTTGCAGAGGAGTCAAAGAATCTCTAAGCCTACCTTAAAGACTCGGGTCAGTGTGCCGTTGGGTCTGTCGGGGCGCTCCTCGTCCGAGAGCCGCCCACTGCCGAAGCTGTCCATGGAATGGGAGGAGATGGTCTGGCAGAGCTCCTCGAAGGAGTAGTCTCTGTCCCGGCACTTTTTGATCTCGTGGAGCAGCTTAGACAGCTCGCTTGTCACCGCGTCGTCTGAGGAAGACGGGAAAACCATTCAGGACACGAGGCGCAGTATTCAATCCCTGATGAGAAACTGAAGTCTTCGGCATTTATGAAGAGGAAACTGCACTCATCAGTATCTTCCTCCCTCCACCAGCCTCTGAGGTAATTATAGGATCTGCTGACACTTATTCACAGAGATACAGGACAAGGCGACCTGCAGTTCCACACTCAGTCGACAGGGGGCAGTGTTGGACAGGGGAAAAAACCAGTTTTCCTTGTATAGTTTCACATGACGATGCATCAATGAGGAAAGGGATATTCTCTATATCTATTTATTTATACTCTTGAAACACAAAGCTAATTGCTCACTCTTGTGTTTGATGGACGGGGATGATGAGGGTGAGGAGACAGATGTCCGAGGAGCAGGGACGGGACACTTGCGAACAGGTTCCTCAACGATACTCCTCTCCATCTCGTCCATCATGTACTCTGAAAGCAGAGGAGACAGAGGTGAAAAATCACGTACTTCCCTGCACTGGTTCTGTGGGAAAAAATGCTGTTATTCATTGAAGTTAAAGAACATTCTGACACAATAAACTGTTATTCTAAGCTCTAGGACAAAGCCAACAGTTGTCCAGCAACCACAAGTGTGCAATGAATCAAACAGAACTCTTGAATAAGTCAGACGGTGCAAATAAAACCAGAATAATCTATTCAGAATGAGAAAGTCTCTCAGCTGCTGCGACAGAATAAATGGCAGCTCTTTTGCTGCTGCCGTGTGCGTGCGTGTGCACGCGAGCGTGTCCTTTTTCATCTCCTATTCAACAGGAAATGGCATGCAGCTGATCTTTTCACTAAGTCACAGCTGTGTCCTCGCCTCCTCTCGGTGTCATCTACGTTCTTACAAACACATTTGGGATCCAATTTACTGCCAGCATTAGATTTGTAGGATGACCATATTTCCGTCCAGATATCTTCTCCTCCATTGTTGACATTTGAAAACCATCCCCGCTGGAGCAGATTCTGGATATCTCGGGCTGGATCGCCTCTGTTGCACCTGTAATAAAGTCGTGGCATTGCCTGCCTCAGAATAATGCTGCATCGGGCGTTTCAGAGTAAACGGCAACAACAATACGCGTGTTTGACCACCAGGGGGCGAACAGCGCGGACGTCAACACGTTGTGGAGGATCTTTTGTGTACTTCTTTAAGCGCCCTCACTCAGATTTAGATGGGAAACATCTCTATTGGTGATAAATATTCAGTATTGTCCTCTGGCTGCTTCGGTTGTGCCGCGCGTGTTATCAGAGAACTTCATCACTTAATTAGACTTCAAACACAAAGATGCTCAGATTCGACACGCAGCGGCAGCCTGTAGAAAGGAGGAAAGGAAAATCGTGTTTCCTCACAAGGAGTCATTTGTACCAGTGCAATAACAACTGAATTCTCTGCCCCTTAATTAAGAACAGCTCGCTCTTCATCATGCGGCATGGCGGTTTGCTCTTTAAACTCAGAACAGGCCTGTTCAAGGTTCAATTCCCGGCCTGTCTATGTGGTTTCTCTGCGTACACTAGATTCCTGCACGCTAGGTTGATCTCCAAGTTGCCTGTAGGTGCGAGTTAATGACCTGTGTGCCCGTGAAGGATGTGTTCCTGACTGCTAGGAGAAACTGCCCGTGACCCCGATCGGCGATAAGCGGCGGTTAAGTGAAGATGGATGGATGTTTTTTGTCTCCGCCTTTATCTCTATATGCATTCAGGCAAAAGTTTACCCAAGGACAGATGGCAACAGCCGCCAAGCCGCAGATTACAGCGTTCATGCACCCAAAAACAACAGCAATCGGGAGAATCTCTGATTCTCTGTGATGAAGCAAACTCACAGCAGCGACGCTCACATTATACTTGAGTCAACGTGAGCAAAAGGAGGATGTTTGATTGCAGGCTGAGCAGAAGACAGAAAAATGTATGTTTCTGCAGAAACATACCAACAGCCGACTGTCGTGTGATGTTGCACAGAGCTCACGATTCTGAATTCAAGCAGCAGAAAACTAAACTTACAATTCAAAGCCAGTGAAAAGAGGCATTTCTTTAATCTCACTTATTCACCAACGTTCCCTGAGCCGTCGCTATCTTGCCCGCAAACAGAACAGCTACATGTTGTAAATGTTGCAGTGAGACGCAGCTACAACAGTGGAAACAGTTCATCTGTGTCCTGCTAAAGAACAACAGTGCTCCAGTGCAGTGAAGAACGCAGCGGCTCGGCTGCATTTGGGACCAGAAGCAACCTAAACGGAGCATTCTGCACATAAACAAAGCCAACTGCATTAGCCAATAAGATTACGGCCTTGCAAGAGCAGAATTTGGAGAAATATCAGCCGCTCTGAGTCGTGTGACTCTTTAAAAATGAAACCTATAGAGGAGCCCCCTGGAAAACATGTTTTCTAAACCAGATCACATTCGTTTGCTGCAGACACGTCGTCACACTCGCCTCTTCAGAACGACACTCGCAAATAGGTCAACGTCTCTACAGGGGGAAATGAGTCAATGCAAATGTGGCCTCCCAGAGATCAACACTCCTGCCAGTGTCAAATGACTAATGTTTAAAAAATGGACACAACAGTGTGAGTGAGTGAGAGTGAGAGTGTGTGTGTGTGTGTGTGTGTGTCACCTTGGATCAGAGAGGTGATCTGCTGAGATTTGGGTGCTGGGTGTTCCCTCAGGATCTCCAAAGCTGTTCTCCCCTGACTGTTTCTCAGATTGGTCTTGATCCCTGAGACACATGCAAACAAACAAAAGCAGAATATAAAGCAGGAAAAAATGTTTCCGTGACTGAACGACAGACACGTCAGGATGTAAATGTCAGCTAAGGTTGTGAACTAAAGATGAGTGCATATGAAACAAGAGCTTAACTTAAAACTGGCAACAACTAGCCTCGGTCAAAAAGTAAAGTAACCAGATTTCATGAGATGTTTGTTCTCATTCAATCCCAAAATTCACTAAAGTATAAAGACTAAAGTATAAAGGATGCACAGTCAAACAGGATTCAGGTTAAAGTGCCAGCGCAGATCCCTGTTAATCCAGGATGTCAATTAAATTTAGGCCAAAAGAGCAGAGCTCAGTCGCAGGAAGTCCTGCAGGAAACAGGAAGTGCTACAGCAAAATAGGTGGCGGTCGCCGCAGATATCAAAGATAGCGGCAGTGTCACACACACACACACACACACACACACACACACACACACACACACACACACACAGAGGAGTGTGTGGATGCTTCTTTAACGTTCATGTTTTATTTGCTACTGTTTAATTAGGCATCAGGCCTGAAGCTTATTTTGATGATGTCATCAGAGTGAGACGTTTAAAAATGTAAACAAAACTGACAGCTGAACTGAGAGCAGAAACAAGAATCTGGCTTTGCTTTATGGGGCAGGATAAAAAAAAGAAATCAATCAATCAATCAAGGAAAGCACAGCAGCTTGCACGCTCCAGGACACACTCAAAACTGACCTGAGTCAAGCAGAAGGCGAACTACATCCATCTTTCCAAAGAGAGCTGCTTCGTGGAGGGCGCTGCCATTGTCCGTCTAGGAGGGACACGTTGGGAGACGGAGAGCGTGCGTTAACATTCCGTCCCTTTTTTGAAAGAACAAGGTCAAAAACAGGCATGAAAAAGACAGACACAGACTGAAGACGACCCCCGGCAGGTACTTGGCGCCGTTCCCTCGCCGTGGGGCCCAACTGGTTTCAAACCATTACACCCACAGCAGGAGCCTCCACGGAAACGCCCCCAATTCTCCCTGAATGTCTCCTGGCCCGCGTCAGCCCCCCAGTGCTCGTAATGGAGATATTATAGATGTGATGCAAGATGAGGAAACCACGCGGCAGAATTCCAGCCAGTGCATCGTTTCAATTTAAAAACAAACTGCTTCTAAAATGCTGTGAGTGAGTCCCTGAATGTGGCGGCGAACAGAGAGGACGGATGAATCCTGAACGGCTGAGGTTTCCGTCCGTCGACGGCCCAGCGTGGAGCTCTCAGCATGGCTGCCTGGCTGACACAAGTCCTCACAGCTTGATATGTCACAGAGCACCGGAACGCCGCACGCCCACGGAAAAGCCACAACACAGGAATTCCTGCATTTTCCAAGGTCAAAAGTCACGGAGGACGCAGCTCAGCAACGGAAGAGCACACACGAGGCGCCCTGGGGCGCGTTTAATTCGTACACCTGGCACGAAGGAAGCAAAAACACACAGCGGAGCGGCTTTTGAACCCGAGCGCACTCAAACGCAGCGACATACATATGCTGAATCCATCGCATCCTTCACGGTCGACTTCCTGGAAACGCGGAGGAAAACACGGGATTGAACCGATTTCAAAACTTTAATGAAGACAAATTGCTTGGACGGCAGCCAAGAGCGCCGATACGCAGCAGGGAATCTGACTCCTGCGCCATATTAACGCGCCCGTCCTCTGCAGGGAACTTACTGTGGCTGCTCCCTTTCCTCCGCAATAAAACCGTCATCGGATAAAGCCGCCACTCCCGCGATGCGTCCCCAGAAAAGGTCAGCGGTCTCGTTTGGGAATATTGGAGGTGTAAATCCCGGGTCGCATTTGCAGATTAACAGGATATCAAAGTGAAGACTGAGCATGAGGAACGCAATCTTTCAGCCACAGGCAAGCGAGGAGAGGTGGGAGTGAGGAAATGGTCCACCCCACGTTGGCCTCCTAACCTTCTCTCTCTGACATCTCTGTAGCACTTCCCATCCCGTTTCCCATGGCAATGGCTCGGTGAGGTCATGAGGAAATGGGGGAGGCCTTTGTCGCTCTCCAGGAGCTTCCTGCCATTGAAAAGCAGCCGACTTTCAGTTTCACGGGCAGAAAGTCTGATGTCAGGATGATAATGAAGGTTCGAGTTCAGTTGGGATTGATTGGGAAAAGTGTTAGCATGGCTGTGTAGTAGCGGCTACCCGTTATATTCATGAAAACGAAAACTAACGTGGAGTGAGGCAGAGCGAATCCCATCAATGATTCATTCACACCCAGACAGACTTGAACGGGTCGCCTTCAATTACCGACCTGGACCATCACACACACTCTCACACACACACATACACACACACACACAAACCCCTCGTGATTTCCATTCATGGTGATCCCCACATTACACTCTTTTCCCTATTTACCTTTTCTGAGCGTTTATTCATCTCAGTAATGCATGTTTACCTGAACATCATCTTGATTTCTCACCACACAAACTAGAACCCACCAACACACCCCAGGAGCTTCAGATGAGGACCCGCAACTGTGGTCACCTACTTCAAATCAGGAATCCCTTGTTCTAAATGCCTCCCTGTTGCTCAAAAGACAAAAGGCGCTGACAGAATAGGGTTAACAGCGTGCCTGATGGACTTGACCCATGCCATAGTAACGCAATCTGTCCAATTTTTATTATTTCTCATGCCCGAACTGACAACCCAATTACAGAAAAACCTCCAGTGGCCGCGGCACAACAGCCCAGCATGTGCAAGTCTGAACCGGCACTCAATCGTGCACTTTTAACCACAGCAAGATCATGCGTCTTCATTTTTTTCACCCCACCATTTTGACTGCCTTAGCACATAGCCTACATCGTTACCAGGACAACCATGCGGATACGTCTGCAACAGAACCTGAATGAGTGGACGTACAGCACCTGAAGCCACGTCTAGTTTTCACCAGCGGTGGACAAAAAATGCAATGTTAAGCCTGTTTTTGATTAGAGAACAATGCACAGAAGTAAAGTGCACAGATTGGTGTCATCAAACAGGCACTGCTCATCATCTCTGAGTACAGAGAGAGAGAGAGAGAGATAAAGAGAGAGAGAAATTTGCTGCAGAAGAGGGGCCGAGCCAAATCAAAGGCGTGTTCTGTTCTGTGTTCATCTTCACTACACACTGAGCCCCAGGGCAAATCCCTGCAGAGAAGCACAGCCCATCTCTTCAGATCAGAGCACGCGGGCGCACGTGCTCGGCACAATCACACACGCACGTGGACAGAAGCTGTGAGTGCTGAATCGCAGAACCAGAAGAGGTCAAGAGTGAAAGTACTCATTCATAGACTGACAAACAGTAGCTCATTTATGCAATAAATGAATACAGACTAGTTTGCCTTTGACTGCTGTTGAACCTCATTTATATAAAACTGTTGCCTGACATGTTTCTATGTTGTGTCTGAACAGCATTATAACTCAAGAGTTTGACAAACTACAGCAAAGGCAATAGGAAGAGGTGCCCTCTAGTGGCTGGTCTTTATCACTGCACTAAATGTGAATTCCATAACATTTCAACATTTTCCATGACTCAATTCTCGATGCTCGAAATCGATCGTGCAAGTTTCAAACACAGTTTGTAAGACTTAATTTGTCCTTATTTTGCTAGACCTTAATCTATTTTTCTTGCCGATACCTGCAACATACAAATGCGGATTGATTTCTGGCTAACTTTGCATTAACGGGCAGAAAAGGCGGGGCCAGAGCTGTTGTGGCGACTCCGACTCTAAAACAACAAAATGCAGCACAGCATGCCCAAACAGAGCGCCAAGAGTTCAGGTAAAAAATTTTTACAAAGACCTGGGAACACCCTGTCCTCCTCCTCTTCCCCAATCAATTATTCATCTCTCCACCACCACACGTCCCAGGCATGCGCACGCTTTACTGATGCGCCCACAGACATGTTTTTTTTCCCCTTCCAAATCTGTCCGGTGTTCACCTCTGCGGCGGATCACAGAGCACAAACAGCTCAATCCCTCTATTTAAGTCTTTTCTTACCACACAGTTGACGTCCATGCCGGCCTCCAGCAGGGTCTGGACGGTGCTGTGGTGGCCGTTCCGTGCCGCCAGGTGAAGCGGGGTGTGTCGGCGACAGTGGCACGTCATGAGGTTGGGGTGGGTGTTGATCAGCATGCACACCACCTGCACACAAAAGGACCGCGGGCCGATGCTTCATTTGTCCGGCCTTCGCGTTTTAGGACCTGTCAATCAAGCGTGAGACGGCGGGGGGCTGCGGAGCGCTCGGTCCGGACCCGTCTCAGCTCAACAGGTGTCCTCTTTTCCTGCGAATTCTTGCCTGCGTGCAGCTGCTAAACTTTTGCCCCGTGTCGGTTACAAGTGTGTGCAGCGGCAGCTTCCACCGCAGGGATTTCCCTTCATTATAATGCAGATCGGGAGAGCGGGAAAAAAAAATGAATTATTCATTTACGCTCCGACAAACCTAGATGGCTTGACTGCAATTACTCACTGCCTCGGTGGGAGAATTCTATTTGAACATCGGGACGAGTTGCAATGTGTGTACCTTGATGTGACGGTGGGATTGGATTCATCTTTAATACCAAAGATATGCGACTAAAACAGACTTCTTACATCCTAGATATTGGAGGGGATGCGTCATTTTTAAAGCAGGATCCACACAGTCCCCAACTGGTCCCTGGAGATGTATCAGGATCAAAGCAAAAAGGCTTCCCTCCCTCACCGGCACTCCCAGTCAGACCCTTTGGAGAATGCTGGTCTGCTTTGGCGTTTGTTTTATTGCACAGGTTCGTACTGACCTCCAGCCGTCCGTAGAGCGCGGCCAGGTCCAGGGGCGTCTCCTGCCGGCTGTTTCTCATGGTGGGGTCGGTCAGCTCGTGGAGGAGCACAGAAACCACATCAGAGTGGCCATACTGGGCTGCACAGTGAAGCGCCGTCTCCTTCTCATGGTTCTGGGAAAGAATCAAAGGAGGGAGTGAGTGACAGCAGTGGGCTACTGGGAATCTATCACAACCTTCTTGCTTTTTCTTGCACCAAATTTATTTTCTGAGAACACGGGGAGGGTTTGTTTAAATATGACAAGGTCTTGGTACTCTAGGGGGGCCCACGTAGCTCTGGGCAGGGGAACACCTACGAGGAAGAGAGAGACGATGAATCCTCCCATCTGGAGGAAAATGCAAACAAGTGGCAACAGTTATTTAATCTCTGCATTTATGTTCATCTATGAATGTACATGAAAATACTGGTGCTGATGCAAAGAGCATATTTCTAAAACCATCAAGAAAAACCAGAGTTTTCAGATTCCAATGTGCTGCTCACACACAGCTTCTTCCTTTTCTGCCCCCCCCTCCCTTTTCATAGGCGCCCGTGAGCGCTGAATGAAAGCGGCGTAGACACGTTGGGAATAACAGGCGAGAAACAGCCTCCACATGAAGAAACACAGGCTCCTGCAGCAGCCACACCACGTGGAGGGCTCTGCCCGTTTCCTCAGCCAACCAGAACCGCGCTTTCTCCTCCCTACGGACCGCACACCCCTTCATTTACGGCGGAGTGGAACCTTCCAGTGCAGGTCTGATTGCAGGCCAATTGCAAACTAAGAACAATAATCACACAGTCGTGCTGGGTGTGATTCGCATTCATCACAGTTTACTGGCGTAAATGCTGCGATATATTTAGTTTAAAGTCCATGTGCTGCTTATATGTTTCCCCAGAGGGTTTATTTTAGTCTCATCGGATCAAATTTACTGTATATAAGGTCTGCACGGTGCCGCGGCGATGCTTTCAGGACAATAGGTCATGTACTGCACCAGCAACCGGGGGGAAGCCTATTTGGAAATTTGTATTCATCGCGGTATAATTGTGAGCAATGAGGTGGAAGAAATGCAGCGCACACTGACGAAGGTACACTCACAGGTTCAATGACAAGCAAGGGTCTTCAATCAGGTCTCGCTAGCCAACAATCCATAAGACTGAAAGCAAATAGCCAAAAAGAGGAGGAGGGAAAATCCTTATGATGAAGGCAACACCAACAGTGAAAAGCTGAGCTTAACAAACGCTGGGAGGGAGGGAGGGGGGGGGGGGGGGGGACACAGGTGTTAGCCATCAGGGCAATCACAGCAGGGGGTATCAATGGAACAAAGGTCTCCAACTGACACGGAGAAGCAGCCACAGAAGCAAACAAATAAATGACCAAGAAGCAAAATTCCATGTAAAATAAAATCACAGGAACACAAAAGAGCCCTCGTGTCAGATTTTACTGTCTGAATCAGGGAAGGATTAAAACGTAACACCGGGCTGAGGGTGCTGAGGACAAGCACAACAGGCACCTGCTCAAATCCCCAAATCTGAACGCAGATATGATAATCGCTGGAAAGGAAACCGTGAGCGCTTCTGCCGATACGCCTCTGCGGCCCTAACGAACAGCAAAGCTTGGTCGGAGCAATCAGCGGCGTGAGGCGCAGCGGGTCGGACTGGCAGAGCTATAGATAGAGGAAGGACGGAGGGGAGAGCGGCGCAGGGACCGACAGATACAGAGGGACAGGACGATGGAGAGGAAAGGAGAAAATCCTGCTTCCGTGCCCCCCGGAGCGGCCTATAGGTTACCATTACACCAACTCTGACAGCTTTCCAATATCATCCAGCACTGTTGTGGCTGATTGAGCTTTGACCAGCTTTGAGCTTTGATCTGCTAATGATCCGTAATGATCCGTCAACTGGCAGGAAGCGCTTTATTGACAGATAATGGACACGCACGCCCCGTCTGGTTTCTATTTTAATGGTGTATTTTTAGGGTCCTTGCAGTTCTTCTCTACATCTGCATCTGTAGCTCCTCCACCTGCGCACGTGCGTGTGCCCGTATCCCATCAGTCTTATCTAAATTCAGCACCACGAGACCAAACAGCTCCATCCATACAAATAAGCCGGCTTTATCAGGGACGGCTGGGATGGAACCGGGGTGAAGGGAGCACCGAGGTGTTTGTTTGAGCGTGCGCCCTGTTAATGATGATGGAGCGATACGCAGGAAGAGCTACGGCTACATTACAGCGTGTTAATCCCTGCAGGATGAGAGCTGGGTAAACAAAGGGGGAAGCAAAACAGTCCGCTTAACACGTTTCATACGCTGACATGAAAGAAGCTGGATCGATGATGGTTCTGGGCTCACCTTCATCTAATCTCCTCAGGTTTCTTTGACTCGACATTATTTAGCGAGCCCCCTGACGCCTTGGACTGGAAGGAGGAAAACAAATGACATAAGATCTTACTCATAAGAAAACAAAGGGGGGGGGGGGTGTTTGGGAAAGGACGTTCCCAGAGTGGCAGCAATCGCATGTGGACCGTCTGAAACATGCGGCTTTTATTCCACGTGAGGCAGCAACATCTGTGCCTGACAGGGTTTGGAATTACAGAAACTTTTGGACGGATAACCGAGGAGTGTGCACGTCGGGATAAAAAAAAAAAAACCTAGTCGGACAGCAGCCCCTCCACCTTTTACCTTTGTCTCAGGTCGCACAGCCTCTGGGCTCCCAGAAGGCCTTGCAGCGCCTGGACAGAGGCCTGAACGAAGCATTCCGTGCCTCAAAATGTCCTCTTACCCCGACGCATCGATTCCATGCTGGGGATGGAGAAAACAAAGAACGCTTCAAAAGAAAGAGCGAGGGAGAAAAGAAAATCTACCCTGTTGTTTGAAAAGAAAACATTCCTGGAATGTGTCACGAGGGGGGACATACTTGACCTACTCAGTCAACCACAGACAGAATAAACTTTCAATCGGGCGGAGCAGAGGAAGCAGAGGACGCCCTGGGGTTTCGCGCTGGTTCCCACGTGCACAGCTGCCTGCTGTAAGCGGGCGTCCGGGGGACACGACCGTCCCACAATCAGACCAACGCTCGACCGTCCCTCTCCAGGCCGGTTCTGCTGCAGACGAGTGCCCCAAGCCCAAATGTCCCGGCCTGGTTGAATGTTATTCTCTGCTGCTGACGACGTCACACGCTCACAATAGCGAGTATCTCTGTCAAATGCAGCTAGCTAGCCCTGCTACAACGTTTACCATTACAACTGTACACACAACAATATGAAAATTCATTTCACACACACACACACACACACACACACACACACACACACTCACACACAGGTGTGCTTGTCCCACCAGTGGGGCCAATTGGGTAGCAAACGCTCCCAAAAACCTTCAATAATCCCCCACTGGCTGCAGCGTCACACAACTGAATCCTTTTCCTTACATTTCCGCGGCGACTTCACGCCTCGCACATGGGAGGAAAGCAAAAAAAAAAAAAAAAAAACATGGGATGAGGAAAGAGTAACGTCACGACAGTGCGGTAATGAGCAGCCAGCGGCGGGTTTCTGCGAGTCTCGATGATGGGCGTGAGCCTGCGTGGGACTCCATACATCACCGGCTAATGTATGCAGGCCGCGCTCTCCACCGCAGACAAGACAGACGGAGGGAAAATATCCAGCAGACCTCGTAAACACTCCATAAATCCCGCTCTCTGATTTATGCCGACGACCCGGGGACGACTGTTCCCGCACGCTGACTACATTATTACTAAAGGATGAGGGGACATAATTTAATATTGCGGTAAAATTTATGTTGAAACGCAGCCACGCTGCAGATATCAGCGTCTGACGGACAGCTGGTGCAGAGAGACGGTCCCAGTAATCCTCCATCTTTCTCCCGGAGGCTAAGGCCAGGCTGGTCCTAGGGTGGCTCTAAACAGCTCCTACATGTGAGTTCTTGCCGTCTCCCTGTGTGATTGACAGACAACCTGTCAGCAGGGTTCGGCTCCAGCCTTGACCCTCAAGGATGAGACCACTGGCTCTGAAATTATTCATTTGGGTTTTTTTTTTTTTCCAATTCATTTGCAGTGACCTCCAGATTCCAGCTGGGCCACAGAGAGTTGGAAGAGCGGTTAGCGGCTCGCTTCCCAAGCTGTGATTCCCAACATTCGGACCAAACAGAAAGGGAAAATTAAGAAGTCTTAAGGGAAGATAAATGGCCGCGGCACAACATAACTGCTGGGATTTTATGTGCACCACAAACCAAAACACCGACCATACTAATCCGTCTCCACATGGATGGCGTTAGGAACCCCCATCCCAAAAAACAACTAGAAAAATCCATCAACAGCACACTTGAACAGCCACACTGTCGAGCTGAATGAGCACTCAGGACGGCGACTGCAGAGCTTCCCTGAGCAGTATTTTTCACTCCCCTGCAGAGGAGCCTGCTCAGCTCCACAAATCACCGATGGGTGAGATAAATAAATAAGAAAATTACTGGCATCTACTTGCTGACAAACCTCCTCAATTCAGGGGCATAGGGACGTCATTTATCACGGGAAACAATTAGCCAGTAATAAGTCCTGGAGGGAAATGTTACTGGCTGGTCATAGTGGAGGAAAATGTGTTTATTAGCCAGGAGTAAATAAAGATCCAGGCATCCAATAACCAGGGTGTCCATTATTTCCCTGCCATCAGGAGTCCAGGCAAATTAAAACTCTTATCTATTAACATAGAGGGCCAGGGTGCTTCATTGTGCAACCAGATAGGCGTGACCAAACACAAATATACCATCATCAGCGGTGAGCAGCGACAACTAATCTAGCTGATGAACAACAATTCCTGCTCTGGAACTGTGACAGTGGGGTCTTTCCTGATAACCTCAGTGGGCCATTTAACATGAAGACATGTCATCAAGGGCTCTAGTTCATTGGAATTTAGCCGTTTATGTAGTATTCCTTTCATAGTATCCAGCAATGCACAAATAGCAACAGATCTGGGCAACAAGTTCAGACAGGATGTTGTATGGTCCATTCATAGAGCAGCGCCACACAGCGCCCCTAGCGGTGAAAGCAAGAACTGAAGGGTCATTTGTGTCTGCGAAGCGACGACGAGGTAATCTTGCCTGTTGGTTGACCCGGCAGTGCGAGGGCCCGTGGTGGACGAGGATGCGGACGATGTCCGCGTCCCCCCGCCAGGCGGCGAGGTGCAGCGGGAAGCATCCCTTGTTGTCCGCCACGTTCGTGGACGCCTCAAACTGCAGCAGCTTCAGCACCACGTCCCTGCGACAGACACAATCACACATTAATGTCCTGTTTTTGTTGGGGGGGGGGTCAGATTAAACATGCCTAATATGTGAAAGGCATGTTTGACCAGTCCGCCTCCCAATTTAGAGGTGATGGACAGCTGGGAGTTCAACCGGAAATGCCGGCAAATTGAAAGACGACGACCACATCCATGTTTCCCCTCTAATAAGCTAAGTTCCATTACACAAGCTGATAAAGTGACAGATAATACAGCGTGGAATTGTGCCGGGAATCAATTTAGCCGCTGCTGAACAGGGCCGAGAGTGAGATCCATCCACATTAGGAAATCTGCAGCCGAAGCTGTCGTCCGTCTCCCTCTGAAGAGGAAAGGTGAAGAGCCTCATTTGCATTTGAAAATGTCAGAGGGAAAAACTGAGGAGAGAGAAGGGCAAAACCTCTCAGGAGGAGAGGTGAAAGCAGCACAGGGATGCTTAATGAACCGCTTTGTTAATTATTAATTCATCATAGGCTTCCTCAAGTTTAATTGGCACCTGTGCAGGAGAATCATGTGGGGACTCGAGGTCGGACATGAGGATCTTCCTGTTGATTAAGGTGCCGCTATTTGTCACAGAATGGTCTTTTTTTAATCAGTTTATCATGATTGATATGATGGGAAACGTCTTAATTGGCAGTTCTGTTGTGGCGTTCCCACCCAAACGTCGAACCGCTCCTCCGCAGCCTTTTGTTAGCGGCCTAATTTTCCCTCCCAGGCTGCTGTTCTTTTCCTCCTATTCTGTTGTTCCTCTGCTGTTGATCTGAGGGAGGAAATCCACATAATTGCACCCAAAACACAGCTCTAATCCTTCAGTTCCACCAGGCTGGGGTAGCGCTCGGGCTAGCGGCTAATTCACACACTGTAAAAAAAATGATTTCTCAGCGGCTCCGGAGTGAAAAAAGAACCCTGAACAGAGACTCCTACAGAACATGTAGAGATCTACGCTGGCGCGTTGCACCACAACCGACAATTCCAATGAAACTAGGCCCCCCCGATTCTCCTCGTGCTGTCGGTAACAATCCAGTAAAGCACTCCAAAGAGGTCCCGGCTTACCTGTGTCCGTTCAGCGACGCATGATGTAAAGGTGTGTAACCCGAGCTGTCCGTGCAGTTGACATTCAGGCCCTTCCACATGCTGAAAGAAAACATACAAGATTAAACTCATCACATCCAAAAGGTGCTCTGGCTGAAATACGCACAATGTCACTGCAAAATAAATAAATAAATAAAAAGCTGAGGTGCCAATAAAAACGTGCTTAGTGGGCTCTGGTAATCCAGGTCCCAGGTCACGCATCAGGGCTGAACTAACGCCCGGGTTTTCCGAGGGCCGTGATTTAGTGACCTCTCTTTAACAGTCGAAGCAAAGCAACGTCGCGACCCGACGCGGTCCGATTTGCACGGTGCTGGGTAATCGATCCCTCTCTGCCATCTTAAGAAATTCAGAGAAGTCTGAAAATGATCCGGAATCCACTTTCCAATGAAAGCGATCCTACTTCCTGCCTCAGACTGCAGGCTGCTGCTGCCGGCTTTGCCAGACATCAATTCAACACAGTGATCAAGGTCAGTGGTGTTGCGTAGCAATGCTATATAAGCTAATTTAGAGGTATTAAAGCCTGACTCTGTACACACACACACGCACACACACTCACAAAGAGCATCAATCAATAAAGACAGCTGGACTACCGGCCATTTCACTGCTGAAATTCAATGTTGAACTACATAATTATTGTAAAAGAACCCCTCTCCCCACCCCCCACCCGCAACATGCTGACAGACAAAAAAAAGCTGTATTTTCACTGAAGTGTTGCAAGAGACAACCGACACAAGCAATCACACCCTACCCGAGGGGGGGGAGACCCCACACAGGCCCTTATCACAGCACACACACAATGAAACTATAACACAGGTCTGCGTCTGTGCAGCTAATCTCTACACGCTGTTGGCGTGTGAGGCTGTGCACGCGTGTGTGTTCATATCGATCGCGCTGCTCCGCTGACCCCATTCAGAACTGACCTATAGATGGTTGTTAAAAAAGAGCTGACTGACGGGAGGGGGGGGCACCAACATGTGCAACAGAAACGTAGTAACACAAATAAACCGCGAGCGTTCACACCTCTGGTGATACAGACGTTTTCAGTGCAGCCCAGGTATGTGAGCGGGACCAGTCTTTGCTGCTTCTGTTGGCTAGTTTAGCGGGATACTATAATTTATGCAGCCTGGTGGAGATATTAGCACAGACCAAGGGGTATTCCAACAGCTCCTGGAGAAACCTTGCTGTCCAAACAGTAATTACGTAAATAAAACTGGATCATTATTAATACATTATTATTTCTGCTTTGAAGAGCCCAAGCTGCCGGCAACAACACTGGTTTGGCGATGCTAAACTAAATATCAGCGACGCAAATTCGTTCACTTCATTAGACTCAAAAAGCTCTTGGATGTAAACACAGTTAATATTCCATGCGCCGACGCCCGTAAGCTGTTTCCCATCACAAACAAATGCGTGCATTCACGTGCCCACGTGCGTGTTCACCCCCAGCTGTTACCTTCTAATCTGTGCATCGATTCATCAGGAAAGCGTCGCACAAAGGGCCTTTCAAAGTCTTGCGGAGCCCCGACGACAATCCTCCGACACACACCCACAAAGGCAACATATGGATGCAGGCAGCCACAGAACCGCCATCACAAAACCCATTTTACAAGCGTTGAGCAAGGTGTTTCAGGATTTTCATATGTGTTTCTGAAGGGCCCCAGAGTGTTAGCAAGCAAACGTGGCATTTAGCTCCAAGTGTAAAAACAACAGTGCTTTAGCATGATTACACAAATAACGCTTATTGGAAAGACTTCAGCGCTCCATCAGTATTACAGTTGGTGGAACACACAGCCTTAATAAAGAGGCATAAACCCATCCTCTTGCCTGATAAATCCAACCATGCTACCTTCAAATAGAGGACTCATAAATCCAGATTTAATTAGCCAGGAAGCAACTAAGCTAGCAACTAGCCTGGTGTGAGAAAGATAAATTAATGAATGCACCTTTAAACAGGTTTCTGCTTTTATCTTTTTTTTGACAATTGAACCTGCATTTTCTTGCTAAATCATTTAACCTGGTTTTCTTATCTCGGCTGCTCTTTTCTGCCACTGTCCCACCTCAGAATTCCTAAAGCCGAGTCCCTCGCAAATGGAATCACTGGGTAACTTGAGATTAGATAAGAGGAGAGGTTCCACAGCTGCAGGAATGCAGACTCTTTGGTGGATTAGGCAAATATGCAGACCGCTGTCCTCCTACCTAATTAACCTCGGGTGCTGCTGCAGAGAAGGACCAAATCTGTCTCCGCGTCTCTACGCGCTGTTGAAGCTGAGCTTTACGTGAAGCTTTAAGCTGTTGTCTGCTCAGCCGTGAGAAGAGCCGTGAAATATTACAAAAATATTACATATTTAAAAAGGTCAAACATCATGCGCGGGCTCCCATGAGGCAAAGCAAGACTGTTAATACATTCAGTTACGAAAATATAGATCAAGTCAGTCCACATCGGTATCTTTCTGGGAAACAAAAAACACCATTGCGAGAAGATGCGTGTTTTCAGAACAGAGGAAGTGGTCTTGCTTCATATCCTGTTCCGAGCACCGACTGATATGAGGAACGGGAGGACAAATATTCAGCAGCGACGAGGATCTATTTTCCTTTAGAAGCTGCCTTTGAAGTTTAAAGCCCAGCCAGCTGAGAGAAACAGTCCTCCCTCCATGATGCCCCAGGGCAGGAGTTCTGCTTAACATTCTAGCCAGCGCAGGTATGGATGAGGTTTATATAATTGCAGGTGCCCGTGCACGTGTGGTGTGCAAGGTGAGCCTGACCCTAGAGAGGCTATTATACTGTGGAGTGTGTGCAGGCTCTATAAAGATGTGATGGTTGAGTCCATCCCACTGTTTGTATGCTCAGCAGACATCAGGGGTGCTAACCTTTAGCCACCAGGTTGACTGGATGTAAATGTTCAATGTAAAGAAAATATCTCCTGGAAGAAAATCTGGATGGAGGCAATGATGCTGCATCCGTAACGGCCTTTACGTCTGTATTCAAAAGAGCCTTTATAGCCTTAAATAATCGACCAGTAAAATATCTTTAGTGTGAGTTAATGGTGTGTTTACCACCCCGCCCCTCTATAACCAGTCTGTTTACCACCCCGCCCCTCTATAGCCAGTCTGTTTACCCACCCTACCCCTCTATAGCCAGTCTGTTTACCACCCCGCCCCTCTATAACCAGTCTGTTTACCCACCCTGCCCCTCTATAGCCAGTCTGTTTACCACCCCGCCCCTCTATAGCCAGTCTGTTTACCCACCCTACCCCTCTATAGCCAGTCTGTTTACCACCCCGCCCCTGTATAACCAGTCTGTTTACCCACCCTACCCCTCTATAACCAGTCTGTTTACCCCCTTAACCTCTATAACCAGTCTGTTTACCCCCCCTTAACCTCTATAACCAGTCTGTTTACCCCCTTAACCTCTATAACCAGTCTGTTTACCCCCCCTTAACCTCTATAACAGTCTGTTTACCCCCCCTTAACCTCTATAACCAGTCTGTTTACCCCCCCTTAACCTCTATAACCAGTCTGTTAGCATCTTTCCATGCACACAATAGACATGATTGTATCTTTTAATGCATAATAATTAGCATTAGTGTTTAAATTCAAGGACTGATTTGAGTCCACATTAATTCAGATGCTGCAGCGCCTGTGAGAGCGCCACAGTCGATGGGTTAATGTTGCATTTGAATTAAACCAACAAAGGTGGAGCGTCTTTATTAAATACGGTGTATACGTTTTACTTCCCGCCGGTGCTGATCCCGTAGGAATACAATCACGAAGAGGGTTTCCACAGATTGCGCTGTCACCTCCAAGCCTCGGCAATCCCATTTTCCCCCCCGAGATCCTCAAAACCAATCCGATTCCCACCTACGCGCTCTCAGGGGCGATCCTGCACAGCTTCCACCAGGTGTTTCCTCCTCTCTCCCACCGCGCCTGCACACCTGTCGGTGTTTTCCCAATCAAATCCCGACCAATTACAGCAACGTGTGAATCAAGCCTTTAATTCACCGGAAATGCCACTTCAGAAGGCGCCATCCACACCAGGCGCTCACACATTGTGCGGAGAAACCGTGCACGCTTGTCTGAAGTGCAACTTGCACGTAATAAATAAATATGCAGGTCAACAACGAAGACACTAAAAGGGAAAAAGCACCAGGAACCGGCATGTTCAACAGGTCAAGAGGTCGCCGCTGCCATCACAGGAAGTCATCTATCTTTGAGTCAAATTGACCTGGGGTGACCCCGCTGTTGAGACACACTCAGCAATGATTAAAACAAGACCTGAGGAATCAACAGCTGCAAAGTTTGAGGACAGATTATGGGCTGTCCGACTCCGATATTGTGTTTTGCCGTAAAATGTGTTTTAAATGTACAGGTGTGTGTGTGTGCGTGTGCGTGTGTGTTGGTGGGGAGCTGTATCAAGGCCAGCAGGAGCAGCTGCAGCCATAAATCAGTTGTTTATCAGTTAAACTAATGGCTGTGTTTGCCCGACACTTGTTTACTCCTGCCGCCGTGCGCGCTCGCCAGCCTTCTCTGTGCTTCGGGAACAACATCGATATCAAATGGCCATCGGCTCAGTAGGAGAGACGGAACATCACAGGGAATGCCAGCGGCCTCTGACCTCCGTCGCAAGCTAACGTGTCACTTGATCGGAGTGAAAGGTTGAGTGTGTGTGAGTGTGTGTGGCTGGATGAAAAGCAGCAAAGGAAGGAGGGGTAGTGGAAAAGGACAGAGGGAGCAAATTTAACAGAAGACAGAGGGAGAGCAGACAGCGGCACTCTGTTCCTAACGTCCTCCCAGAACAGCACCTTAAATAGAGATGGAAACATCCCTCGGCGCTCCTGATTCCCCGCAGGAACTCATCTGGAAGCAACGGCAGAACTAAGGTGGCAATGCCCTTAAAGAGCGGAGGGTTTTAATAAAAACGTCTTTTTGAGAGAGCTTTTTAGGAGACTCATTGATTCTATCTTTTAAGGCGGCCCACTTATAACCACCGAGGATGAGTAAGAGGCAGCGTTAAACAAACAGCTAAAAGATAAATTTGCCGCAGCGCCACCAGAACATCTGCAAAAGATTAGGCCTGACAATCAACAGGAAGTGGCTGAAACTTCCCAGAAACTGCTGATAAATACAGGCAAGTGCAGAGCACTCCGATTAATCAGCAGATAATCATTTCAGCTCTGAATCTTCCCCCAAAAGACACTTGTGCAAGTACCTAAAGCTAGCATACGCCACTAAACACAACTCATCTTTTATAGAGCACATTGATTTCCAAGAAGGGAGAGAGGACTGCTCAAGTTGTTGGATCAGAACAGTCGGTGGCATCTCGACCAGGACAAGTTGCAGGAGGATGTAGACTCAGGAAAAACAGGACAGAGTGGCACATCGTCTCGTCCACCTCCTTTAATAGCCGGTGAGAAGCAGAGGGGAGGGAAGTGCCAGCCCTTTTCACCGCTGCCTGCATCGATTTACACTGCAGCCTTTCCGTTTAGGCACAATATGCAGAGCTGCAGACAATCAATCTGTGCATGTACGGACTGCATGCATGTGTGAGCGCGTGCGTGTATCTCTCCCAGGAAACCCGGCACTCAGGAAGCAAGAGAAAGCCTCAGACCCCCACTTAGCAACAGCCAGCCACGTTTCCATCTGGATGGCCATTGATTTAGCCTGGATCTGTAGCATTATGGATGGGGAACGTCAGCTCAGGCTCGTTATCCGTGTGGAATGAACTTATCCAAGGAAGACCGGAATCATCTTTAAGCACACTTTAAACCAAGGGAGGAGGATTCTTGTTTTCCCCTGCTGAGTTCTGAACGCTAAGCTAACATGTGACCATTCAAATCAAATGACAACAGAGGCCGATGAGAAGGCAGAAGTTTGCAGGCCGCTTTACCCTCTGGCGGCTCATCAGGTTAGCGACAGACGCAGCGCGTCCGTCTTCATTCCCCGCTCCGCCACGGCCATAATTAGCCACGTGGTCCTGATAGAAATCATGAAAAAGTGCAATCAGACAACGGCACGCTGCGCCGCTCTTGGAAACGCAGAACACAGAGACCCAACATTTAGAATTTTACACACTTTCCGTGGTGAACAGAGCGACAGCTGTGTGTTTGGCGTGTGCGTGAGCGCAGGATCGGGGCAGTAACAGCGACCCGTGGCTATATATGGTCTGAGCTAGAGACCGTTCCACCGTCTCCAAAGTTCTAAACAATGAGTGACTCTGAAGCACAACTGTGGCCTCCAGTCTCAGTTTATCTCCCTCTTGCAGCTCCCGTTTTGTCTTTACAGAAAAATGGCCTTAAAGTTGCATGAAAAACAGCCACATCAGCGCTTCTAACCTGGCCACTGTCCATTTCACCATGGCAACCGACCTACAGTACATGCTAGTGTCCTGCTACTGTGAGCCCAGTACCAGATGACCTATTTACTTTCTAATTTTTGCAATTAATATTACAACAAAAGCTGCAGCAGCATTTCAGCAGTTCAGGTTGAGGAAAGGACAGATCGGCTGTTCCGGGTGGCAGATTTGTGTCCTTCGATATCGTCCAACAGCAACGTTAGTGTTGACGCTGCTGCGTACAGTAAGTGTGAATCTCAGCTGTCGCCGGGCATTGATCCCACTTATGACGTGGGTTTGGGGTTTGGTGGGTCTTTTTTTTAAAAAACGATAGGTGTTGAGCTCGCTTGCCAAGGCTTTTTTGAATCCCTCCCAAGAAGCTTGAAAAACAAGCTCTGCTCGGCTGGAGAACGCTCAAGAGATAATGACTCAGGTGGGGCACCAAACTGTGCTAAACCCAGGATTTCACCAGCTCCTTTCCCATCAACCTGCAACCAGCTAAAATCTCCTCAATACAAACAAATGTAGCGAACCCTTAACACAGTATGTTTATTTAGACTTGTAGAATAAGTAGAATAAGATCGACGCCACTTTAACGTTAGTTGGATTCCTGAGAAAAACAACTTAGCTTAGCATAGCTAGCCGTCTCCAGTGTCTGTTTACAGGTGAACAAATATCTTTAATGCTTTCTAGGAAGCTGCTACACGCTGCTTGAATGTCTAACGCAGTGACGAGGCCCCGACGATGAATCACGCCGTCGTGTTTATGCACTTTTCCTGGCCGTGACTTTGCTGATTGAGAGCGCTCGTTTTTTTTTTTAACCCTATTTCCATATGAAAAACGTTGCGTCCTGCGGATGCTCGGCACGTTTTTCCACGATCTGTCATCCCCCGTCGCTCTCTTTGCCCCCTCCATCTGTTACACCCTGGAACCTGAAAATAAATAACGCGATTGCTTTCCAAGTTTTCTTCCATCTTAATTGCTATTCTCTATACTAACTTGCCAATCACAGGCCCTGCAGCGTGCACACACTCACACAAGCGCGCACGTAGGCCAGCCAGCGTTCACAGACAGCTGCATGCAATTACCCGCCACAGAAAGCTATTTAAACACAAAATTCAAATCGGATCTATCAAAATGGCTCCTCATGAACGTCTATAATCCTGCAAAATGTGCGCAGAAAAGTGGCGTTTTGAGGGTTGAAATCCGCCTCAGCTTGATAATGGAGCAAGTTGTCTCCTCTCATCCGCAGGGATAACCAGATTGTCACCCTTGTAGACATCGTGTGTTCGGAACAGGTGAGCGCGGCCAGCGACGCCCTGTGCCATCTTTTCCCCACCTACTGCACAAAATACAGACGCGGGAGAGAGTTATTTGTGGGTTTTTGAAGGCAGAAGGCAATTAAATCAACACAGCCCCAAACACAGAACTGGGAGGCTTATTTAATAGAAGGTTATTGCATTAGAGAGCATTCGTTTACCTCAATTATGCCTACAGGGAATAAATATCCAGTGTCTTTCGAGCTTTCCCGGTGCCTCAGAGGCTATCTCCCAAAACTAATCATCTGAAAAGCACCTCTAGCTTACATGATAAAGGAGTGTCTCCTTGTGGTTGCAGTATTCTGTCAGACATAATAAAGGTCTGTTTGAAAACACACACACACACACACACACACACACACACACACACACACACACACACACACACACACACACACACACACACAGAGTCGGGCAGAACTATCCTGCTGTGAATCAATCTGGCTGTGCCGATCACATTCTCGCTTATTTTAAAGCTAAAAACAACAGTACGCCGATATAAAACACAAAATCCTTCCTGCCTCTTCAACCAAGACTCTCAGATGAAGCGTCCAAGCAGGACTCAACATGAGTTGTTTTTTGGAATGAGCTGAAATGAAAAGAAAGGCATCTAAAATTCTTTATGAGGTTTTACAGGTTGGACACATTCTTTACTTCTATAATGATCCTGGCGATTACGCAGTCGCGTGGGCTTATAATATTCCACCAGTAGGGGGCGCTGTATCACCACAAAACTGATACAATTCAATAAAAACAACTTCACGGCAACTTCCTGTCTGCCACAATCTGCTCATATACATCATATATTCTCCACAGCTTGCCGACCTGACCCGCATGCGTGCCAGACCCTGCATGCCTCATGGCGGAGTCACATGCTGCAAGTGCCTTAATTGGAAATTAGCATATCGGTTCCCTCTCTCGTCCAAACCGATCAAGAAGATGGAGTACCCCAGGTCTAACCCAGATCAGGCTTTGGATCCTCTCACCCGGCACAGCCGCAGGCGTGGAGAACATGTTGTCGAATGCACGAGGGCGGCCCCGCCGTCAGAGGTGCAATTTGACCGTTGGGACTCTTGAAGACGCCCTCCCACGCATATGCAAATCTCTGGCAGATGACATCGATGGAGTCGTGCAACACACGCCCAGCGCGAGTCAGCTGCGTTATAACAAATGTATAACGGCGGCGCTCTCTTACTTTGCTGTAAATTTACGGCGGCGCGGGAGCAGAGGCCGCCGCTAATGTATCCTGTAAAGCGCTGATGCCGATGAGTTCATAAACAGCACACCCTGCTCGCAAAATGGGTCACTAGGGCAGCCATTAAGGGCCGCACGGATTAAAGAAAATAAGCAGCCGTTAAAGGAAAACATTAAAAGTCAAATTATGCCGTAAGACTGTCGAGAAAAGCAGTTTTAGTAGGGGAAGAGGAGGGCAGCCACTCGGGGTGGGTCGTATTACTCCATAGTTTAGGCTTTTATCGGCCCTGCGTCAGTCGAGCTCTGGTAAGAGGAGCTGTGTTCAAGGCCTTAAAGGTATGAAGTAATCGGAGTCGAGTAGAGATGGCTGATTATGCTAAATGCTCTCTCGTGGATTTGGAGGGCTCTTGGAAGACACGCCACTCCCCCCAAACAGTGAGATCAGCCGTGCGTATAATGGCAGGAAAAATTACTGTTACACGCAGATTTGCATCCATGTCTGTCAGCGAGTACAGGAGCTGAACACGGACGGCATCGTGGGAAATGCCCACTTGCCCCTCCCCCCGTTACATCAGGCAGGAGGAGGGCTGCGTGGGAACTCTGAGAGGAGGCAAAATAATGCTGATCTGGGTACTTCAAGATGTGTAAACTAGATGATTCTGGTCCATTTAACTCAGATGGTGCATCATCACATGTTTTTACGTTCAGATCTGCCCTTTAGAGTGTTTTAAGAAGTCCAGCAGCAGTAAAGTCACACTGTTTTCTCCCTTTTATACAATCTAATACTGGTGGGTCGGCAATAAGCCCCCGTGATCGAAATCACGATGAAAATATCCTGGCTGCGGAGTGGAAGCGTTATCTTTGTTTCCCACACACCAGGCAAAGATCTTTAACCTGATATTCTACATCAAAAACTAATAATCCATCTCCCGAAAGTTGGTTTTCGGTTGGCTCCAACTGATGGCTTTTCTGAGCTCTACTCTCCGACCGGCTGCCATGTGGTCGTTCCCAGTGGGAACGCTGCGCCACCGGACCGGGTTTATCCTCGGTGGGCCGGCCGACAAAGATCCGTTTGGACCCCCTCAGGAGCCGAGAGCGCCTAAAGTTTGGGGGGGAAAGGAAGTGGAAACCTTTAAAACAGGCTGCATTTCAAAAGCTTTAAATATGCATGTGCTGGAGTAGTTACGCAATTATTTATTTATTCATCTGCATGGACGGTGGGCGCTGGCGTCTCAGAGAAGGTCTCTCAGGGGTCATTGTGATTCTCCTCCTGCCCCCCCCCACCCCCTGCAGCTGCGTGTGCGTCTCCTCTTCGCACCTCCCCTCCGATTTCATCTGCCAATGTCACGCTTGTCTCTGGGTTCACAGCAGCACCTCGCAGGCTCTCCAACACCCCCTCCATGCGCTCGCTCCTCTTGTGATGACAGAGGGTAACAGAGACACGTGCTGGCAGGGATTTCCAGGAAAGACGAATGGCAGCACGCAAACCGTTCTCACCAGGGCTTATAAAAAATGCACGCGGGCACGCACGGCCCTTAATTTACGCTGCCTATAGAGTACGAGCAGCTTTAGCACCGCGACCAAGAACAAAAGAGTCCTAAGCCAAAAGCAAAATCCTTCAGCTGGGACATATTAGCTTAAAAACACACATCCGTGCAGAGGATTTTGACGCAGAGCAGTTTAATTCCACACGCCTGTCAAGGCGACTGATGTGGGACAGCGACTCCAAACACCAACACCATGGATCACAGCAGCAGCGCCCACACTGGCAGGTGATAATACCAGTTCGATGAGCCCAAAAAGTGGAGCCGGGTTTCCAGACGCCAGGTCAACAGCGTGGGACAATCGTGTCACCGCAGTGGTGTGTGTGTGTGTGTGAGCTAACAACTGGTGTGGAAGCAGGCTAAAATGGGACGACTGCAGGTAGGAGTTATATAGAACTGGATTCAATTATCCACCTGAGCCGGATATAAAATGAATAAGTGGTTTGGAAGGTTTTAAAGAGCCGTGAAAGCCCCGCACATGTGGCAATTCCACAGCTCGCCGGCACAGATGGCAAAAAAAAAAGGCCATACAACCTCTGCCACCCCTCAACTAACCTTTTTTTCCCCGTTTAAAATCGGCACCAGACAAACTCAAATCCTCCAAAACCACAGCGCTCGCCTGGAGTCACTGTTGCAGAGCCACTTCCCACTCACTCATCCGAGCGGAAATAATCCCGTTTTCTGCTAATAACCCAACCTGCGCGCATCTTAACGTTCAATACCAATAAAGTCCCAAGGATTCACAGCGGCGTGCCGCTACATCAAATAATGACTCAGCAGATATGAGACTGCAGAGAATCTGCAGCTCTGGATGTTCGGATTTTACGACTCGGACCGTCTGCGGAGGGAGGTTAAACACTCCGAGTCAAACACGGCGGACAGCCCTGACCTGTGCCGCACGCCTTCCTGATATCAGATGATGCACTTCCGTCTGCTGCACGTGGCTCTGCAGCAAAACACCTGGCGTCACATTTCGGATTCCTCTTAAATTTATGGGCTGGGATGGGACGGAACCGGGGAACGCAAAGACATCTACATAAAGTGCCGCATCGCCATCCCAAAGAGGCAGACTTATGTAATCCAACACCTGGGTGTAATAAAGTACAGACCCTTGAACTCCTAAAGTAGGAATAGCTGTCGGTGCATCAGCATTTCGATCCTTTCAGCTCGTTTGTTAACAGACAGGATTTAAGGGCTCCGGCAATGTTATCGGCTGTGGTTGTTAAACAGGAAGGATTAAAAATGCTATACTATATTTAGGCATATTAGCAGTCCTGTGAGGCTCAATAAAAGTCAGAGATGATTTAAAAATAAAGGATTTGGCTGCAGTTACTATTGCGCATTGAGCAGAAGAAAAAGCTGGAGTTAAATCACACCATTGTTCATTTATAGGCCGTTCAGGGGATCCAACACACTTAACTGGTCCGGTTGCCCCAATATTATCAGTGTCTTGGGAATTTTAAGGGTCTTTCTGACTGAAAGCAGGCAGAATTATGCCAGCCTGCTCCTGCAGGGCATTAGGATGACGTCCTTTAACTGATCACAGGCAGAATCTTTCTTCTTCAAATCTTTCCTAGGACAATCATGCTAATCAACATGCTAACAACAGCACAGCAGTCTCCAGAAAGAGGTGGGATGTAATCAGTCCAGTAAAAGGCAAAAGTAGTTCCCAGCGTCTGTCTCAAAAACACATCACTGACTAAAGCCATTTATCACTCATTCTTATCTTTGCACATGTCATGATCAGACCTGAACGTCGCAGACAAACAAAAGACCAACACTGGCTTTTACAAACTCATGAGGATCCATTCTGTAGAGAATGGAAACATCTTTACTGTCTTATCGTGACAAAGCTCCCTGAAACACGCAGACACGCCACTCTCCTTTTCACACAAACCCCACTGCCCTAACCTTTTGACCCCCCGCGGAGCTCTGTTTAGCTCGGCCAAGAAATCCCAGAAAGAAAGCCTCTCTCCTCGTCCCGTTTTTCTCTGGCTCATCTTTTCAGTCTCCGGGGAACACCCAGCATACAGACTGCCTCTCCAGCGTCGAGGAGAAACAATGTTACAGGGTTTTTAATTTAACCGAGATCGTGGGAGGGGGGTTGACGTGTGTGAGCCGTGGAGCCACCCTGCGTCGTGTTGACAGGGGTTGTTATTATCACAAACAGGCAGATGTGTGAGGGGGGTCAGATGACAGAATGATGGGGGGGTAGACAGCCAGCAAGGTGGCATACCGATGCAGCCAGGAAGGAGGGGGACACCACGACGCTGCGTTCAGGAGCACGTGTATCACATGCAAAGTGTTGAGCCCTATGGATCCCCTGCTGAGCTTCATTAACATCTGCCACCTTCTCCTCTGATTGCAGGTGTTATGATAATACAAAAACTAAGGATCAGGAGAGGATTGCCGTCGATTGCTGCGAACCAGCGGCTACAGCAGAACTCAGCAGCCCCTCTTTTCTTCTGTGTTTGCAAAAACCTACAAACCGGCTCAATACAGTTGTCAGCAGTGCTCATTTTCAGCTAAATGACTCTGCTATGCTACCATTACGCGTCCAGGCAGAGCCGTAATTCACAGTTAATGCCATAATGATTTAAAAAAGCTGAGAAGAACCCCAGAAGGCAGGGAGGATACGTGAAATGAGAGTGTATGTCTCACCGACACACCCTCCGCTATATTCCCTTTAATGCATTAGAGTGTCAGGTGGGACGACGTGGCGTGCAGTTACCACGATGATTCATCGGCAACAGGGGAAGCTGGCGAGGACTCCTCCATATCAGATCGATAAAACCTCAGCTAGGCAGAGATTCAACTCCCACGTGAGCAAAACCACAGTGGGAGGAGGAAGGGGGAGCCCTCTGGGTTGTGGGAGAACTCTGAAGGATTGTGGGTACTCAGCCTGCTGTATTACAATGTTTTTATGTAGGTTTTAAAAGGGGGGTGGATCTAAATCTTGGCATCTCGTAGCTCGGCTTGGGAGAAACATTTATCTGATTGCACTTCACAGCAATTTTCCCTTCAGCTTTATATCTGGACCTCTGCAGTCGCTGTGATCTCGAGTCAATTACTGGTTATTTGTTTTAAATGCCAGCCTGGACCGTGACTGAAGGCGCAAACACAAACTCCCTCTCGAGATTGTGTTCATGCTTAATTTAAAGCTGACTAAAGCCTGAAATGGCTTTCCTTTAAATCCTGCTCCTCCAACGTGCTACAGTATGCGAATACCAGTTAAACTAATGTGAGACCTCGCTATCGTGATCCCAATCCTCTGAGATGGAGATTAGCATATTAAAAATGGCTTTTTTTATTCAATTAAGCACCTCGATTTCCCACATATACATGACAGAGTGAGGTTTGGGCCACATCCATCCATTATGAAAAGACCAACATTTCAATGTAAAATTGAAGAAGAAAAAAAAAAAGGAAGGAAGGACATTCAGCATGAAGTTCTACAACGCATTTTCAAGGGTAGTGACACAGCTCCTGGTTCCTGCAGGCACGGACTGAAAAATGCTAAGTCACAGCCTCGGGGTTGGAGAAACCATGCAAGCACAAGCCCGTCGGCTCTGGTGACATAACAGTCCAGGGAACTGCATCAACAAATTAGCTGTTTATTAGAGGGGTCACAACCTCAAAGCCCCCATTATACTCAGCTTAGACAGAAGGGCATTCAAGGAGAACTGCATCGATTTAGAATGAGCCAAAGAACACAACATTCTCCCACACAGACACGCACTGTACCTCTGCGCTCATATTTAAGGCATATTGTTAATCTCTGGAGCTCCTGCCTCGTGCCATTGTAGCAGACGCTCGGGGAAAATGTTTCCCGGCTAAAAACTGTGCAGTTTGAATTCTAATATATGTATTTTGTACGTTTCAATACTCCTGATCCGCTGTGTTCCTGTCGGATCTGCATACCCAGTCACAAAGATGCTGTCAGCCATGCAGCCACGCGTAGATGTTGCTCAGTCGTCAGGGTAAATATCTGAAGTAGTGGACTGGAAATATGGAAATAGAACCGCTCACGTAATCTAAGCTATGTAACAGGCGTATCTGTGACATAGCATCTCTGCCCCGGCCCTCCGGCCTCGGGGCGACACCCACTGGGACGCGTCGATGCCCCGACGCGGCCTTCCGTGGCAGCAACAGACGGTCAGTCAACAACTCGGCTTGCTCAACTCGGGAGGCAGAACACGGAGACGGAGGCCGACTGCTCCCGCTGAGACACGGGGCAGATGACAGCCGGGGCGGTTGCGGGTGAGCTCGGCGCCGAGGAGTGGCAGGATGAATTGTGAAAGCGGCGTTTGGCTTGTGGAAACGGCCTGGGTGTCAGTCAGCGTCAGAACGAATGACAGGTTCAGAAAACGCTGATGCTGGGTTCAGATTTTAATTCAAAAGGAAAAGAAAGAGATCGAATGAGGGAGGGGGGGGGCGTGTCGGGCCCCCTCTCTGTTCCTTAACCTCCTCTGTGAATATCAGATGTTACTGAAGCTCATTTTATCTCGCACACAGTCTCAAACCCCCAGTGTGGCTGAGATAAGTTCAGCTGCTAGCTTCCGTTTCATATTAACGCGTTTGCCTGCAACAGTGTTTAAAGAGAATGGTGCGTTCAAGACGCAAGCGAAACCCACGGATTAAAGAAAGCTTCCGCTCGCTCTCCACCTGCAGATGTTAAGATTTCTCTGATCATTGGTCATGGTGCTCAACACTGCCCCCCTCCGCCGTCAGCGGTACTGCAAGCTTATTTTTCACTAACCTTGAGAATAAATGAGCCTTAGAGACAGGGAAAATACACAAGACACAGCGGCTCACAAGGAAAACAGAGACACTTTATGAAAGAAGACAGACTCAAACTGGTGAGTATAAAAGGTTGGGAAGTTGGGAGCCAAATCTTGGTATTGAAAAGGAAAAGTCCTGAAAATAACATGAATGAGCGTTTCTGGGCTTTCCCATGGCTATTTAGAGTCCAGACGGACGCTGGAGCCTGGCTGGAGCTCACATTTTTCCATATAAAAACATCTTTCTTTAAGGATTGTTGTAGCCTCATGTTGTGATTTGAATTTTCCCCCAAATGATGACATTTTCAGTCGAGAAATTAAAAAAGAGCAGCCATTCTGCCAGAGCACAGTGCGTGAGAGTTCATTTAAATTAAAGTGAGCAGCTGAAGCAAAATCCACAAGAGCCAAAATAAATATATTTATGACTCCCTCGGCATGTTAGCAGCTAGCATCTGTCAACCTGGCAATTAAAATGAAACGAACAAGGGGAGGAAATCCCTTGGATTAAATTAAAATCATAATATATAATAATTTTCTTAATGCATCCAATCATCCCACACACGGCTGCTTTGATGAGATTTGAGAGTTTTCCTGGGATTCCCGCATGGAAGCACAGAAATCCGGGAAAATTTAGAATAAAGGGAGGCACAAGTGCAACAAATCCAGACCCTCAACCAGACCCTCAACCAGGCACACGAGCCGCTGGATGGTTTAATGACTCCCATCATTGCGGTCAGCTTATTTACCCCCGTCTCCTCCATCATCACCGTGGCAACGCTGTATGTGTTTTTACTGAGAGCACAGGTCTTCCGATTTTCCCACTACAGCAGGACTCAACAATGGGTCTCATCCTGCCCTGGATGCTTTTAAATCAACCACATATTCAAACATTTTATAAATGATCCTGTTATTGGTTGGAGCCGAAGGCTTCTGAAGGGGGGAGGACGGGCCGATCCTCTTGGGCCCTTAAAGATGTTCGATGGGCTGAAATATCACCCTGATGCATTTCAGAACGCATTATTGGCTGCGTCTGCAAACACAGAAGTGTGCGCACCCAGATGATGGGAGAGCAGTGAGGTCGAGCCAGAACCAACACATTATACAGCTTTGAACGCCGGAGGTTTCGATCCTCATCATTAAAGCCCCCCCCCCCAGTTTAAATCTGGAGTGGGAGAGGCAAAAATAGAAAGAAACAGTGCGGAGGAGAGGCAGAGGAGGCCCGGTAGAAAATCCATAGCCTGTCTGTTATCCGACTGATAATTGGTTTTCCCCTCTAAGCCCTTCAACCCCTCTCCTACCTACCCCGCCAGCTACCACTGCCCCCCCACCCACCCATCCACCCATAACCTGGCACATTCTCAGACTCAGCAATGGAAATGCATCATTTTTCCAGATTCACCCAAATGCCACGCCGCGCAACGAGAGCCTGGCAACCCCCCCCCCCCCCCGGAGGTCTCACTATCAGCGAATGCCCCCCCACTGTTCAGAAACAATAAAAAACTCCCAAACAATGCGTGCATCAACACAAAGGGGGATGAATGCGCACGCAGTCAGACTTCCGCAGTTGTGATTAGCATGAAGTGTGTAATCAGTGAATGGCCTGATTAGCAGGTTACACTACAGAGCAAGACAAAGGCATCCATTTACTCATCCCCTTCCAAAAAAGCAAAAAAATGGGGGGGGGGGGGGGGGGGGGGGCTGGGGGTGGAGTCACAAGGGAGAAGCTATAAAAATCCCTTTAGCTGTGCAGTGATGCCAAAAAGGCAGACAAGGAGCAGAGAGACAGGCACACATGTGTACGGCCAGAAGCAAGAAAGATTAATGCACGAATCAACAATACAGAAATACAAGATGGCAAAAGGCAGGGGGGGGTAAGAAAGACAGAAAAGACACCAGGGGACATACACGTCACTGTCCACAAAAGGTTGGTGTGTTGGCTGAAGTCTGCAGGGGGGATCTGAGCGTTCACGTTGTCATCATTCTGAACCGCTTAGTCAGCAGAAGTTCCTCCAAAGCAAAGGGTGTGTGTGTGTGTGTGTGTGTGTGTGTGTGAGTCGGAAGAGATCCACTGTCCAGAATCTTCCTGGGCCGATGTGGGAACATTGTTGCCCTTTAGGATATCATCATTCATACCAAGGTGTGCTTTAATACAGGTTGTCAGGAGGTCCAATCACTATCTGACCTGTCCCACGGGAGGGAAGGGGGGGGGCGGGGGGGGGGTCGCCAGGTGTGTGAACATGCATGTACAGCCTGAAGCCAAATACACGCTACACCTTCCCGCCGGCACACAAACACTCTTTGTTCCCTACAAAACTCCCGTTCTGCTAATGTTTTTCCTCATTTGGGGAGTACAGGAGGCTCCTCCCTTGCTGGAAGACGTGTCCTTTCTTTCTTTCCTTCTTTCCCTTCTTGCCAATCTGGCTGTAGGTCCAGAATAATGCGCCACAGGCAAGCTAGAAGAGCTGTTTTTGGAAACACACTGGCCTTTTCTTCAGTCAGTGGAGTCTTATATTTAACCATCATGCATAAACAATCTGCAGAGAAACACAAACCCGGCTGTTTTCTCAACGCTGCAGCTCGTTGGAGATAAGTGAGGTCCTGAATTTGGAAGTGGGACGCAAATGAGTCCACACTGGAAGAAGTGGTCTTAATTTTTCATTCAGCAGTTTGAGGGCAGATGAATATTTGATGCCTTTTTAAAAAGGCTCATTCGTCACAGACAGAGGATGAGAATTATGAGGTTCACGGCATGACGGACCTTTGGAGAGGGTCCAGTTCGAGGCTCCAGAAGAAAGAGAAGGCTGGTGATGAGCCATCTAGGAGAGGGGAGGAGACCCAGGCAGATGACACTTCAAAATACGCACCCAGCTTTGAAGTTTAGAGTCCGAATCTGTAATTAACTCAAATATACCTGTGCTGAAGTGCAACAGACTGAGATAAAGCTGCAGCTAAACTAGCTTTATGACCGTAAACTCGCCGTTTCTCTCAATAATGTGAGAAACAGAAACGGCAGCAGGCATCTCAATGGCATTGGCAAAGCCCTGTGGGAAATATGGATGTTGTTGGAGACTTCCTGCTCAAGGTAAATTACTTCCTGTTTGCCCTGGGTGAAACAAGACGTCGGCTTTGTTGGGAATTAATCGCGCGGGGAGTTTATCTGGATGTCCAGGTCGGGGATTTCATTTCAAGAGCCCACCAAACACACACATGGTGCCGTCCCGGGCCTCCCAGCATGACGGCGTTAGCATTTCCAGCCCTCTCCGCTCTGCATCTCATCGACTTCAAAAGCAGTGCTTCATTAACGACAGCCATCTATTAGGGAGCTGCGCGCGTGCACGTGCGCGTGTCGCGGTAGATTAGCGCGACGGGCTGGACGTCACAGCTCTCCCTCTCTGCATGGAGCCTCTTTGTCTCCTCCACTTAGAATCAAGATGTTTTCCCCTCCAGGAACTAAAGACAACATGGCCGGGGCCAGAGGTGTTCCACGGCTGCTCGAGGGAGGAGCGAGGAGAAGAAAATCACTGCAGCCTTACACTCCTGTCATTGATGCCAGATTTGGAAAAGAAAAAAAAAAAGTTGAACTTCCTGATGAGCAACATGGCAAAAACGCAGGAAACATTTGATCGCAGTCCCAGTTGCCCCCAAACAGCCGTGAATCCACCAACATAACGAAGCCGAGCTACCTGCACGACGGGGAAGGGGCGTCTTGATTGGTTTATTACCCCCGGAACACACGAGTTAACGGTAGAGAACAAGTCTGAACCTTTTTTGCGCCGCGCCATAAATCCGTGTTGTGTTTTGGTTTCTATCGGGCCTATTTTCAGCTAACACCCCCCTCCCTCCCTTCACATTTTGCCCTCTTTCTCTGCCGTGAGACGGCCACCACTAGTAAATCACAGGATATCATAGACGGAAGCGCTTTTTACAGGAGCTGCAGATTCCCCAAATTCCCCATTTGCCACCGTCGATAAACGCCAAAGGCCGACCCAGGAGCATGATGGGTAAAATGTGGTGATAACAGATGTAGCATGGAGGGTTGGGAGGAGGGTATTCTGTGATAGGTGAGCAGGGAGGAGACGGTTGGAGAGAGACAGAGACAGAGAGACACACAGAGAGACAGACAGAGGGGGGGTGGGGGGATCATGTAGTGGTGGAAGAGAGAGCCAGAGAAATATACCGAGTGTGAATCCAGGACAACAGATGGAAGGAGAATGACTGACATTTGAGAGGGAAAAACATGGAAAACGACTGAGGGAAGGACAAAAAGTGACATTGGCTTAGAGAGAGAGACAGACAGAGAGAGAGACAAAGAGAGGGCGAGAGATGAACAGAGACGGAGAGACAGACAGACAGACAGACAGACAGAGAGTGAGAGAGACAGAGAGACAGAGAGAGGGCGAGAGATGAAGAGAGACAGACAGACAGACAGACAGACAGACAGACAGACAGACAGACAGACAGAGAGTGAGCGAGACAGAGAGAGGGCAAGAGATGAAGAGAGACAGACAAACAGACAGACAGGAAAAGAGAGACAAAGAGAGGGCGAGAGATGGACAGAGGGAGAGACAGAGTCAGCCAGAGAGACAAAGAGAGGGAGGGAGGGAGGGAGGGAGGGAGAGCGAGAGAGGTTTCTTGGCATTGTACTCCAGCAGAGTTTGGCCTGGACCCTTAAGAATATGCAGCCTCCGAGATTGATCACACACACGCACAGACCCAAATATGCGCACGTGCGCACACACGCTTTATTAGTTTGGCCCCCAGTAAACTCGGTGCAGCGTCGCCAAAGCTGACAGCCAAGGAGTCAATAAATTACTCTGGCAGCACTTAATATTTGTGCTGCTCAGAGCGACGCAGGATCAGACCCTTTCTGTAGCCATCCCAGAGAAACGGGAACCATTAAAAGGCTATTTATAGCACTCTATATGGTATTGTTCATAAGTTGCTCAAGGGTGGAACAATTAATCACACAATGATCTTAATGGCAACTCGGACGAGTGCGATACCCAATTAACGTAAAACCTGTCTGGGGAAAAAAAAACAGCCTGAATTTCCATTAAAATTCCATCAAAACTGTAGCCAACAGTTATTTAATATCATAAAATACGCGTCCATGCTAATGGAATGGACGCATAGCGCGAGCGGCGCCCTCCGTGGTTGACCTTTAACCTGTAGCGGCTGTCCTGACCGCCACAAGCTCTTGGACATTTACGCTCAAAATGATGATGATGTCTTGGTTTCCAGAAAGTGAGCTAAAGTGCCGCGGCGGCGAAAGGTGGCTTGAAAAAGCTCTCAGAGGTTTCCTTCTTCATTCTGAATAAACAAGACTGAAACCGGTCAATGCGCGACACTCCCGGAGCCCCCTGCTGTGAGCTACAAAGCTAGCTTCATAGCGCTAGCAGAGGAAGTCACCAGGACGTAGATGTCAGCGAAGAGTGCCTGCGAGGACGCCAATTAAAACCGAGGAAGGTTTTAGGTCTGCGCCTCCCCTGGGGGGTCACTCTGCTCCGCTGAAAGGTTACGTGTCTCCAGAAGAAGGCAGGTAAACAGCCGGCGTGCCGAGGGAATGGGCGTCGACGGATCGGCCATCCGCGCTGCCACTCGTGCGCCGTAATCGCGTGGACTTTCGGCCGCCATCGCTCTCCTCGCCGGTTGTCACGCGCACAGAACAGTCTCATTTCTCAGTTAGTTGTCGTCAGGGTCGCCTGTTCCTCGCCGCTAACCTGGCGGCGCCTCTTAATGCAGATAAATGGAAACCGTGGAGCGCAGCAGTGCGACCCAGTCCGAGTGGGTTCAGATCATTAATAAGAACTCCGGCTCCTCCAGCACCATTAAGTAGCAGTTAGCATTTGATTAATGCTAATTACAGTGCTGAAAACACCTTGTTTGTAATACAGGCAGCGTCACTTCAATAAAATATAAGATCTTTTCTCCGTTTACCCAAGAGACTTAAAAACCGACCACGTGAGTGTTTTCCTCGCACCAATGAGAAGAGGAGAGGAACCATAAATGAGATGAGATTACCCAGTATTGATTTTCCAGCGTGCGCTCTGACTGGCCGGTGACGACACCCTCTGTTTATGTCCGTGTTCATGTCCCACTTGGCGGTTTAGGGCCATTCTTTCCCTGAACGGCGGAACCTCATGACTTTGGAATGCTACGAGCGGCTCAGAGGCCTTAAGATGGGAAAGTATGCGCCGGTTTCCCGGCGATGGCTCCCGTGGCGTTGTCCCGCCTCCGCCGTGGGTCTGTTAGAATTATTTCCTCTGCTATCGCAATTGGGGGAACTGGTCGGTAATCAGTTCTGCAGGAAGTCAAATAAAAGGGAATTTTTGGTTCGTCCTCCTGTCTCGGACTTCTCACACCGGGGACATCTTTCTCTCGGACCGGCGCCGATGTCGCGCCTCGTCCAACCTCGATCCAACCGGAGCTTCTAGCTCCGAGCTCGGGTCATTGCGCAACAGTGACGCTCCACAAAGGTCAGAGGGCCTGAAGTCGTGAGGGGTGGTCCTCCAGACGTGTCAAATGTCTCGGCAACACGCGCAGCACAAGCTTGGACAGACAACAGACAACAGACAACAGACAACAGACAACAGACAACAGACAACCTACAACCTACAACCTGTGGAAAGAACAAGCGATGACAGGAAACCACCAGCGAGTTGACAAAGGAAGCCGAGCGCCGCAAGGTCTCCGCAGCTTTCTCAGTTCTGCCCTCTCCAACTGACTTCAGTGCTGATAGGACGACCGCAGCCTCACAGTATCGCCTTTACAAAACCTCCTCCGGCACTTTCTTGCTAGGGAGAAACCTGCGCCGGACCCCTGTGCCCGAGGGCCCGGGGCAGGGCTCCTCCCATGTAGCCTTTGAACTCCTAATCACCTGCCGCGGCCTCGCCTTCGAGACAGAGAGGGTGGCGCTGGGGGGCTGGGGGAGGCCGGGCGGTGGGAGGGGGGCAACAAGACCCTCGGCGGTTGTTCCAAAGGACCTCCGGAAGTTCTGAGGTTTTCGAACGCGAGAAAATCCGACCCACAAACAGCGTAAGTAACTAGTCCCTCTGCTCCGCTTCAAACATGTTGCAACGTTGCGGAATGCTTCAAAAACACCTGCCCGGAACATTCCAGGGGTTAAGTTGGAACAGGTGATCCCCGGCATCCACTTTTCCTCCCCTCCCCGGTGAGGCTGCAGCCGATGTTCAAGGAATTCGAGAGGCGAGAAATGCTGTGAAACGGAACGGTGACACTGCATCAGCACAAAGCCCGGCCCGGCTGTGTGCTCGCACCAGCGCCGCTGAGCTCTTCTGCTTTTATTCCTTCTGCTCTGCGGCGTCCTGCTTTCAAAATCCTCAAGTTGGTCCATGTTTATTTCACAACCGGTGGCACAAACTGCAGAGAGAAAGGTTTTTTGGGGTTTTTTTTGCTGTCGGTGCACGCTAAGGCCCTCCAGACTTAACTTTTTTGGTCAAAACTGCCGCGTTCAAGGTCAAAGGGTGAATGCAAAGGAGCCTTCCGTTATCTGAAACAAGATGAACAAATAGGACGCACCGAGGGGACGAGGCAGGTAACAACAAAAACCCATGTTTCTGAATATTTTCTGGGACAGAACCCAACAAACGCTGAGCTTCCCTGCAGCCAAAGAGAACATCGTGCACGCCAGATGTCAGCCCGGAGCCCAGCGCGGCGTGGACCCGCACACATGCTCAGGCTGTGCAGGACTTCCTTCTGTCTTTAGGTGCACGTTGCTTCACATCGCACTATTTGTGACTTTGCATAACAGACTTCCTTGTCTGTCTGTTCCTCTCCTGTGTGATGCACCACGTTGCAAATGCAGCTCTTTCCCCATCACCGGGGCCAAATGCTGCTCATTTTGGTGTGAATATCTTTGATAATGTGCAACAAGGTCCGTTTGACCGTCACTGACCTATGATGAAGCTAAATTATGCCTCATTTTGCGGCATGGAAACCACTCCAGGAATCCCCCCGCCTGCACTCGGGGTTCTCCCCGATCTGTGGCCATGTAAGCGGCTTCTTACCTCAGGAGGTTGGGTAAAGGGATGGAACCGGAGCCAGAGCCCAGAATCTTCTTTTTCCCACTTAACAATTTCTCCACCAGGGCGACGTTCCCGGTCCGGGCGGCTTCCAGAAGCTCCTGCTCCTTCCCCATCCCGGACACAAGTTTGCAACGACAGGATGATTAAAAATCCCACAGCTCTCCCATATATCCCTGTCTCCTCTCTGCCCTTATTTCAGCGTCCGGGTCGGTGGAGCATCTCACTGCGCGCTGCCGCTGCTGGTCCGTGGTGTTTTAGGCGTCACTGATGCTGCAGAGCGGCTTCGATGTGCTGTCCAACCTCCGTCCATTCGCACCGGCGCAGCTCCGTAATGTCCAGCGGTGCGCGCCCGCTCAGGCTGCCGCCTCCCCCGGTGCTCACCTCTGGAGGAAGCGCGCAGCGGGAAGCGAAGGAACCACCAGTAAAGTGACGAGCGAAGATGAAGACAAACTCCCCCCGCGTTCACAAAGTGGCTCCGAACTAAAGTGAAACACACGCGCAAAACAGGTGGACGGTGGGAGAACCCAGGAGCGGCTCCACACTGGCGACGAATCCTCCACCGAACCTTCCACACTGGCCGCCGGTGTTCGTCTGAGCTGACGGCCCGACACACGCGTCAAGCTGCTAGCTGGACATGACGGCTAACTTCCTGTCATCGGTTTAAAAATAAAAGCATTCAGTGGCGACGTTCCAAAACGAGGGCCAAACATTTTAAAATTACCGCTTTAAAAAAAAACAAAAAAACATTAAGTTACCTAAACGTATATTTTACGTGCAAAACCCCAAAAAGTACGTTTATTTATTTGAATTTACTTGAACATCTTAACTTTGCATCCCAACTAATACGATAGCTAATTAACTTTTTTAATTTAAAGCTACATATGGGGAAACGTTTTACCTTGTATTAAAAGTGTTATCACTGGATAAGGCTAGGGAAAATTTCTAGACTATTTTATTCCTACCTGATGTTGGCGTCATACGAACCGGATCTGCGGTTTAATTTGAAATCCCCGTCGCCATTTTCCGCCGTTACTCTTTCTGCCTTGACGTGCAGCCGTACTGTACAGCCTCCTGGGTGTGGGTGACGACCACAAGCCCATCAGAAAGCGTCCCCTTTGTTGGCGTCTGGAAAAACTCACATACAGCGAAGGCCACCTGCGGTGCCAGCGGTGTCGCGTTCAAATGGGTCCGTAATTCCACCTATATCGCACATGCGCAGTTCCGCCCCAGAGAAACAGGTGAGCGCTTCCACGGCTCTGAATGGAGGTTAAAGAAAGAACAAAACAAAACCCAAAAATCCGTTTTGTTACATTTACGTGACGCCCTCCCTCTCTCTGGTGTATGCTTGGGCCCGCCAGATAAACGAGATTTTAAAATACAAAACATTTGACAATTTTTTTATTTATTTGCCAAATCACTTAAGCTACACGTTTTTATCAAAAAACAAATGTGCACAATTTTTCTCGCTCAATACATTTTTCAATGTTCCCTTCATATTCTGTGTCTGTTTAGTAATTTTACTACTTTTATATCATTCTGTTTAACTGGGACATGGGCACAAGATTTTGCACCTTCCACAGGATGGAGTGGGAATAAATAATCTCCGAATCATTAATCATGTTCCCAGCGATGCTTCCATAAACAGGCCCCCGCCGTGAGGTGGCCATCATCGCAGAAACATTAAGCTCTAGTATGTAAACAGGCTTCGTTTCAGCAGCACCAGAGCAGAACACTCCTCACACTTAATGTCCTTCTAGGACTCACTGCGCCATTCCAGCTGTAAAATGACATGACCATTTATGTGCACAAGGCCTCTCCTGCACACACGTTAACCGTTACCCTTTACTTTTTTTGTAACTCCTCTTATATCGGAGCAATTTAAGCCTCAAAAAAGCTGATATGAAAGAGTACTTCCTGGCAAAAGCTGCCCACTTCTGAAAATAAGTTTGTTTTTTGGAGCGCAGGTAAGAAATAATCACTAAAGGCGCCATTAGGAAATTGATAATTTACCTCATTGCTTGAGGCCGGACACAATTTATTAATTTTCATTGGTATTTCAGCAGCTTCGACGGACAGAAATCAGATTATTCACCCCCTCTCTGTCGCAAACAAAGGGGGGATTATATGATGCTGGCTGGGACACTGAGAGAAAGATGTGTGCTGGGTGAAGTCGTGCGCCTTTAAAAAGTGGATAATTTTAAACAAAAAGCACAAATGTTCGGATTAGTCATTTTTATAAAGACACAATCACATCCCCCCCATGCTCACACACTCATTTTTAGGTCACAACTCTAATTATATTTACAGTGTCTCCATTTTAAAAGTGCTGAACGCTAATATTTACATGTAGAAAAATAAGAAAGGAGGGCGCTCCCAACTATCTGTTCTGGGTTTTTTGTCTCTTTGGGACAAAAAAAGTGGAATTTGATCTTACAAACTTTGTCCTCGGCTCAAACGTAAGGTGGCTGGGGCGGAGACATTCGATACAAACGCAGCAGAAGCATTTAAAGAACAACATTCATATACAATTCTACATCGTACACGGACGCGCACAAAAGCGCAAATCTTCAGATTCAGTGCAGTGAAAAATAGTTGTTTTTCTTCCTTTTTCAGACATCACTCTTAATTCTACATTTCCTATTCCTTCAGTCTCACACAGGGAAATTCAGTTGAGACTGTTGATCTTTTTCAGGGGGGCTTGAGGTGTATTGTGGGAAGGATACTGTGTAGGCACGACCATTTATATTAAATCATACACCCAAAAACACACAACATCCCACGTAATGCCGTTTCTCCCTTTTCTAACTCAAAATTGCTCCGCAGGCTAATGTGGAGAAAACAGAGCGTGTAAAAACATGAATTCACAGTCTGTGCATTGCTTAATTATTTCAAAGTTGAAGTCACATGGCGCTCGCCAAATAAGCATCGAAAGAGGGTTGCTGTAGTCAGAAATCCCTGCTTTTGTCAGTTGCAATGCCAATCCCAAAACGCCGGTGGCGACTGGACGAATCCGGTAGGTCGGGATGCGAAGGCGGAGAGCTGGGTCTAACTGGTCACTTTGAGATTCTTCATGCGGTGCAGCAGCGAGTCCTTCTCCATCTGGGCCTCTGCCAGCGCCATTTTGGCTCGGGACAGCTCCAGTTTCAAACATTCGTTCTCCTCCTCCAGCATCTGAAAAGGTGAAACCAAAAAGCGCCACGAGGGGGCGCCATTGAGTTCTTATGTCCAGTTATGAAGGGACGGATTTAAAGGGCACATATGCTCCTTTTATGCAAGTTAATACGGTTGACGTCTAAATGAAAAGTTAGCAACGTGTTTTGGTTGAAAAAAACCAAAGGAATGAACACATCCGGACTGTAAAAACACCAATTTCACAGCCTCGCTCTGAAAAACGCTCCACAATTTCCAGAAGAAATTCAAAAGGAGCGTTTTGAGGCATTTTCTTACTCCAGCAGCTTATCAAACATCGAATTAGTGGTTAATGCATCCGCTTGAAATTTGGTGTTTTCCATTGCGAAACATAGCGCAGCTGAACTCACCTTCTCTCTGGAGGGACTCCTGGATGGGGCTTGGGTTTGTGTTGCCTTGGAGACTCTGCAGACGCTGTTGCTTGCTTCATAAAAAGGGCCCTGGGTAAAGATAGTCGGCGCGGCCTCTTCCCTGGGTCGCTTCTCCGCAGCTGTGCCGACAAAGGACAGTTTAGAGATGCGGTCGTCGAACGCAGCGCGTTTACTTTGCCGTCCAATTCTGCACGTCACCTCCAACGGAGAAAGAGCCGTCGTCTCGTCTGTGTATGATGAGGTCGTCCACGTGCAGGGTGACGGGCGAGGGCTCAGAATCGGTCGAACCGGCGTCCTGGAGCAATACACATTTCGCCTTTCAAAGCAGCCCATTAAACCTTCAGGCCAATTAGGCATCGCTTCAGAATCGTTAAGGCGTTCTGACACGATGACAGTAAGTTATGGGGACTATTACTGGGGAAACTAGGACAGGTGTGTTTCTGAAGCACTGCAGGTAACCGTGCGTCAACAGCCGCCTCGGGGTGAAAACGAAACTTTGCAACGCGGGACAGGAATAGCAGCCATCGAGGTGATGCGGCAGCTGCGACGCTCACCTTCAAATTGATGCGCGTGTCCCTAACGCTGATCTCCATGGGCAGCACCTGCGGCGTCGTGTCGTCCTCCAGGAAGTGGGCCAGGTTTCGCAGCGTTGCCGTCAAGAAGCTCGCCCGGTACCCGTGGAGCTGCAGCCGCAGGAAGCCGTTGCGCTCGGCCAGCTTGGAGTGAGCGGCGGCGCGGGGCCCGCTCTCCAGGAGGGCACGCACCTCGGGGCTCTGGGGGCCGCCGTCCTTGCCTGGGCCGGTGTCGGTGCCTGCGAGGAATGAAGGCAGAGGCCTGGGGTTAGCGTTAGCATCCCCGCTTTATCTGTGGAGGCCACGTGGAGGGGAATTGGCTGGAGATGCACCCAGGAGGTAAAAGGATTTCTTCACCGTTCAAGAATAATTACAGCTTCATAAATCTTAATCTGACAGTAATTTCTTTCTCTAATCCAAACCAAACTCGCTACCCCGAGTCAAACCGGTGGGAGGCTTGTTAAATTACCAAAGATAGAAGCAGGAACCTGCAGAGACATCTTCAAACCACACAAGGGAAGAAAGTGCATTGCGTTAAACGCTTGACGAACTTAAAGGTCTCCAGACTCGAAAGGACAGAGTCAAATAACAAATTTATGGTTTTCCAGTTATGATCCCGATTTAAATAATCCCACCGGCTCATCATGGGGCCGATGCTGAGAACACGGGATTATACAAACTTGCTAAAGTGGAGACAAGAAAGCCCTGACATGCCAAAAAGTTACCCGAGGGAAACTCATTCATGCATTTTGTGGAAATAAGACAACTCTGGCTGATAGTTTAGGACATGAGAAGTCACCTGAGGCTCACAGACAGTCAAAGTTTCACATCCAAATTTTAAATTTAATTTTAAGTTTAAATGACCGCATGAGAAACGCGAACCAACAATGTACGAAAAGTGTCACATCCCTTTAGCTGCTCTCTGCAGGACGGCGAGGATGGAGTTAAATCTGGAGCGTCCACAGGGCCGGCGATAACGTTCACACGCACACAAACGGCGCCAAGCCTGTCTCACGCTAAATGACATATTCCCCGTCAGTTCTCGATGGAGAGCGGGAGGGAGAGGGAGATGGGTGCGGGTAAGGAGAAAACATGGGGGGGGAAGCAGCCAGGAGTGAAGTACTGAGCGACTGTGATAAGACAGAGGCAGAAGGGAAAAAGGATTGCCTAGAGAGAGAGAGAGAGATGAAAGGGAGAGAGAGGAACGGAGGAGGAGGAGGAGTGGTGGGGGTTAAACGACAGAGGATTAGGATGAAGATGGAGTAGGAGCTGGAGGGAAGAGTGTGGAGGAAGACAGGTGGAGGAGAGAGGGATGAGGATGAGGGGAAGTAGTGAGGGGGAAAGCTGGGGTTGCTCTCATTGCCCGGATCGCTGGACTGAGACGGCAACGGCTGGTGCAGACGGGATGAGAGGAAGAGGAGGGATGGGGGGGAAGAGGAAGAGGAAAAAGAGAAAAAAGAGGGTTGGCACCCATCTGAACGACGAGCTGTGCTTCACTTTAATATGGCTGACGCACACTTGCACATTTAAGTATCTAATGTTGCAAATAATGGCAGCTCTCGCTCCATTACAGTCAAATTTAACCTCTCTGAAGTCTCTCTCTCTCACACACACACACACACACACACACACACCATAAACACCCGCTGCTGCGGGGGAGGGGGAGCACTCTTTTGCACGCTTCCCTGCAGTGTGACACGCTGCTATCTGTGCATCTTCAGACCATGCCAGAGTGAAAATGAGACTTGACACAATACACACAGACACACACAGACACACACACAGGTGGTTCAGGACATGCACTTGCAGTTACAAATGATGAAATAACACAGGGCAGTTACCTTGGCTGCTTTGTGCAGGTATTGGTACTGAACACACCATACCTGTGGGGAGTTATCGTAAGGTAAATAAAAGCGGTGGGTGGCTGCGTTAGCGTGCAGACATGCCAGGAGAAAATGTTGAGAGAACATCGCTGATTAGATACTTTATGTTTATGTGCAAAACTCCTGTCCACAATGTTTAGTTTAGTGTTTTAATCGTGATCGTCTAAGATCCAGAATGTGCGAGAGAGATCTGGCGCCCCCAGGAGGCGAGAATTGAAACTGCAGCTACAAAGTGACAACGGCTGCCGATGAACAGACGGACGATTTCAAGAGCGCAGCTGCTTGATTTTCAGTCCAGATGTTGGTTGTTGTAGATATACTTAGAATCCAGGACTGACTTTTAACTTAGAATGTGGCAACATTGTGTCATTCAGAAGGGTTAATATTTATGCAAATATCTTACTGAGAATTCACATAAACACACTCGCAGCTGGCCTTGAAGACAATGTCTCTTAAAAGCTTTTCCCAGAGCACTCATGCAATATGCAGCTTTGCGTTAAGACCTACAAACTAAAAAAATCAAATGAATCCCAAATACACACACCGTCTACACTCTTAAACTTAAGAGAATCATGAGCGTCGCTCGTCTTACCCAGACTGCGGTTGCTGAGGTACTGCCTGAGACACATGTTGCCCAGCTGGGTGGGCGTGACCTGGCCCACCTCCAGAGCCACAGCGGTGCTCTCGCCCACCGCCTCCATGCCCACACACACAGACTGCACTTTCAGTACCAGCACCGACACCTGGGGGACAGGAGGAGGTCAATTTCACATATATTTTAACATATATTTGAAGGCATTGCACTGTCTGACAGCTTACTGTATCTTTGGTGGGGTCGTCAGTGCTCTGGGAGGTGGCGCTGACAGTGTCTGGGGACACCGCCTCCTCTTGCTCCTGAACCGTCGTTGCTTCAGTGGCGCTCTGTTCGGTGATGGCGTCCTTAAAGCCTGAGATGGAAACGTCATCTGGTCCAGACATAGAAGACACAAACATATTCAGAACATACGTTAAAGACGTTCGACGTTTCGACTGGAAAGCTGCAATTAGGTTATTTTAGCGAAATGGCGCCACCTCGTGGACATAATGGGACATGTTTAAAGCGAACGCATTTGTCCTGTCAAGCGGTCAACAAAAAAATAGAACATAAAAGTCTTCTCTACCTCTCTCCAGTAAACTGTAGGTGTCCCCATCTTCCATCAAATAACTGTCTATAGAGATATTGTCCAGCGATTGCAGGGAGGGGCTCTTCTTCATGTTCTTATAGGAAACAGAGAAACTGGACTGGGAACGGTCTCGCATCAAACGACCACTGCAGTGCACAGGACACAAAGTCATGAGGAGGACAGTGTAGAAAAATCACATTCTGCATTGTTTTTGAAGCTTCGCCGTTTAAAGCATGCCGCCGATTTCACACCAGAAAATAGTAAAAACAAAAACACTTTTTAGGAGCTACTTAACAAGTCATGAATTAAGTGCTGCTTCTTCCTCTTTGTCATCCCCTCTGGTGATTTAGCTCATGTCTAAGGAACCATCCCAACATAAACCTAATACTGATGAAAATAAATAAATAAATAAATAATCAAAGCATTTGTCCAGAAAGAGCAGAAGAACACAAGGCTGGAGGGGAAAAAAGACACATTCAAGGACCATCGTCCACAAAAGAGACCAAAGGAAGAACTAAACAACAGCCACAGACAGGGACCAGCATGGCATGCACGCATGCAAATGCAGGCCCACATGGCAGTCGCACGCACAATTGAATTGATTTGGTTTAATCCACCAGTCACGAGTACACAAACACGCCCACATTAACACACTTAATTAAACAACGAGCCACAGATCCAGAGGCTTACATGTTGGATATGGAATAAAGGGAAGTGGATCTGCTGGAGTTTGAGGAGCTGAGGAGATCAGAAACCACAGACAAACTTCCTTTCCTTGATAGAAAAAACACACACACACGTCACACACACGCACACACACAAAAGGCACACTGGTCAAAGCGAAGCTCAAAGGCAGTAAAAAGTGATCGAATGAGTCAAGAAAGAGCAAGAGGATGATGAGCTGACGGACGAGAACAAAGAGACTATGAAAATAATGTCAGACAACTGTGAGGTCTCACACACAGCACTTGTGTTTGTAAAAAAAACAACCTTTTTATCCAACATGAATGAACTTAACAGGGGCTTATTGAACAGCTGTGATGTCACAAACAGTCGCCATCGTGTGAACAACTCCTACCGAATGCGTGTTAGCTAACACAAACATTTACAAACCTAAATGAACCCATCTTTAGCTTCCTGAATGTGAATACCTGGATATTGACTGAGGCATCTTGGTGGGGTCTTTGTTGCCGTGGAGCTCAGTGGGCAGGGGGTCACTTGTCTGGGCTTTTAAACCTAAACCAGATGTCACCTCTTCGGCTGCCCCGTCCCCTCCCCCCTCACCACCATTATCTGAACTCCACCTCCCAGAGTTCTTAGTCCTCTCTTCCACTGAGACTCTCTGATCCGAGTCCGTGCGCGTGCCGGAAGACAAGATGGGGCTGAGAGGAGCGGGGACGTGTGCCGTCCCACTTCCTAAGCCTCCTCCACACAACAGCTGGTCTACTGTACAGGCCCCTTTGGCTGCACCTCCTTCAGCCCCCGGGCCAAGCCCCTCACTGTCCTTTTCCACCCCCGGGTCCAGAGTGCCTCGACTCTCCGAAGGGGACAGCTCCGAGCCCAAAGGAGAGCCGGAGCCCTCCGGCTGGGGGAAGGGCTTCAGGAGGAGAGAGACCTCTGCGCTTTTCAGCAGGAGCCCCAGGCAGGCTGTGAAAGGCTGGTGGTCCCCCGCTTTCTGAGCAGGACCTTTACGGTCTCTCTTGGAGCCCATCTCCTCCAAGTCCCGCTGTATCGTCTGCTGCAGGGACTTGATGCTCCGCTGAAGAAACATCAGGAACACATACTGTCGATGGCTCACCTGGACAAAGACACACAAGTGCACAGCTGAGCACGCGCTGCTTTGGGTGGGGACCCGTTTCTGGACATACCTCTCTCCAGACATACCTGTGCGCTTAAGTGCTTCTGCACATGCACCAGCACGTGCACTCCTGCATCTTCACTCGAGGGCGACAGAGAAGGCGGGTTGTCCAATGAGAGACGGTTATGGATTCCGTTACTATGCAGCAGAGGGGGGTCAGTGCTGTGACATGGTGGCGGGACACCCTCCATGCTATAATACTCCTTCAGCAGCCGTTTCCTCTGGAGGCGAGCGACGGCCTCCCCGGATGAACTCCGGCGTGGCCCCGACTGAGCAGCCTCTCTGAGCCGTTCCTGGTGCTGGACGATCTTGGAAGGCTGACAAGCCCACACCGTAAGCGGAAAGGAGTCCACGAAGGGCTGCGGCCGGCCCTTCCCCCCGCGCGTGCCTTCGTAGTCCACCCAGAACTGGGCAAAGTGCAAAGCCCAAAAGTCGTTGGCGGCCGGCGTCTTGAGCGCATCTGCGCTCGTCGTGGGCGTCACCAGACCTCTGTAAATGTCATGGAGCTTGGTGTCGTGTTCGTGAGCGTGGCGCTGAAAGACGGGATGGAGGACGGGAAAAGAGGAGGACGATCGCGGGAATGAAGAGAAGCCGGGAGAAAAGAAGGGCTCCTCTTCAAACGCCTGCAGCAAAGCCTCAAGGTTGGCGCGCGTGCAGTTGCTGGGGTGGCGGGTGTTGGTCGCCACCATTTCCGAGGTCTGAACCGAGATGGAGCGAGGCAGATCGGCGGGGTAGGAGGCCTCCCGGTCGGTGGGAATCACAAGCTGGAGGAAGACAGGACACGCAGAAGCTGGCAGTGTCCTCATGAATGCGGGAGACCCGTTCACCTTCACCGCCTCCAAACTTACCTTCAGCATCAGACCGTCCACCTTGATGTCGACGTGCTCGTCGGGCTTTTGGGAGTCGTTCAGCTTGTAGATTTCCATGAACTGCTCCAGACTCTGCCGGAGGTCGAGGGCGAAAAGGTTGAGCCACACCAGGCTGCGGGGATCCAACACGAGCTGCAGGGCATTCAGCTGGACATAGAGGTTGGGGCACGGGACTGGAGCCGCAGCAGGGCAGAGTAGCAAAATAAATGGCTTTGTCTCAACAACGCAGGATTAAGGCTGAAATGTCTTACTGGGATACTCTTTTCCATCGGGGAAGTAATACTCCGTGAACTCTACGTGAATGGCCGGCATCTCCGGAGGAAGGTACAAGGATTTCTTATTGCAAGAGAGCATCGTTTTTGGACTGGAGCGACGCTGGTCCGCTGTTGACACCTGCAACACACACCTGAAATTTAGACGAAAGCAGTGGTTCGCAACTGGTGGGTGGCGACCCAAAAGTGGCTCGCGGACCCATTCTGGATGGGTCACCGACTATTTAACGCGCTTCTGATGACGGATGTGTCTTTTATTATAAGCCATTATGCAGCCTTATTTTGGAAGGGACGCATCGAGACACCTATTGTCTCATGGTGCTCACCATGGAAACTACTTGAGTGACACTCACTTCAAGTTTGTGTTGTTAAGAGGTACGATGGCAAAGTGTAAATACGACCTTGGGGATTTGAAATGTGGATTTTCTCACGTCGAGGATTCAGCTGGGATTCAAAGCAAAAAAGAACCATTTGTTGGAATGTGTGGTTAATGACCTGGTAGATGCTGAAGTCAGCCATCCTGAGGACAACAGAGCTGGACATGAGCTGAGTCTTGTGGGGCTGGGGTAGAGGGGGATTGAATGAAGTGCTGGAGGAAGTGCTTATCCTGCCTGTAGATAAAGAAAGACAGATGACAGGATGCGGAAAGTGCTAACAGAAGAAAGCAGCTGACCACCGGAATTCTCTCACGGAAAACCCATTGGCCTCGCAGAAGGTGTGCACCACCGCACTCAGCCGTGCGCACACGCATAAACACACGCCGTGGTACCTGGCTGGAGGCACCAGCAGCACTGGGCCGAAGGATGTGTGTGTGAGCTCCACTCAAGAGAGCCCTGAACCTCTCTAAGCCCTACTCCTTCAGCTGCTGCCTGACATAGAGGCTCATATAGATCATCCCTACGGGACACTGGAGGACAGAAAACCCACTGGGATGTTGCTCTGTGCGTGTGCGTACGACAAAGCAGCGCGCGCGTCAAATGTTTACCGTGTTGAGGGGAACCGTGGCCAGGGGGCGGGCCTTGCAGGTCTCGAACGGCGGACTTTAACATCTCAACGTTAGACTTAAACTCGTCGAGCAGACTCCGAGCCCAGCCCTCCCTGCTCTTGGTGACCTCGCCGTAGTGCATCCAGTGGGCGCAGCTGTCACCTGTAAGGGGGTTAAGAGGACAGCCATCAAGTTAACGTGGAGGTACGGTCCCAGAATCTGCCCACATGAACATTTGTGGTGGGATTTTTTTATTTTTTTTTTTATTTTCCAGCAAACCAGATCAGGCATGTACCTGCTCGGTGAAAAGGGTAGTAGTCCAAGGTGATGGAACTGAAGGAAAGCTGCATCGCTCCACCAGTTATCCTCTTATTGTTTGCTACACAGAGGGGAAGAGTTCAGTACACAGCCTGGACCAGACAAAATACGTGTATTGGTGCGTAAAAGTACGCCCTGCCTTTGTCTTTAGCATGGACGTCATCGCAGATGTGCAGGTCCAGGTGTTTGATCTGGAGGTGATGCGAGGTCTCGCATACGTCGTAGGCACTGAACAGCCCGGCCATGGTTGCGCTGGGGTCGGCTGCTGTGGGTGCTTGCTGGGCTCGCACTTGCTGCGTTGATGGTGGTGCAGACGACACCTGGTGAGCACAAGAGTAAACATGCATACTTGAAATTGTGTTTTTGTTTTTGGCTTAAATGCACTGTAGTACTTCAACTGTCCAGCAGATGGCGCCTAACGTTTGCGCAATGACTGGGTGTGAATTTAAGTGGGTAGTACTGGTACATTTTGTAAGTGAGAGTGGTGAAAATAACTGTAGAACAGACGGCGAGAAAGTGACAGTATTTAGAAGGGATGCACATGGCTCCTATGTTCACCTGGTCCTCTGTGGCCATGCTCTTTCGCTGCTGCGCGGATTTTTCCATGACCTCGCTGAGAGATTTGGCGTACTGCACCATGGCTTTGAGCTGCGAGTCGGTCAGCACCCACAGCAGGTCATCCAGGATCAGAATCAGCTTGGAGGCCACCACGTTGCAGTCCTTAATCTGCAATAGGCAGGTTTCCCCGATTGTACAACTGGACAAAATGGAGATTGTGTTTGTGTTTGCGTGTGGGCGACTGACCCGTCTCTTGAGAGTGACCCGGATCTTGGACATGTTGGTAATGAGGCGGATAGGAGCGCTCAACATCTCGTGCTCGACACTCTGAATGGCGTCGGCCTCGATGCGGATCATCTGCCAGCTGATCTCCTTAAACGTCAAGATCTGGACCGAGCAGAAACGGCAGTACGATCAAACTGCGGCTGAAGACATCCCAGTGAAACGACGCGGACACGCTAACCTCTCCTCTCTGAGGGTCCTGGATGCGAGTGAAGCGCAGGTCGCTGACGCTCCAGCTGGTGTTGACGCTGTAGACCTGCAGCTGGGAGAGCTCAAAGGAGGCGTTGAAGGCCTTGGCGCTGATCTTGATGATGATGGAGTTGATGGACAGCGACATCCCCTCCACGACCTTCTCCGCAAACCCATATTCACTGGAGACGGAGAGGGTGGAGACACAGCAAAGCTAACAGAAGGTACAGCGCCGCATCGCATCCCTCTGTCTTTAATCTCCCGACAAGTTCAGTTTTACCATAATTACACATTTTTTAAAAATCCTTTTGAACAAAAGCCCACCTTTGTCCTGAGGCCGTCGCTATGGGAGAGGGCCCGTTGGGGGGCCGAGGCTCGTCGCACGTGCTCATCTCCATCTCGACTTTATCCAGGGTCTGTGGGGAAAAAAAGACAGATTTCACAGGTTTCCAAATATAACCTTGAAACCTGACACCTCTCCTGGGAGTCAACTAGGATTTAACCCCTGGTGGTTACAATTTTCAGAAGGTAATGTTGCTGGATCAGTCACCTGATCTCATTTTATGGCAGCGAGACGCGACGGGCGTCTTTGTGATCAAGTTGTCAAGTTGTGATTCAAGTTGCTCGACAACATTCTTTGCAAATCACCAATGCTTGATGCTGGTTTCGGGCAAACTGCACCGGGAAGGCCAGTCCTCCACCAGCAAGCTGTTCAGTGAGGCCCTGAGGGAGCGCCTCAGATCCATGACAGAGACGCGGAGCAAGCGTGAGCGCAACCTCAGCTCAGTGATGCAGAAATTAGAGAAGCTAGCCCCCAAATATACGCTCCAGGCCTCGATTTCAGCCTCCATGACATGCTCAGATCGCACCACACCGGACACACACACAGCATCTGGTAAATCTTGTAACAATCTCTTGTTTTTCATCACATCCTGGAACACAAATTGTAATAGCGAGGCTGCGAGGAAAGGTGGACGAGAGGGAAATTGATAATTAACGTGGGAACATGTCATAAGGACATCCTTTCTACAAGGATGCAAACCGAACTAAGAACACGCGGTGGGAATTTAGAGTTTTGGGCTTAAATTTTAGCTCAATCGTATCATTTCAGGTACTTTATCACATCATCTTGCAGGATTTGTAGTGGTTTCACTGCGCGGAGCTTTAGGAACGTCTCCAGTGGGCTTTCAGTGGAGAGTGGGGGTACCTGGCACCACTACAGAAACCAGATTGAGGAGCTCCGGGAGCCAAATCCTGCGCAGGAAGAGCAGCTGAAGGGGCTTAAAGACAGTTTATCTACCAATTAATTGCTTTCACCGCGGCCATGGGGGCTGGATTTGCTCCATCTTCCAAACACCTGAGCGCTTGAGCAACAGTTATTTTTTTAAATATCCTGTTTTATGTTGTTTTTGGTGAAACTTACCAAAGAGATTGGATGTGTCTTCAACTTTGTCCATGGTATCTGTCAAGGAAAACAAAAAAGAAGACATCTATATTGAACAGCAGCCTGGGCACAAAATCCACACAACATGTTCTTTCAGACAAGCCGCTGTTTGACAACAGTTTCTGCAACATGCAAATGCAGCGAATGCGGGAGAAGGAAGTGAGATACCGAACTCTTGTATTTAACCAGCTGAATTGCTGCAAGGAAACTTGATGCTGCACACACTTACACACACACTTTATAGCTGCAGCACAGTATTAGCATCACACACACTTGCAGTGACGGAGCAGAGAGACCCCGACAGTTGGAGGCTCAAAGGCCAGCTGACAGAACGGCGGCTCTTCTGCTCGTCATACAGGGATTTCCTGTGTTTAAATTTAAACGGGACGGTTTGAGCGCGATATGAGCTGCTGTCCGACGTGCTGCGTGAAGGTCCTGGCAGCGACCCAGGACTCCGATCATCCAGTAGCGTCGCTCACCCTGATGGTGGCCTTGTTGCAGCACACACGGTTGATGGCCAGCCAGGTGGGCAGGTCCAGCAGGCTCTGGAGGACCTCCTTGTCCAGCTCCAGGTTGGTCAGGTGACCCTCCCCCTTCAGCGTGCTCAGGTTGATCTGATCTGGTGACAAATCCTTAGCGAACCTATGGGCCACAAACCAGAGAAAGGGATTGTCAAAGTCTTTAATGTGACGCATGTTGTGACTATACTGATGGCTAAGAGACTTTTATTTAACTTGGATTTTCATTTGAGTAAATACGCTTGAACACACAAACTGGGCATTGCTTCTCTTGGTTGGACCACTAGTTGATAATTAGCCGAGCGTCTTCCTGATCCTGAATGGAGTATCGAGCCAGATCACTCTGGTGGGGCCTCTTTAAACAGAGTGATATTGATTTCACCTCCTCAAGCTGACAAAACCAAAATAATCAATCTGTTTTGACAAATACCTCATTGAGAGCAGGGGAGGAAAAAAACCTGTTTCCATTTAATCAGGTCGATAAAGGTAAGTGTGTCACCCTAAGTGAGGATCAAAGCTCAGAGTTTTACAACTGACACACATTCCCGAAGGGATTCCCGCAGTACCGCGGCCATAAAACCAAGATAATAACTCCGATAATAAAAATAAAATAGGCTGAAGCACACTCGGGGATGGCCGGCCGGCGTGCTCAGCACCCCGGCCATGGGACCAGTGAAATATTCATCCCCGCTGCTGATCAGGTGTCAAGGAGCTAGCTCGCTAGCTAACGTCACCAATTCCACCTCTTCCTCAAACCCAAACCTGGAACCTTCAGATTGTGGCTGGTTGTCTCTCTGGCTGGAATTAAGTCACATTCACCACTCCCTCCTCCTCATGTCTGTGGAACTTGTGAATGGAAACTGGGAGCCTCCCAGTTTACCCTGCCCTCCCAGTGCATTTGTGCCACAGCCTGATGACATCAGTTGCCGAGACCGAAGACCAACCGCAATGACTCAAGACAGCCAGCTCGTCTTTAGCAACCAAGCCTGTGGCGACAGCAACAAGGAGAGCAAGAGTGACGTGGACGGAAATTTCGGAATGTGGTTTTTTTTTCCAGAAAAAGGCAGAACAGCCTCTCAAATGGATGGGATGAACCGCAAACTAAAACTGAGTCAGGCATGGACAAGAAATCCATAAAAACAACATCACACAGGCACACCGTGGGTGGATGTAAGCAGCAACAGACTTGGGAAAGGAAAGCAGGAAGGTGTAAACAATCCAAAACCATGACTATGCTGCAGGAGAAGACCCCCCAGACCAACACGGGAAAACACACGCCGACAGTATTTCATTTAATGAAGCTCCCTCCGCTCAGCACTCACCACTCCTATAATAACCCATCTACTAGTAAAGAGTGATGACACTGGAAAGAGAGGAACTCTTCATCAGCATCAGCCAGCCGCGGCAGGGCGGTGAGAGTCCCGCCGATACAGGCCGGCGATGACGAGCGTGGCAGCGGAAATTGCACCAAATGGGCCTCGATGACGATAAAGATGCTGGCATTCTGCTTTATACTGTTATAGTCGGAGTGCTTCCGAAAGTCTTCCCACACAATGAATCACCTCTCCAAATGCTCTGAGCAGCAGCGCCGGAGTGCTGAGTGCTGGTTTTTAACACTTTTAGTGAAGTTATTCCTGAACGGTTGCCTAAATGGATCTGCGATGACCCCGCATACCAGCCCGCCCATACGTTAAACCTCCCTGGTCGTGAACTCGAGTGATAATCCTTTAATGCTTGGGACCACGCCATGCTAGGTTGGCCGTCGGCCGTTTTAAAATGTCTCTCTCTCGCCGAGCGCTTCTGCATTCTTCTGACAGGGAACATGTAGGTTGTTCTGCATTCTGCAGGACAACAATGCTCTGGACCCATAGCAGCACGACGCGGCTAATTAGGCTGGCATGGAATTTGTTAGCAGGTCCTTTGAAAGGAACAATTCGCCCAGGATGCACATTTAAACATGGTGAATGAATGGATGTGAGTCCGAACAAAGTAAATAATTAGCCTTGAGGAAAACGTCCCCTGTAACCAAGACATTTAACATCTGGAATGACAGCCCACATTCCTCGAATGCAGCGTAGAGCTTCATTTAGACACTCACATAATGGTGTTATTGTCATCCCTGAACTGTGCTGAAGCTCATGTTTCTGGCTCTGCAGCTGATGGCTGCTTCATACTGGGATTTTCTTTTTGTCACAACGATTCCTCTTCGTTATGGCAGCTAACATTTGACAAAATAAAAGCCCTCTCGAGAGGTTTATTATGTCATGTTTGCTTCAGTACACTTGTCATAGCCAGAGGACAAAGAGCAATTCCAGGCTCGATGGACTGTGAAAACATGGTGCTGTTTCCCCACAACAGACCCATGCTGGTCACAGATAGTGTGCAAATCTGCGACTGCGGAGCCGAACTGATACGATGACACCCCCGGCATGACCCACAGTTGTGCAAGACCCCCAACACCAGTTCAAAAATACTCCCGGTTGACATTGAACAACAGGATGAGCTGATAAAATCTAGCAGGTGAAACGACCAAAACATGCAAAACTCAAGCCGTCATCGACGGTATCTGCAGGACCAATAAACAGTCCTGGAGTGGCATTCTGCCACCGAGCGCCTGCTCAACCAGCCCAGTATAAAGATCAGATGACAAGCCCAGAGACAAGATGACATCACAACGCTTCAAGTCATTTCCCGACACTGTTGACGCTAACGCTGCCGAGGGCAGCCTGCTGGAAACGTCCAACCCAAGCCCAAGGAGACTGAATGCACTCTTGAAGGGCAGCATGGGTGTATCAGATAATACTAGTGACGCCTAAAGGCTATCCTAAAGATTATTAGAGTATTAACCAGTGAGTGTATCATCAAACAACTCGGCCATCTCTATAATCTTAATCATAAACACAATCAAACATTTCTTTTCAAGGACATCAGTCAGGCTACCACACTGGCAAGCGCATATTACAGGTGGAATGCAAAATAACCTTCTTTATTCATATTTATTATGAGCTTTATCCACCATTATTATCCATTTTGGTTAGTTTCTTTTAGCAATGCAGCAGAATGCAATCAGAAGTGTATGTTTTATGCAATAACCCTGGAACAAAAGGACACAGTCCACTGAAAGTCCCCAGAGGGACAGCCAAGTAAATAATAAATGTCAGGCAGGTTGAACCATGTGCCCATAACGGTCTTGTGTAAGGAATACATTTATGTTTGAGAATCCTTATGTCCTGAGAAATAGACATTTGGAGAAAGTGCAAAAGCTGATTTGCAGGGGGGAGTTTTTTGTGTTCTTTCCCCAGATTTTCGTCAAATTTAAGCAACACAATTGCACGATTGCAAGTATTTGGAAGGAAGGCTGAGATTGTTGGTTTAAACAATCCGATTCCACCACCAGACAGGTTGAACCCGCTCCAGCGAGGAGGGATTAGCAACTCAGCAGCTAACCCCAGCCTCACGTTAGCACGTTAGCTGTCCAGCCACGTCTCAGGTAAGTGGGAGTTGCGTCAACTAAATACGCAACTGACAGTCCGGAAAACGCCGAGGGTGTGAGTTAACTTAGTAAACCATAAGAATAAATATCTACATCCATAGTCTCTGCCTTTTAAACAACACGTTTCTTCACGCCTCTTAGTGATTTGGGTGTCATTAACATATTGGTGAGGGCTAGCTAACGGATATCTGACAGCTGAAAACCTCCATCGATCGTGTCTCATGCTTAGGCCGAGCCAGCTCAGGACTGACCTGGAGAGATGCTTCAGGATCTGCTTCTTGATGAGGCCAGCCATGGTCGCACGAATCTGGTCTCCAAAGCGCCCGACCCGTCTGTCCGTCTAGCTGGCTAGCCTAGCCGCTAGTTTTCCCTACTCGAGGATATAAACACAGCTCAAATTCTCATCCCCGCGTCGGTCTTCATCTCAGCGGCTTCCCCGCGTCATTTGAGAGCTGCTGCGTGTAGAGGGCATTTCACACTTCTGGGTGCCAGGCGCACGGAATTAGGCCATCTCATGCAGGTATAACGACAAAGTTTGAACGAACAAGACCCCCACAGTATCATAGAGCAAACACCTGGAGCGTCTGTTGTCACCGCGTCTGGGCGGGGCTTAGTGATGCGTTCATGTGCGCTCGGAGACCCCGCCATGACGAGGAAAAAAAATAAGCCCACATTACTTTAACAGAAAATATAATGATTAACAACAGCGATGAATCAAGGTTATATCTTCTTTGAGTCATTATTCTAACAACTGCGTTGTTTTAGCTTAAAAAGTTAGGCAATTACTCCAGTTTAAGCTAAAACTTCGCTATAACACGCTCATGTTGTGTTTACGTGTCCTGAAGTCTTTGTAGACGTGGCTCCGTTAAATTGTGCATTTTGGCGACATCTAGCGTTGAAATGTGCTTACGCTTTAGAATTTTTATCTCTAAACTGCAAAATATCATAAAATTAAGAAAAAATTGGAACCTTAAAGTGAGTTTTAAATTTTGTTTTAATTTTGTGATTGGCGCAAGAGCCAAAATGTGTGGAATAATAAAAATAATAATAAAAAAACAAATTTTAAATCCAGATCGATTTTATCATAAATCTTTATTAATACAAAGTAATTTAGTTTGATTGGCATCAACATAAATGCAATTGTTCCATCAAAGCTTAACTAAATAGGAATAGAACAATAGAATAAGCCAAGAATAGGATAATCAAAACAGTGTCCTCTAACTTTTGCGAAATTACGCCGCGTCAACTGACAATAAGTTAAGTCAAATCAGACATTTTACAGCGCTTTAACAAAGTGTCTCTCCAGGCGTCCCAAATGAAGTTCTGTCAGCCTTGGTTGAAACTTCCCTTCTGCCCTCTGTGTTGAGCGGGTTTGAAGATCCGTGACGGAGACGATCGTCGATGCGCGTCCGCACAGAACAGCTGCCACGTATGAAGGGAGGAGCGAGCTGGTGGGACGAAACGGTCCCATTTTGCTCATTTGCATCAATGAATGAAAGAACCCCTTTCAAAAGAGCCTCTAATATATAGTTTTATTGCATAAATCTTTAATTCCACAGACACTGCAGAGGGTATAAACATTTTAAACTACTTTAAATATACTTTTGTCCGCGTTTGCACAGAATGTAGTCCAATCTGTTGAAGACACATCAAATAATGGCGCGCTTCAGAAGGAGACTGGTGTTTTGAAGTTAGGTCTATAAAGTTTTTTTTTAAAAGTTGTAGAATTTGTTCAGCGTGTCCAACAGTTTTAAGAGCATCATTAAGCGAGGGACTGCCCCCATCCGCATACCTCAACGCCAAAAGCCCCGTGGAAAGCCACGACGCGCTCCCTGATACGCTGCCGCTGGGAACGCTCCCTCCATCCCCGGCAACAGGAACCAGCAACAGCAGCAAGTCCCCCCACTTACAACCCTGCAAAACTAGAGAGGGCCGCAGGACTGACGATGGCGGCGAAGAACCGGCACAGAACCAGCGAGAAGAGCGCAGCGTCCAGCCAGGATGACGCACCGAAGAAAAGCCAAACTAACGCCGGTGCGCCCGCGGCGGCGGCGGCGGCTGCGCCCGCGGCGGCTGCACCCGGGTCCCAGAGGTCACGGCCGCGGTCATCGAGTTTTCTCGGGATGCTTTGCTCCGCCGTGTTTTATGTTGCTGTGATCGGAGCTGTGGGGTTTGCTGCTGTTTACCTCCAGAAAGTGGTGGAGGAAATGCGACAGGCGACCGCCCGGCAGGAGGAGAGCGCACGGCAAAACGCAGTTTTGGCCACCAAACTGGATGGCGTCGTCCTCCAGGTAGGTTAAAAACGGGCAAAATGATGAGCTATGACCCTACAGAAGATGATGTTTACGCTTGGACACATTTCCGGTGTGGGTTGGGGGTGTTTCCTGACGCCACTGAGAAAATGCGCCGGAATTAGACAACAGGTGTTGACATTGTTGGTTAGAACCCTGATGGAACGCGCTGTACAATCTTGTGTCCAAGCGTGGCTCCTCACTTGGCAGCTTTTTAAAAGTAGAATTGAAGGTGGAGAACACAATTGCATGTTTAGCATTAAACTAAAAACATGTTTGTTTTTCTAATGTGCACTTACCACAATTTGATGGACACAAATCTACATTATGGTCTACTCTGGTCAAACTCATCAACTCGCAACATTTTAGGGAGAATTTCTAGCAAGATTCTCTTTCTGCCTCCCTTTTAAATCACACATTTTGTAAACCTGCCTGAGATTATTTCCCATTCAATTGTGTGTTTTTCAACACAGATGAATGGTCTGAAGGGTGCCGTAGATGTGCTGGAGTCGTCAGTAGGAGTCACACGAGCGGAGCTGGAGGGGGCGGTGAGCCGCATGAAGAAGAACGAGCTGGAGACAAGGAGAGTGGAGGAGACCCTTCAGAAGCTCCAAAACGACTTGCTCAGGGAACTTTCAGAGGGCATGAATGAGGTGAAGGAGGCCAGGGGGAAGGATTTCTCCTCCCTGGAGAAAACTGTAGAGGAGCGCCTGGCTGAGGTGAGTCAGTCCATCAAGGCCAACTTGGAGGAGTTCACCGAAGCCCAGGGCGAGACGCAGAGCCAGCTGGCTGACCTCAGGGCCCGCCTGGGCGACATGGAGGACCCCGCACTCATCAAGCAGGAGCTCTCCGCCATTGTCGATGTTGTAGCTGAAATCAGAACAGGCAAGCAGACCTCCGATGCCTCGGCGGAATCACTCGGGGAGCAGATCGGAGCAGTGAGGGCGGAGCTCCAGACTCGTAACCAGGAAGTAGCCTCCCTGTCTCAGGAGGTGGAAACGGTGAGGTCAGTAATGCAGGACACTGTTGGAAGCCTCAGGAAGGCTCTATCCGTGACCGAGGCTAATGTCCAGGCCCTGAAGGACAAAAGCGGGGCGTTGGAGAGCAGCGTGGGGCAGTTTGCTGATGCCGTTCGCCATGTAGAGACACAGGTGAACGAGGCCGTGACCCAGGCTGGGAAACAAGCAGATGACCTGGAAGCAAGAGTCAAAGCCTCTGAGGACAGCACACATTCGCTTTCGGCGACAATTTCGAACGTCAATAGCAAAATTGAATCGCTGCTAGCCAAATATGACGACGCAGAAAGCGCTCTGGCGGCACACGAGAAGACTGCAGAGGAAGCTCAAAGACGCATGCAGCAGGAGATGGAGGAACTTAAAAACAGTATAGGAGAGCTTCAGTCCAACGTGGCCACACTGGGTGATGTCCAGGCTACGCTAACCTTTAAGGACTCTGAGCTGGATCAGCTGGTGAAGGATTTGATTATGAGGCTCGCCGCCTTGGAAGACGGCGGCAGCGAAGAGCCGGAGCAGCTGAGGAGCTTAAGGAGCACACTGGCCAGCTTGGAAGCCAAAGCAGCCAAGCTGGAGCAGCACGAAGAGGCCATCTCCGGTCTTCAGAAAGCCCTGGAGGAGACCACACGGACACTGGCCGAGTTACCCAGCGCGAATGAGGGCAAGGAAGAGTAGGAAGAGTACCAAAACAGACAATAGAGACTGGTGACGGCTCACCTCCCTCCTTCCACCACGAGCTGCTCCTTGAGGCCGATGCTCGATGGTGCACAACTCTGTGGAACAGGAAGTGAATTTAGATGAAGTGTTACGAGTGTGGACTACTGATCTGTGAATTCAAATCCTCATTCACGGAGTGCTGTCGATTAAAAGTTCTGCTCCAATCAAACGTCTTTTGATTTACCGGATGATATTCAACGTATTCGCTGTATGTCTTCAAACTGTGGAGGGACCTTTTTACATGTTAGCGTGGCACACACCCCAAGGCAAAACTCTTTTATTGACAAGTCCTCCATTTACTTGTATTTTTTTTTTCTACTATTAAAAAAAATTTGACCCAAAAGTTGGAAAAGGTTCGTCTCTGAAATGGTTGTCATGCTCTGGATGTTCTGATGACAAAACGAGCAGCCTAAGGTTGTAAAAACAGGTACATTGTAATTATTGTGGACAATGGGCAATTAAATGTTACATAACGGGCCCGTGGGATTATGGGAAATGGTGCAGAAATGGTAATATTTCATCAAACTTTGTTCAGGAGCTAAACTGAATTAGAACTTAATAAATCCCGTGTATCCTTAAAGAGTCTCCTTCAGCAGAACATCTCAGGCAGAGGTCAAAGGTCAGTTTGAAAGACCAAAAAGGTCAAGTCTCAAGGTTAGTGTCAGCACTGGGTAAGTGTTTGGAAATGCATTTATGGGCCAAACCTGGCTAATAGTTCAAAGCTGATTAGTCATTAGACTGTTTTATCTTAAACATATTTTATTGTGTGACAGCCGAGCAAATCAAACCATGATCTCTGGCGTTCACCCTGACCCACGCATCTCTCCGATGTCGGACATGTCGTCGACCTGTTTGGCCGTGAAGCTTAAATCTCCCTCCACTGCAGTGAGGTTAGCCAATGTCTGCCTCAGCTCGGCGATCTCCTGCTCTCTCTTCATCAGATCCTCTGCCAGCCGCCCTATCCGCACCACCAGGTCCGTTAGCTGAGGCTCAAGCGCCCCGAAGTCCCTCTTGATGGTGGCGACCTTTGGCTTGAGATCGCTGGCGAAGGTCACCGTCCTAATCACGCGAGCCCTGCCGCTCTCCAGCTCCATCAAGCGCTCGGAGATCCGTTTGTGGGCAGCGGCGAGCTCGGGGACGCTCCCGCGGAGCTGCTCTATGGCTTGAGTGTTGCGTTCGGACCCGGCGCGGAGGTTCGATACGCGGTCGATGCTGTCGGCCAGGACCTCCCCGATTCGCTTCACCATGCTTCGCTCCACCTGATTGGCCTTGTCCTGAAGCTCCTGCACCTGAACCAACAGGGAGTCCAGCTCGGAGCGAAGGCCGTCCATCCGTCGCACATCCGTCCTCACTGACGCCACCTACAGGGAGAGCAGAGATAAGCGCCTCGCGTTAGCCTGATTAGCAACAAAGGGTCAGTTAAGTTTTGTGCTCAACCTTATTGGACAAGTCCTTCGTGATGGCTGCCGTGCGCTCTTCAATCTGTCCTACGGCGTCTCTCAGCGTCACCAGGCTGCTCTGGAGCTGGTCGCGCTTGTCCGTCAGCCCAGAAGCCCACTCTTTTAGTCGCATCACGTCCTGCTCAAAATGCTCCAGCTGAGGGCGAAGAGCCCCGCGCTGAGCCCCGAGACTCTCCAGCAGCGGCTGCACGCTCTCACACTGAAACAGGATGTACACAGGTTGTAGGTACGGATGTTCTGGAAGGGATCATACAGTATCGAACATCGTTTCAGGCCATCGGCGATGAAGAAATTAGCGCTGTGTATGCAAGAATGTGCACAAGCTAAGAATATTTGTAAAGACGGAACTTTATTACAAAAAATTACAAAAAAAGTCCAGTGATGAAACAGGTGAAATGTAACAATATTTAATCAACTCGTCCTGTTGCCTCAAAGCTTCATGTTTGTCTTTACGCGACCAAAAGATGAACTCAATGAAATGGAAAATATTTTTTAAAAACATAAATATAGTTAATACTGAATGTCAATAGCAAACCTTTCCTATAATATTCAGAACAAAGACATCAGTCAATGAGGTCGTCCTGTTGAGTTATTGTCTCATTCTCTTCATCGTTTACCCACTCTTCCTCCTCTTCTTCTTCGTAGGCTCTCCACTCTTCTTTCTCCAGACTTTCCCTGTCCAGTTGGCCGCCGACTGCGTTTTCCTTTAGCACCATGCTGAGTTCACGGACCGCCTCTTTGACCACGGACAACTCGTTCTTCATCTTCAGGATGCTGTTCTGGGCCTGCAGGGTGTCCAGTTCTTGCCTAATCGTGAGGATTTCATCGAGTGCCTTTAGCATGCTGTCCTCGGTCCCGAACACCTGCAACGTCACCTCTTCTAGCCGTTTCTCAGCCCCGCTAAGATCTCCTCCCAGCCTCAGGATGGAACGCACAGCCTCCTCCACCAGCGGCAGGAAGTTCTCACACTCCAGCGCCCTGGGAATATGCTCCTGGAGCTCAGAGCTGAGTTCAGCCTCCTGTTTGATCAGGCTCCTGATCTGCTGCTCCAGGTTCTGAATCTGCTTGGTGTTCCAGTCCATCTGACCCTGCACACGCTTGGTATCATCCTCCTCTGTGCGCTCCATAGCTCTGGCGTTCCTCTTGGTGCTGTCCTCGAGCTCCTCCACCTTTTCAGCCAGTGACCGGGCCCTCCGCTCAACCTCGTTCACCTGTTCGGTCGCTCCAGCGTGAGCTTCCCGAGACTCCGCCTTCAGGGCTGACAGGTCAGAGGTGAGGACGGCCAGGCGCTCCTGCCACGTCTCTGTTACTTTCAAGAAACGTGCGTTGACTGTTTGCAGGTCACGGGAAGCGGAATCCTCATCAGCCTGCATCGCCATGACGGCTTGGTGGAGGGTGGCGATGTCCTGCTGGAGTCTTTTTGCCAAGGAGATGGCGGAGAGCGCCCCCTGTACGTCATCCTCAGACACAGCAAGCTGCAGCCGCAACACAAAATAGGAGGGCCGTTTCTGTGGGAGCTCGCTGGATCTCAGTATTTACAATGAAATACACGCGGGTGTCATGATAAATACATTGAAGTTTAGGGGTATAAACAAATCAGTGGCCAAAACGAAGCATTCAGGTGGTTTAATCATGGCACTTTACAGTTTGCCTGCATCTGCTCGTACATTTTTTGTTTTACGATAACCATAATATTTAGCCTGATTGTGCTCCGACAGTTCATTTAATTTCTCCTTCCCCAATAAAATAAGGGTGTTTCGCTTATCTGTCCATCTTTATATCAGATATTAGGCTTCTGTTAACAGTTTGTGGTGAAAGTTAAGATGTGTTTGACCATTTTAGCCATCAGCCAGAACACTGGAACACAGATATGAATCAGTGTGTTTGATTATTGTTGGTTGTTGTGGCGCTTAAGTGATTTTAAACAATAATGCCACTCTTAGCCTTTTCATTTTCTAATTACTGCCTATTGTTTCTAATTATTGAAATCACAAAAATAAGCCCAATTGTAATAATTAGACTACATATATTTGGCGAACTGACCCTTTAAAGTTTAACAAACCCACCTTTTTAGAAACCTTCAAAACTTCTTCCTCCATGTTGAACAGATTCGAAGTCTTTCCGTGCAAAAACCTGTACTTTTCCTCAATTTCAGAAAACCGCTCATTTTGTTGGAGCACCACCCTGAAAGGCGAAAGATATAATTGATATTATTATTGAGACTAATACAAAACTTTTACGCCAGAAAGCTGAAAAGTGCGGTTTTTCTGACTTACCAGCTCAGGACTCCGCAAGCGGCGAGCGACAGTAAACATAGAAAAGTTCTCAAATCAAAAGAGGTTTTATGAACGTTGTTTTTTCCAGCATCCGTCTTCTCTTTCTGGGCTTCGTTTTTCCCATTTAAGCTCGATGTTCCGGACACTTCATCAGTTGGTTTTTGTGACTTTTTCCTTTGCTTCACCTCTGTCGGCATTTTAGCAAATGACGCACTATTGGTAAACTTGCACCCAGAAGAAAGTTTAATGGCAAAAAAATTCTAAAAAACTGTTTTCTACGTCGTAAAGTAAAGCAAAACAGACTCTGCACAAGCAAAGTGCATGTTTAAGAAGTGTTTTAGAAGGCGTAATCAAGTCCTAATGTTTAGCATTTCGCTGCTACAACAAACCTTTCCTTTCACAAGAAATGCCGCATTCACGTGCTCCGTGTAAATTTGTCGACGGAAAATGTTTATTAAGAATATAAAAATATCAGAACTATGAAGGATCCAAAGTAATGCGTATATTACACACATACCCATCTAGATACTTTATAACAGCTATAGTTGCAGTTAGGTCTGTACGTTCAAACTTTAAACAAAGTTTTAACCTCTGAGCTCATATTTCCGATCGTAAAAACGACCACAAACATCTCACAAAGCCACGTAAGCGTCTGCCAGCAGAAGGTGGTCTTTCCAGAAATGATATTAATTACATATAATGATGACTTCAACTAATTTCCCAAATATTATTTCCAAACTAATAAAATCTGCAATATTCAAATTACTGATTATTGCTCCTTTTAAGGATTATCCCTGAGAAATAAATACCTCATTGACTAGTTTTTTAAAAAAATCCCCAAATTTTCTGCAGTAGTTTTCACATTCCTGTCATTCAATTATGCCATGCATAATTTTCCCATTTTAATCTCTGTATCAGCTTGGAAGACACAGAGGGACACATTTCAGTAGTGTTTACACAAAATGACCATTTATTCAGCGGGATTTGTTGCCATGTACAAAAGAAAATATCAAACTTTGGCAGTAGCTTTCGTTACAAACTCGCCATGTAGCTGACCGAACTATTTTGTATCATCCGAGTGGAACTCACAAAGCTGGCGACAAAACTCTAAACGTGGTTGCAACACGGTACATTCAAGCAAGAGATGGCAAGAGTATTTTATAACAATCCATGTGCAAAAAAGGCAACTGGAGGACTAAATAAAATGTAAATGTGAAGGAAATAAAGAGCTTTGCAGTAAAGCATAAAGTGGTGCAAACAAATATTTGGTTTCACATTGGTGTGGTTTCTTCGAACTGAAAAAAAGATCGCCTCACTAAAGTCAAATGATATATGTAGGTCCATCTAAAATTTGCAAACTGTAGTGCCTAAAAGAGGCAAATCTTAGCACAGCTTTAAACAGAAGCGTGTCATGTCGAATCAACTACCAAAAAGTGTTTCGTAAAATTGGCAACTCGAGGGGAAAAAAGCAAAAAGGAAAGCAGCATCAGCTTAAAGCTGCATCAAAAGGCACCCCAGGTAACATTCTTGACCCTACTTCTCATTAAAATGTCTTGGGCTGAGCTAATGGACGGGAAAAAGCAAAACATCACATGTGACCTAAATCAAGAAGCAATATTGTACTTTAAAGCATAGCCGACATAAGACACTTTACACGAGAGGAAAACAGCTGGTTCAACACTAAAGATACCAAAACAGTCAACGCTTTCTTTTCGGTCTTTAAAGGTCGAGTTTATGAGATTTGGGGACACCTAGCGGCAGGAACACAAACTGCAAAAAAACGGAATATTTGCCCCAGCCCTTTACTGTTTCCACCGGGCCGGATTAAGCTCATTTCCAGTTTGTATTGTCTGTTGCACACAAATGTAGGAACGATAAAGCAGCAATCTGACCCCCATAAATTGGAGATGCATGTCTACAATTATAGAATGGACCTTTATGTGCTGTCCGATTAGCACGAATGCACATTCCATGTCCTTAAAATTAACTTTTTCCTTCGTAGGTGGCTACTTTACAACCACCCAGGCTTGATTTATTCTTCCATTTATCTGCTCATCCGAGGCTTTGTCGTCAGATTTTGTTCCTCATCTATGGAAGAACAAATTTAAGTGCACTTTGGAGATGGAAAGCACACATTCAGATGCATTGGGTTAAAAAAAAAAGAAAAAAAAGAGCCTAATTATGACACATGATTAACCCACTCATCAATAGCAGGAATGAAAAAATCAGTTTTCATACCGCTGTAAACCTTTAGCAGGTGCTACATACAGTGACCTCAACCCCACAGCTCAAATCAAATAGTAACCTTATGACTCAATAATACACAAATCTCTCCCTTCAACAAGCATGTACAGTTACATTAAAGCACTGTGGACGTTTCTTTTTTCTCCCTATATAACAAAAACACAATAATAGACGTAAAGCATATTTTTGGTCGCATATATTTGCTGCGTAGTACATGTGCTCACAATTTCCTTCGCTTCCGCACTACTGTCGAATCCAAGAGACTCAGGAGTTGTAGTGATCCTGCATTTAAAAGAGGTCATTAGAAATCTGATATATTAAAACAAAACATTTTGGATGGTGTGCCATTTGGGCGCCTGACCTGAATTGTGTTGACTACGCCGCTGGCCATGACGGACAGCTTCCCCGCGACCGAGCGCACTCCCAGTTTGAGCTGGGACATGTCGGGAGCACTTGGTATCATGTTGGTCAACCGGTAGGAGCTTTCCGCTTGTGGGACACAAACCCGGCATGAATCAGACTCAGAATTGGGTTGGAAGACCAAATCATTGATTTGGACATGCAAACAATCAAACCCTGTCTTACCCGTTTGTTTCTTTGGATCCTCGAAAAGGTCCGCTGAACTTATAGAAGAGCTACCAGCCAGTCGATCCAGTCTTGATCTGGTTTCATACTAAATAACACGAACACAGTAGTGCTGTGGATTGTTTGCTCTTGCACAGTTTATTAAAAGAAGTTAAAAAGAACAATATAAGTGTGGATGTGAAGGAATGCATGTTGGTAAGGATACCTCAGATTTGTCTTGTTTTCCAAAGTACATGTCAGAGGAGATGGCTTTCATGTCCCCAAACTTCTGCTGAGCTTCTCCTGCCTTTGTCACTGGTTCTGGTTTCCTCCTGGCTGTGGGTCTAAGAACCAACAGACGTGTGAAAACTCCAGCAAAAGCTAAATTGTCCTTATATCCAGAGCAATGAGAGCAACAGAGGGACGTACTTGTCGTTCACTGATGTGATAGCGGAGGTCAAGAAGAAGTCGGGATCCGGCTTCAGGCTCTCCTTGTTCCAGTCCTTCTCCTCGCCTTCGTCTTCCCATCGGGAGGAAAAATGTCTCGGGGTTTGATCCTCAAACTTAAACGAGCCCCTTAAGAAATGCTGAGTGTCCATCAATGTGCCCCCTGAGCCAGGAACTGAACCCAGACCCCTCCTGGAATGAGCAAAACACGTAACCAAAACTGACCTAGAGGTGACGCTCCCGTCGTCTTCGTCGTCCCCAGCCAAGCGTCTTCCTTTTTTGCTCTTGTAGGGATTCTCCTGCTGGATGATGTGCATGTCGGAGGTCACAGAGTGAGACACGCCGCTGCAACAACACCAATGAAAATCAAGAGAAATGTCAACAGGACTTCTTAAACCCTCTTCTGGGCAGCCTCCTCCTCTACGTCATACCTTCTGACGCCTATACCCATTCCGAGTCTCTCAGCCTGCTCTTTTTTCTTCCCATCCAATCCCTTCAGCTTCTGCTCCTCTATTTTTCTGTGCTGCTCGAGATCTTTGTAGGCGAGACGCAGGGACGGAGCGCTGAAGGATGGGGAAAGCGAGTGAGCTTGGGGGAGGGGGGGGTGCTAAAAAAGAAGCAGAAACACTCACACAGATTCCTCAGGTTGATCATTCTTCCTGGTAGCCACTGCGGATTCCTCCGCCTCCCTGAGCTTGTCAACGGCTTGAGCCTTCTTCTCCAGCTCGGAGAAATTCTGCCTGCTGACCTTCTGAGCTCCAAGACCACCTTTCTTAGCAGCCAACTACAAAGAGACGCAGCATTTGTGGGGTTATAAACGTGCTCTGCCCGAGGAGACGCACAATAAAGGGTTCATACCGTTTTCTTGCCAGTGGCCGGTTTCTTCTTGAGCAGAGACGGAAGCTCTGGAGAGACCCAAGATAGGTGAGATGAGCTCTTGAACTTGAAGGAGAGAATTTCTAAAACCAATGACACCAACCTGGGTTTGCTTTGGGAGAAGCGCTCAGCAAGTCCACGCTTGGACCCTCGTCTGTGTTACCTGGAAGCACAAATAGTTTGGTGAGCAGGAAATTGGACTTAATATCATTAAAGGTAAAAATACCGGCGATGACCATTTTTTTCGTCCTCACTTTCAGCAGCTACGGGCTTCTCTGGCGCAGAGAGACTCATGTCCACATTTAGTATTTCAGCCTTTAAAAACAGCAAAGATGATTTATTTCCTCAAAAGAAAAAAGCACAGCGGACAAGAAATCTACCTACACTGCATACCTCTGAATGCAGACTAAAGAAATCCACCTGCTTGGGTTCAGGTGTTGAAGGAGAAAGAGGACCTTGACTGTCGAGCCACAGCTGCAGGCGAGAAAAGCAGTGAAACTCCCTCGCATGTTTACGCACATGAAAGTAAAATTGGTAAGAAATGAAAAAAAAAAGGACTAAAAGAAGGGACGGGGAAGTTACATCAGTGCCATGGCGTCGGGTAGCTTGCGTGGCTAACGTCTTTATCTTCTCCCTGTACAGCTGAGCAGCTCTGCTGTTATACTTAGCGTTGGCAGCGTTAGTTGTGCACCCATGTTGGTTGAAAAACGCAATCTGCCACCAGAAGAAGAGACGCGCCAAAGTACACACTAAGAATTCAGTTGCCCGAGCATTAGTCCAATCTCTTTGTCCGTTTACTCACCGCATTGGTGTTGCCTCCCACTTGCATGCACCTAAGTTGAAACCATGACCAATTGAAATCCAGCTCGGTGGACCTGGATTTTGAGCAAAAGATACAAATGAATGTGTGATTCAACTCAAATGTTTGTATGCTTTACACCCCCATTTACCTGATAAAGGACAGATGGACCCCAAGAGATCTGTGTGTCCCAGAGCAATCTATACATAGGAACACACCGTATGTGATGCTGGCCCAGCTGGGATTTTTCACTGAGCAGTCAAAGCAAATCTAAAGAGGAAGGAGAAACACATCCAAAGATTAAATCAGCAAATAAAAACACCACAAGGCCAGAAAATGTGACTATTGTATTCTATTGATTGCCTGTGAAATTACCCTGTTTCTCATCAACAGCTGTTACTGAATTTAAGTGTTTTTCATCGTAAACTGGCAGGCAAAAACAGTCGACTCCATGTGTCTATGGATTTAGTGACTTGAGTCAGCATAAGTGTGCTAAAGGTCTTGACCATTCTTAAAGAAAACCAGAAAAAAAGCCCTAAACAAACAGAGGCGACATCAGCTGTCAGAAGCAGCTAGGTAGCTATCGTTCGGCTAACGCACGTCTGGTTTATTTGACTTTTAACAAACGTTGTCAGAGGGCACTTGTCATCAAAGTACAGGAAAATAACAGTTCACAGGACAATTAACTCGTACTTTGGAAGAAATCCTCCCTTACGTCAAAGCTAAGTTTGGCTTTATCGAGGTGCGACGTGTCAGGAGTTAGAACAACTTCCTTGTTAACGAACGCGCCCGCCTGTCGATTAAAAATCCTCACCTTATTCGTTGGGATGGAGCGAAGTCGCTTGAAAATGGCCGCAATGTCCTGCTTGCTCGGCTCCGACATTATGCTGAACGCTACTGAAAAACGCGTGAAAGTAACAACATGAAAAAAGCACTTGTTTTTCTTCTGGAACAGAATACGACACGTCGGTTGGAGAGAAGTCGTGGTCGAGCTGTGATTGGTCAGAATGTTCCCGTGGTTATGTTATTGTAGCAAAGGCTCATGGGTAATGTGGCTCAATAGCACAAATGAAATGATATCAAAATAACCCTCTGGAAAACTTGAGGGAGATGTGATGGAAATGTGATTTGATATTCACTTAAACAGGATGTCAGAAAAAAAGAGCAGAAAAAGTGCAAACATACTTTGTTCTCGATAAATTTATTATGGTGTGGGACATTTACAATCTTTCCTGTGCAAGTACATCTGTTGCTGTGTTTTGACAGAAGTGTGCCCTGAAAATCATTTTCCATTATAATGTGATAAACCTTCCTTCAGATGAAGGTGTAGAGGAAATCTTTCATAGACCTATAGTGCATAAAATGACTGAATGAATGGCTGGATGAATGAATAAATGAGCCTGCACTTCATCTCAGGGACCAAAAACTAAACCATTAAGTTCATAAAATCTCATTATGGTCATTTATGTTGTAGCTTAGGAGAAAGTTAACATTATTCACAAAACATTGGTCGATTATTTCAATGATTATGGCCCTCTGAAGGGGGAGGGGAATCATTTTTACAAATATAACGTATTCAAGGGACGTTGGCGATAAAATATTCAATCATTATACAAACTGATTCTCAGTCACAGCATTCTAACAAGAGTAGAACAAAAGCACTTGTGGCATCATAAATTAACAGTTAGAACAATCTGATCTCGACGCTATCATCTGTTTCATCCATGCTATTTACAGGCATGTCTGCATCCTCAAGAACAATAGCGGTTTTATATAATCTCACAAAATCAAAGATTAAAAGAACCTCCCGTATCCTGTCTTAGAGAGAAATGAAACATTGGTCTATGAGCGAGATAAATTCTGACAAACAAAAGGCAGAGCTTTACGTTTGAGCCTCGGAGGGTCAAAGGTTGAGAGAAAAAGCAACAGTGATTGTACATTCATGTGCAGCGACCAGACGATCCTGCTCGACAGCGACTACATAAAGATCAACAACAGCTGATTTAGGAAATAAATATATGTGGGGGAAAAAGCCTTGAAAAGGCTGAGCACTAGTTTAAAACCAATTTAAATCTGGCACATCATGGCGGCACGAAGGGGCCCCTCTGAAAATGTATAGCGAACATCAACCAGTTTCAAACAGACGACGTAACAAGGATAGCATCCCTTCATGAATCCATAGTGGTGCGTTTAGGTGATTTCCAAAACTGTCATCCCAGTGTTAAACAACAAATTCAGACTTTTTTTTTTTCAGTAACAGTACAACATCTAGGTAACACTTCCTGTATAAGGCTAGAAAAACTAGATAGTTTCCATTTTTCTTTTTCTGAAGTGTTCCTCCTCCCAGTGACGGTCCAGTCTTCTCCAACAGTCAGGAAAGGGTTCAAAAACGAAGCAGTGTTTTCATTTACAGCCTGCATCATAAAACATCTTCTTCTTCTTTGTTCACATTGATTTTCTCTCTGAGGATAAATATCTACTGAATGTCCTCCACGTAATTTGCAGGATAGAGGCCTATTTGTCCATCCTTCAGCCGGCCTTTGCACCAACCCTGATCGTCCTCCTCGCCAATTTTGGTGAACTCGTCACCTACAGGAGGAAGAAGCGATGAGACATTCAGTGGAGAAAAAAAATACAAAAATAAAAACCCTTCTGAAGCTCATACAAGCTGACTATATACCTGCTTTGAAGCTCAGCTCGTCTTGCTCCTGTCCGTCATAGTCATAAAGCGCCCTCACAGGCACAGAGACGACCGGAGACGCAGGCTCGTCTTCAAACGGATTCCCGTTGCCGTTCGTGGAGAAAGGGTTGCCACTCGAGTCTTCATCTGACCAATCTGGGGTCTTCTCCACACTACCAGCACTGAATCAACAAACGGAATCGTATTATCTCAGGCCCGCTAGCATTGCTGTAACAAAACAGCGCTAAAAGAAGCAAGAAAAGATGGGAAAACTAAACAGTACAGAGCAAAATCAACAGATCCATGGACGGTTTTGTGATTTGCCCTGAAAACAAACGGAAACATTCTACGTTACATGCATGCAGACGTTTCAGGCATTTCACCACACAAGGCATTAAAACCTGCTTTGATGAAGCTACAAGATCAAGTGAGTTTGCACAATGCTGAGGAAAGACAACACAACCAAACATCATGACCACGTGTACAAAGGCAACTGAAAAACTCAGCAAAAGCCAGACAAATCAGAGTTGAAAACGAATGACTGAGGTATCCAGACTGGCCACCAGAGGGAGCCACCTAAACACCAGAGAAGAAGTCAACAAACAGTAACTGCACAGGGAGAAAAAAAACAAATTAAAGACTTACAGTCAGATCTGTTTTTGTGTTTGGTACCCAAAATATATTGATTGATGGCCCCATAAAAGCCTTACAATGGGTCCACAAAAATCAGTCAATATTTAGATCTGAATGTAAGAGACATGTCTGATTTAACCGCATGTACACGCTGTAGTGCTTTGCGAGACGTGCCAAGGTTAGGAGCGAAGAACAGATGCACACTGGCTGTGTGTGATGCCATTCCACTGACCATGCAGATCAACACAACACCCTACCGCCTGAGAGAGGTGGGAGGGTTTCAAGGAAGAAGGGAGCAAAGTAATAAAGACCAAGGAGGGAGAACGGAGGTCCTTCAAACCAAAGAGAGAAAAAAGGCGGGAATGATGTGAGAGAGCAGCGTCTGCTCCTGTTCACCAACGTTTTCATATCCTCTTTATTTGCAATGATGTGGTTGACTGTCGTCTGCTGCTTCGCGACGACCTCCAACTCTTCCTCCTCCTCCTCATCTTCGTCGTCCTCATCCTCAAAGGGGTTCGAGCCCGCTGGTGCTGTTTTAGCGTGCACATTCAGGCTGACGACACGGAGCACAGCAAGAAATGGGTTTTTGACATGCACGCACACAGAGACACACCTGTGACACCCTTTACAACTTCAAAACAGCCGCAGAGCCCGTGCTTGTGTGATGAACCCTTCGGTCATATCTTAGCAACGCAGCTTTGCAGGCCAGGCCAATTTAAGCCGCACGACATGCACGTTGCTACAAGGCACAGGTGATTTATGAAAGGATAACCCCAGTTAAATAATCATAATAAATCATAATAACTACATTTAAGTGTAGTTCCCTTTCGCAGGCGAATTAGCTTGCTTACTAAGTTAAAGCCAATGCACAATCCTACAAACTTTTGTTGATCTAAATTTAAGACACGAAAGTAGCACTGGGAAGCAGCTAAATGTAGCTTTGTTTCAAGAGATTTGCAGTGTTTCTCACTAAGACTGTTTAAATAACATACAGCATGAATCAATTGTCATGTGTTTCCCCCACTACACTGTAAAAAAAACCTTGAGAGTATGTGTAAAAAAAAAAAAAAAAAAAAAAAGTATATATATCATTCTTCAGGAGTGACATGAGGGCAGTTTACTTCCTAGTATTGTTTCCGCATGAGTGAGCAAAAGTTGCTCTGGCTGTTGAAACTGTATTAGAGGAAACATGGGGGGTTCTGCTTGCTGTTAATGGAATTACTGGACCGAGAACAGAAGTAGCTATCAGTTAGCCCTGCGACTGGAGTGTAAGCGCCTTTGTTTACACAGTCACGCCATGCTCACCAGCTAATAGACACAGTTATTACAACAAACACTGCTGACTGGGAGCCTTGCATAATGAAACTTCGATCGACAAACATTCCTCTCCCAGGAGTCCTTGCAGTTATTACTGACTTAATAATCTAGGCCAGACGACAGATAAGAAGAAAATTCAGAACATTAGTAGACATTGATAAGAATAAGGGCTGTGCATGATAATCCAAACACTAAAATCAAATTAGGAATGTGGGAAAATGATCAGCTTAAGAGTTTATGGTGGTGGAGTTTTCCCTGTGGTTCAGAGGTCAAATGCCTTCCCTGCCCGGCATTGCTGGCTCAGCTAATGTGCGCATCACTCGCACACCCTCATTACAAACACAGCAAGGAGTGGTGAGGTGATCCAAGGGATTTTACCTGATGGGTCAAAAGCAGTAAAAGAGCAGGGATAGGCTCATATCGCAGGAATGCGCGAACGGTGACAACAACCTCAAAAACAGCACTGACTGTTCTGTGCTTGTCCAGCTTGGTGACAGAAGAGTGACGCTTATCTTAATCAGCTCTTTGTAGCCGTTTCCAAGAACCTCTGTTGTGACCTCGCTGCCGTTGCCACAACACTAAAGTCGTAGCTCTGCAGGAATTTTGTTTCTGGGATTAGACCGATAACCGCACGCCGGTTGGAGCTGCTAATCTCACCTCTAATACAGCCCCAATGTCATTATTCCAGCATTCAGAGTGGATGATCAAGTATGATAGAAGAGCCAAACTGGTTTAACCGCTAATGTTTTAGGTATAATGTGCAAATTATAATTCCAATTTGGAGGACTGAATATTTTATTCAGTTTAAAAGCTTTCTAATGATACTGCTGCAGGCGTTTGAGTTGGATGCTGGTCCAAGTTTTTAAACTTTCCAGCTCTAATATCCGTGCAGTGTTTCTCTCATTGTGTGCACGAGTAATGTTTCCACATTACCCTTTGGCTTGCCATCAACTATGTACCAGTTGACTCTTGATTCATAAGGACGGATTCTTTCCCAACGAACTGGGGCAAAATGTTTGCCGTGACCCTGGAAACTGTGATATAATTCTGCGTCACTCCTGCCCCCCCCCCACCCACCCCCCCCACCCCCCCCCTTCTTCTGCACAAGCGCTCCTTAAAAAGGGATATACCCAGGAATCTGGATGATCTCCTGTAGTTTGGATAGGCGGGATCATGAAAAACAGACAGATATCTACCTGCTGCTGCTCTTGGCAGGCTGAACGGGCTGGTCTGGCCCCGTCTGGCTGATGCCCGTCAGGGTGACCCCCTCCGAAGGCCTCTTCTTCTCTCGTCTGCTGAGGGTTCGGTTCAGGTCCATGGACCAATCCTGGTAGACACAGACAAGATGAAGTAAAAGACAAATCCAGTCAGTGGGTCGGATCAAGCCCTCACAGATGGGTGGAGAAGAAGCAGCAGCAGTCATGTACGCAGCAGTTTATACACGCTTTAACACACAGACGTCTCTTACGCTGAGGCACAAATCCCTTATTTTAAAACTTTCCACGCATGTTTGAGACACAGACAAGTTTTCCTCACCCGATGGACAGAAAAGCAGCACCAGTGACACGCTCCTTCACCAGAAGCTGACCAGGAAGAGGTGAGTCAAGAACCCAAACCATGTAGCAGCAAACAAGTGTCTAACCATAACCCTGTTGGCACACTGTTTAGAAAATGTTCCCAGGCTTTATTTTCGGGACATTTCTTTGGAAGGAACAGCAAATTTCCAGCATTCTTCAACATGTGTTGACACAGGGTCGGTCCTAAACCGGAGCTGCAGCATCTCCGATAAATCAGCGACTCTGCTCTTTATAGGAGTGATTATTTAATTTGGTCTGGGAAACGACCTCATGTGACAGGGTGTCAGGCTCAAGTGCCAGCGAGGGGTCAAAAGTGAAAGGTTAGAGAGAACAAAGACTCGGTGCTGTGTTCGGACGTAACCCTCCTGTAGCGTAACATCGTAGTCCGACCCGTTCAAATTCTTTGAAACTTGAAGAGGAGATGCGACACACATTGCCTCAGACATACATGGACAAAGAGTTGAAAGTGGAAGGGGCCGGGGCTCTTATGGGGATAATAAAAAGGACCCCCCCACCACACGTGGCTGATGTGAATGTATGCATGCAGAACTCACTAAAATGGACCTTCTTTTAAAGGAGCGAGGATGGGACCAGTCCAAATTCTGTCAGATATGAGGGAAGGAAAGCAGTAAACCATAGAAGTCAGCTGCAGACATGCTCGCTTATTATTCCGAATCAACACAAGCGGCGCGTCCTCCAGTGGGTTTTATGTTCCTGCTAATTACTTTATCCACCCTGCTGGAATGATCTGTTGCGGGGGATGGATTTATTTCTTTTTTTCATTAAATGATGCAAATCAGTTTAAAGAAAAATAAATAGTGGAATGAAGCTTCACTGCAAGCACGTGCATCACAGCTCAGCCTCACGATCTCCCTGACCGCTGAAGACAGATTTACTTCTTCCCCTGCTACCAAATAGACTTAGACTACATCCATCAGTGTTGGCATTTATTTCCTTCATGCTTTAAGGTCCACAAAGTATCTTTCCTCGATCGTCATCGTGGTCTCATAGAGAAATAAACAGGAAAGCGCGTCTGCATTTTAATCAGGGTCCATAATGGACGTGGTACCTCAAACTGGGGCCAGTTCATCGGCATGCCAGGGCCTTGGTTAGCCCTAAACCACTTCAGGTCCTCTTCAGCGTCAGTAGCAGAGATTGTGTCTTCCAGTGTGTGGTAGATTGTCTGAAATCTACAAAAACAACAATGGAAATTATTCTTTTGTGCAGGCAGGGAGATCTTGGAGAATAAGGTCCCGCGTCTTGCCTGTGATTGGTTGATAGGTCTAGGTGCTGTTTAACCTCCAGCAGGACCTCTCTGAAGAAGCGGATGCGTTTGTCCTCAAACTGCTGCCACTGCTCGAACACCTGCTCCATGTTCTCCATATACTGGGGGGTCAACTTGTCAAGCTCTTCCAGGGATTTCTCATATCGTTCTTTAGTCTGGGGGGTGAAAAGTTAAGCACGGTCCCTGTTAAACATTCAAAAACCTAATCTTTGTCTGTACAACCAGAAATAAAGTGCTTTCAGACGCATCTGTACCTTCTGCACTTCCTGTTGACTCTTCTCCACCTTTTCCTGGAGCTTCTTTTGGGCTTCAGGGTTGTTGTTCTCCAGTTTGCTGTTGTTCTCTCTGCTGGCCGCGAGCTTCTCCTCCTTGCAGGCTGTGTGGTAAGACTTCTTCATCGCGTCCACCTGCGGATTCAACCCATAAAGGAGGACAAAGTGAGAGAGGTTTAAAAAGGTGAATTCCTTTGTTTAATAATGTCAAAGCAGAAATACACTTAAAATAGAACAGCAGACCGTCCTCCACTCAAACTTGAGACAAAGTCCGTGCCTCCTGCTCTCTGCGGGGGCAGAACTTGCATCTGCTTGACACAGACTACGACTTAAACGCTGAAATTCTTATTAACCTCCATGTGTCTACCGGTGACACAATACCCAAATCACCCCTGACAGGAACTCATTTCCTACGCAAGTTAATTAGCCTAATTTCCTGCCTGTCCGCTTCCTCTGTCTGGTCAATCAATAAATCACTGGAGCTGCACGACTGCTGGATGATGAGACCGAGGTGTTATCGCTCTGACACAGAAAAGTGCCGCAAACAGCCCATGACATCAAAATACTGGCATTCGCGTGCCACGCTAGCAGGGAGTCTAATGTTTACTGCAGTCTTTCTCTGGTGAGCTTCTGCTCTGTTGATTAGTTGTTAAGGTCGTCATGGAAGGAAAACAATACTGAGTCAGTAATCTGTAACCATGTGAACTGAAGGGTAAAACTGGTAGTCATGCCTAAGTGTTGTTGTTTCCACTCCGGACTTTCTTTATATAGCAGACATTCATCCGGTGCTACACATCAATATGACTTAATCACGCTCCAAACCTCTTTGAGTTTTTTGGCCCACGGCTTCTGAGCTTTACGGAAGCCGTCCTCGGCTTCTTTCGTTTCTTTGAAGCCGCCGATCATCTGTTTGTGGTAAGCGTCTTTCTGCCAGTTCTTCAGCTTCTCGTAGTCTTCGCCCATCAGAGCCGCTTTCACCTCCATGTGGAGCTCGCTCACCTTCTCCGCCTCAGTACAGAGAGCCGCCCACGCCCGCTCCAAAGTGCCGTACTGAGGGCCTGAGGAGGGAAGAGTTTACATGTCAATCGTTGACCTGTGCTTCTGGACAACATTCTAAAAATCAACACCTAATTAAAGGTCCACGTTGTGATCTTGCATGGTTTTAGCACGATTTCTTTTTCTCTCAAATCATTGACGTCTTCCCTTGATCCGCTAGCTCCCCGCCCTTTAACACACTCTGGAAAATATCAACAAAACACTAGGGGAACAGGCGGTGCACCGACACATAACCGACCAGGTCCTGGCTAATCACTGATATGACGGTTGGGGGAAATGGGTGGGGCTAATCTATTCACCGAACAGTTGGAGTTAGCTCAGCCATGTTAGCATAGCACTTTCCCATTCATGACAGTGATGGAAACACCAGGAGCGAGCTTGCTCGGTCTTGTTTCGCATTTCCTACGAACGTCATAGGAAGTGACGCCACATGAGATCACGAAGTGCACCTTTCAGATATTTCCCAACCTTTTTCTATGAGTTGCCTCCAGCGCTTTCCCCACTCCGTCAGCTGCTGGGCGTAAGCCTTCTCAATACGCGCCCGCTCATGGATGCAGTTCATCAGCTCGTTACAGAGACGGTTGCCATCATCTACCCGTCTGACCGATTTCTTGTAGTTGCCGACCTGAGAACAAGTAACGGAGGATTACAATTGAGATAAATATGTTTTTACCATCCTGTGAGTTGAATTTAAGGGCAAGACCGACCTCCCAGAAGCTGTCGCTGGAGACGTCGATCATGGACCCATCGTAGGAGCCCGACATGGCTGCTGCCCTGAGTTAGACTCGCGGTGGGGGGCCTGGACAGACAGACAAAAAAAAAGTATTAATAACCTGTTGCCTGTAAAAACCGACAGCTTTTTTTTGCCTCCAGATGGACGATTACTAGCCACCGCGACGTCACCTGGATCTGCTTTTGCATCTGCTAAAATGGGGAAATCTAAAGTTTGCCACCTGGAAAGCACCAAGTTTTTGAATTCATACATGTGCCTTGGTGAAAGTGATGAGCGAACACACAAAATACACATACAACAGGAAGAGAAAGAGCTTTTAACAGCTTGAAACCAGAAGCACAAGTTCAAAAAGATCACCTGACCGCATCTCTGCATCCAACACCGATAATTAAGTGACTATAAATTTTGGGTTTTAGAGAAGTGAAAGATAAGCAGGTGAGGGCTTTTTTTTAAGTCTCGGCAGCCTCCAACAGTGGCGTCTAAGAGCAAAACTGTGTGTGTCTGTGTGACTCTGTCAGAGACGGAGGAAAAGGTGCTGTCAAGAAGCGCTCAGTGGGCAGCTTCCTCTCCTTCCGATGGCTGCGACAGCCCGTCCTCTGTTCCCCTCCTTCCCCTCCTTTCTCTCCAGCCACCTCCACAAACAGTCCTTCTTTATGCCCCCTCGTCCACTTCCTCTTCGCTCATTCTCTCCTCTCTTCTGGTGTGCCTACTCTGTCTCCAGCTGAAGTGCACGTATCCAAAATTTGATCCAAATGGCCTAAATTGGGGTGAGAATCGAAGCCTCTATCTGACTCAACATCTGCGAACATTTTGAGGCATCACAAAGAGAAACTGTGAGAAAACACCCAAATTTGAGGAAGCATCCCGTGAGCGAGTTGCGTTTTATTTCAGAGGTAACAGGCAAGAAGAGAGAACTGTCGAACTTCCTATGGCCACTTTCCCCGATGACATCGTCGTAGCACGCACCGTCATCTCAGGGCCAATTTACATTTGCTTTGAAATGTCTCGGAAAACACTTCAATATAAACTCCGCTTGTGAAACGATCACACAAGGGCGCGTCCCTGTGCCAAGTGTGACCACACAGAACCTCTTTCAGCCGAGCCTGTGGTCAGAGTGTGTGTGTGTGTGTGTTGCACAACTCGCTGGTCAGTGGCCCGTGCTCTCTGGGGCAGGACTTGGACAGAGAGTATTATTGTGGCCACCGCTGGTGAACAATCCCCCATTTAACAGTGTTTGTAATTTACAAACCCGCTCGGTCAAACAGATTCTGTCTGTCGCCGCTGCGACGGACGATCTTCCCGGGGTCCAAATCTCACTCCCAGCTGTCCACAATCATCACGCACTGCGGAAACACGGTGAACACCACGCAACGCAACGCGCATGAGCCAAAAATATCTCCTCTGAGCCTGGAAGCAGGTCTTATGACTTTAAATGTTGCCGAGCTCCTTCTGGTAACAGCAGGGGCACAAGAACATGAAACAAACTGATAAAGTTTATTAAGATGATCGCAGATCAAATATTTGGTGAATTCCTTCCTCAAATGAGCCTTGTTTCCCCCTCAAGCCCGATGGGACCTAGATCAAACATGAACAATCATCCGCACACCCCCGATATAGGACGCAGGGGAACTCTTTACCCTCTTGAACGCAGCGTAACCCTCCACAGTACACAATGTCTGGCCTGAAGTCCACTCCCTCTATCACTCTAAAGAATGTTGCAGACAATGCTTTAAGAATCTAATTTGAAACATGACAATAATACAACCTGGAGAGAGGTGAAGCCAATCTCTTTTAAGGGTTGTTTTGAGTATTTATGCAAGACTTGATTGTTTTTGGAGCTGTGGTTGATTGAATTCAGCTCCTTGGAATACCAGCCGAGTGATTGTGTCATAAAAACACAAGAGTACAATCAGTCCGATAAGCAGATGTACCGAGCATGATGGAATTCAGTCAAACACACATGTCGCCATACCCACGTATGTAAAGTTACACACTTACAGCTGACGGATGCCAGAAACATGCTGCAGGCCAAAGCGGAGAGGTGGAGGAGGGCAGTTCCAGAGAAAAAGATGACCACGTCATTAAAAGCATATGAAAGATTACGATACTGGAAATGAGAAGGCCTGAGTTGTGTTCGGGTAACAGACGCATAACAATAAAAGTGAAGCAGCAAAAAGCCAAAGGAGAGGGTGCGTGGTGTGCAAAACCCCAAAGAAACAAGCCTAAACATGTCTAAATGGAGACATCGAGAAGTAAACGGAAGTTTGGACATAGAAAACTACCTTGGATACAATGACCTGTCTGATTGAGAATCTACGCAGACAAACGGAAGTTTCCTGCGTCACTTTAAAAATCCTCGGGTCTTGTCAACGCCGAGGACGCAGGTGGATTTTGGGGTATTTCAGAAATGTCGTGGACTCACTATACAAAGCGCTTAACACTGCCTTTCAGTTTCATCCCTTTCTCTATTAAACATTACTTGAAAATGCAAATCCCAGGGTCGGAAGGAAGACACTGCTTACATAACCGCTGTGTTATTTGTCTAGGATGCAACTACTATGTCTTGATGTCCAAATGGCATAAAGATTGCTTATTTGGGAAGGTTCAAATGCTTTTCGTGTGCTTCCATTTCCTTCCTTTGTTGCATAAAAGGCCTGCAATATCTCCCAGGCAGGCAGAGCAGCTCAGTATTGCAGTTTCGCAGCAGGACGTTGCTAAATCCCAACGGAGCTGGCAGAGAAAAACGACTTTGCGTCTTTCCTCGCAGCAAACGCGAGCTGGAAGGTCAGAATTTTCCATAGCGGAGGGGGTCGCAACCTTGATTTTCTCTCCCCATCAGTCAATCCCCCTCTGCCCTCCTTCCTCGTGTGAGCTCAACAGCTGCACGGGCCTGCTGATCTCACAGGAATACGGCGTTCTAAAAGTGGATTATCGTTGCTTTTAAATGAACTTCAAGCGCTCCAAAACTCCAGCAAAAACAGCATCGGGGTCACTGTAGACTCAACAATCACCGTTTGCGCCACAGTCGAGGACAAACAATGGCATTTGTTCCTTGGGTTCAGGTATTTTCCACTGGACAGCAGCATAGAAGGGAGACATAATGGAGGGAAATTCATAATGACATGAGAGGGAAGGGGGATCCTGACGTAACCCCTGAGCACTTTTTCCTGTGGAAGCCCCTCTGTTCCGCACACATCGCCTCATGTGATGCATTGTTTAAAGAGACAGGCTTTTCAGGAAAGTCTCACGCTCGGAAAATTAGCATATACACTCGATTTTTACCCAAAACAAGTCCATGTCGACATAAATACGGCGAAAGTCCATTTTAGGTTAACTTTGGTTCTGGACACACATAGAAACCAGTAAAAGGAAGCGGCAACATTTGCAGAAAGCTTTCGCTCCAGTTTTACCTTGACAACCAACCACACAGATGCAAGCACGTCTACAGGGGCCAAAACTGGGGGGCCTGTGATGACTGATAACTTCCACTGATTCATGGCAGCGTGACGTGGGCTGTCACACACACACACCCACCAACTCTGCAGACCTTTCAGTCAATGACAGATAAGGTGAATGCACAGTAAAGGAATTCCGACTGAACTTAGCACCGAGGACTGCGCAAACAGGCGAAGGGGGAGCAATGAGACGTCACCTGAATGGAAAACATGTAGCCGGGCGATCTCCGGCTTCTTGTAGAAAAAAAGGGAATCACTATTAGGTAACGTAGCCAGCATGCATGCGGGATGATATAGCATGGACCAAGGTTTTATATTCCCTTGCGAAACCCGCCCCGCCCTTTATCATTCCTTTAAGACTCTCCCAGGGAAAACTGAACAGCTGTAGTCATACGTCTCGTAAAATACAAGCCCTAAGAAAACGCTGAAGACTCTGTGGTGCTAGCTTAGCATAATTCTATGGCTCTTTAACACTCTAAAACAGTTCCAGCGACCCGTTTGCAAAAAGCCAGTGCGTAAGTGCTTACTTCTTAGGCTTTACATAAAAGCATCCTGAACAAAAACGTAACTGAGCTTCTACTTAATTAAATCCATTTAACTTTCAATTTCCATTACATTTACAGCCCTCTCTTATCGGGAAGTAACTTTATCGTTAGCCCCTTAAGTAGCTCGCGTTAGCGTATTAGCCACAGCCCCTTCGCGAAAAAGTTAAAAACGATGGATATAAAAGCGCAGGTTTCATCTCACCCGGAATAGGTGAATTCCTCCCGAGGATTTGGACACGGCCGGAGAGTTAATTCTCTTGTTGGCTCTGATTTCCAGATCTTATTGGTAGTTTTTGTTTCTGCCCAGCTGCGGCACCATCTATTGACTGACTGCCTGACTGATGCAGCCGTCGCTTCACCGAGCGCTCCAAGGAACATCCGATCAAGACTTTCAAAATAAGACGAAAGAAGTTACGTCGTATACTACTACTACCACTACTACTACTACTACTACTACCACTACTACTACCATCACCACCACCACACCATTCTACTGCTACTAATAATAATAATAAGCAAAGATACACATTCCAAACAGCACAACAATTTTTGTTCTGTGGTTGTACTTGTTTATGAAATAAAAGCATCCTTATGAAAGTGCATATTTATTTTAACTGATTTTTTAGTGCTTTATATTTTAATTTTTAATATATATATATGTTTTTTTAATCCCCAAAATGTAATACAGACTGTATGTTTTTGTCATTGCATTAAATTAGCTATTTCCCCCAATATTTACAAGAAAGGAAGAAAACAGACTCCAAAAACTGCAAGGCTAGAAGAAGAAAAGTTTTAATGTAGACAACACACGCTCTGAATGAATAAAACCAGTTGCTTATTTCACTGTTAAACACATCACACGGCTGTGAAGGGAGAGCTGAACCTTCTGAACGAATGAATATTAGAGGAAAGAACTGTTGAAACCTGTTGAAAAGATGCCAGGTCGACAATTCAATTAAGTAAATGAAGGAGACTTTGATATCATCGTGATTAAATCACAGCTGGTTTTTAAAAAAAGACTTTAATCCCTTTAATTTATCGGACGACTGATTTGCAGTCAATAAACTGATTGTTATGTTAGTACTGATTAGCCTGGATTGATTAATGAGCACAACGGAGCGTTCTCTTCTTTTCAAACAGAATCCTGTAGCCCTATAGAACCAGTAAATGGAAAAAAATGCATAAACATTCCTAAAATATAAATATTTAATTACATTTGTCTCAGCAATATTCAAGCAAAATCAGAGAAATAAAGTGCACTGCAGTTTGGGACTGAATAATAACCACATAAATACTGATAAAGCACTTAACAAAAGAAACAATAATCAGTTGTTGGGAGCTTTAGCACGTCAAGAACCTTAAATTCTGTCTCGCAGAGTCCCCTCAGTTTAGCACCTGTGTGGAAGCGTCACGCATAGTTCTTGTTGGATTCTGTTCCTCAGAAGGATTTCCTGATCTACATGTAGATCTTTGATGGACGACGGAGCCGGTGTTCCTGTTCTTGACCTTCGGCCCACCTGACACAAACTCAGGTTGCTCATTGGTCTCTCCTGCTCCGGCCTCTAAATTGGCCCTGATTGTTGTTTTTCCTCCACCCTCTCCGGCGTGATAACGGCAGGAATTCAAACGTTTCACTTCACTTCCAGGTGGCGGCGCCAGGTCTGACGCCTGCCCCTCCCTTTGTGACCTTTGACCCCAGGGACTGACCTGAGCGGCTCCTCAGCTCACGCTCAGCGTTCTCGCTCTGTGCCTGCTCTTCGTCGTACCTGGTGACAAACAGGATATTGAGCACATGTGCACTCAGCCCTGATCCCCTCCCCCAACCCTCTGTTTGTTTAAGCACTGGATGTCGTCATGGAAACCTGCACTACGGACCTTCGATAGCTCAGTTGGTAGAGCGGAGGACTGTAGCGGCTTTATCCAGCCATCCTTAGGTCGCTGGTTCAAATCCGGCTCGAAGGATACATTTTCTTGATTCAAATGACCCGTTTCTTCATGTTTTTGCACACCGTAATATACCAACGTTACACTCTTGAACTTTGTCAACTTTTATATAATCATTTCTTATGATTTACTCTTCAAATCTATCTACTTGATGGATAATGCAAGTTTGAGGAGACATTTTCTGAAAAAAACAACTGGGATTTAAAATCCTCCTGTGTTATTGTGGTAGAAAGAAAAAAAAACTCACTCCTTCGAGCCGGATTTGAACCAGCGACCTAAGGATGCCTGAATGAACCCACTACAGTCCTCCGCTCTACCAACTGAGCTATCGAAGGGCGGCTGCTCAGCTCCACTGGGATGATCATTAACTAGGTCATCTCCAGTGACATGTATGTCAAAGGTCATTGAACAAACCAAGCAACACATGACACACTTGGCTTGATTCAAACCACAGTTGAGTCATCATCAATGAAACCTATCACCACAGTGGCGTGTCAGCTTCACTCACAAGACTTGATAGTTGCCCAGGGCCTCTCGGGGCGGGCTGCGATTCCAGCGGCAGTCTGGGATGTCTCCGTTGGGCGTGACGATGTTGAGCGTGTCGTTGATGAGGTTGTACTTCAGGATACGGTCGTTGGCTGTGCTGGAGGTCAGAGAGGGGGAGGCGTTGACCTGCCACAGAGGAACAGAAGACAAGGATGAGATGGAAAAGCAACCGAGTGATGCTACACTTCCTCTTGTCCTGCACAGACAGGCAACAAAACGAACTGCAGGATAACTAAAAGAAAAGACTTCCTGAGTGGGTTTTTGGCACGGTTCTCCAGGACGGGGCCAACTTTATCCCCACTGAAATAGCTGAGATTGGTGTCTGACAACAAAAATAGAGCAGCCTTAACCTGGAAACCCAGCAACTGATTTCACCAGTGACAAAAACGAGCCCAGCAAAATGTGACACGTTTAAAAGACAGGAGCTCATTTCAGCCAGCTGGAATAGCGTTCTGTATCTGTTCAGGCAAAAACTGCACACACACACACGCACGCACGCCCATACACATGCACAGCAGGGCGGCACATGTTCACGCACACAAAGATCCACATGGAGGGCATTTAAAGTGGTTCAACGATGATGGAAAAGGAGTCACCGTGTAAGAATGCAAGGTATGTTTGGGCTTAGCAAAATATGCAGAGAGTGTCTTTGGGCCAAAGAAAACTGTTTCTTTTTCATACATAAGAGGATCATTTGTAGCACATAAACCCCCGAATGTGATTTTTGCAGGTGTGCATAAGCACATTAAAGCGCTCACCTCGATCAGCCACGGCTTCAGCTTGTCGTCGATGATGATGTCATAGCCGTAGCACTCGAAACAGTGCTTGTCGTTGTTCATCATAGGCTGGGGAGGAGAGCAGAAACGGCAATGGGAACTTTTTTAATGCAGGGATACGGTGACTCAGCGGGGAAACGCTTGAGTAAATCACAGGGATAAAAATACAACCAGAGGGCACAGCTGTTAGCACACAGCTTACATATGGAGAGCCGAAGGGGAAGTAAGCCTGATCGCTTAGTCGAAAAAAGGGAACTGCATATTAATGTGTGCAAGTTTTACATCTTATTTCATAGTTGTATCAATGTTTCATTGGGGTTTGATTTGTTTCTTTGACAATTTCAGCTTTATAAATGCTTAAATGTGAATGTCATTTTGTTCACAATTGTACATACATATTCTCTTTGTTATAAATTAAAAGTTTTACAAACCATTCCTACAAAAATAATTCTATCATTTTTGGGTCCGGGTGGGATTCGAACTTCTGTCTTTCCTTCTCTTCTTCCCCCTTCTTCCCTATCTTATACAGATAATTGTTCCCCAGCTTTGAAAGATTGAATCGCGCAGATGATTGGCTGTTGAAAGATTGAATGGCGCAGATGATTGGCTGTTGAAAGATTGAATCGCGCAGGTGATTGGCTGTTGAAAGATTGAATCGCGCAGATGATTGGCTGTTGAAAGATTGAATCGCGCAGGTGATTGGCTGTTGAAAGATTGAATCGCGCAGATGATTGGCTGTTGAAAGATTGAATCGCGCAGGTGATTGGCTGTTGAAAGATTGAATCGCGCAGATGATTGGTTGTTGAAAGATTGAATCGCGCAGATGATTGGTTGTTGAAAGATTGAATCGCGCAGGTGATTGGCTGTTGAAAGACTGAATCGCGCAGATGATTGGCTTTCAAATTTCTGAATCGGCGACGCGACTGGCTGGGCTTATACAGCTTTGCGCTCGTCAAAGGGACGTGCACTCCCTCTGATCTCGACTCACAGCAACGGCCTTCAGTGACTGCACCACGATCCAGTGAATCTGGTCAAACAGCCGATTGGTCACCTCCTTTCCTCTTGTGCTCTCGAGGTACAGACGGAGGTTACTGACCGTCCACTTGCCACCGTGGACGTGGTTGTAGTCGTCCTGCGATACAAATAAGGTGTGTAAATCTGCTTTATAGATAAATACTACGGATAAAAGCATGAAATAATTAATAGATTCCATTAATAGATACCTTTTTAGCTTTGTTGTAACAATACCGCAACAGCCACTAGAGGGCAGTCAAGATGGGCTTAAGCTGAGACTCACCCCATGTTTTTGGATGGCCACATTAGTGAGGTGAACAAACATGTTGTCCAGCTCACTGGTGCTGGGTGTGTACTTCACCGTGCAGAACCTGCAGAAGCCAAGTTTGTACCTGGGAGTCAAACCAAAGAGTGAGGATTGGCGATGCGTGTGTTCAGGATGTACGCCTGATGCTGTGATACGGCCAACATACATGTAGCATTTCAGAGGCCGGTATGTGGTCACCAGGACGTAGAGACGCAGGTCAAATTTCTTTCCTCCTATCAGGAGGGGGTTGTCGATGTACAGGGAGATGACGTAGGCCTCCTTGCCACTAGAAGCTGCTACAAACCTGAGATTCCAGATGTTACAACAATGTTATAAATGTATATGGAGACATCAAACATCTGACTTTTAGCTGATGGGTTTTACTTGGATGGAGCTGACTCACGTGGAGGTGCGGCTGTCTCTGGACCACTTTTTGATCTGGGACAGTTTGTTGATGAGGAAGATGCCTTTGCCCTGTGCCTTGCCGCAGGGCTTCATGATCCAGGTGCTGGACGGGTTCTTGCGGAACTCCTCCACAAAGAGGTTATAATCAGCAGGGAGCATGAACGTCACAGGAACAAAATCTGCATGACGCAAAGAGGTCGCAGTTACAGGCAGCGGCCCTGATTTCTAAACCCGCCGCAGCTGCCGCCGAGCACAAACCTAAATAAATGTATTTGCCGTTTTCGTCTTTTTCTGCCAGCGGGCTGCCTTCCTTCTCCAGCTCCTTGCGGTAGCGTTTGATATTCTTGATCATCAGGTCTTTCCTGGTCAGCTCATAGTGGTTGGGGAAGTGGTTAACCAGCTGGTCATCTGACAACCGGTAACCGGTGTCTACACTGAAGACGTTTCTGATGGTCTGGATGCTCATCCTGCACGGAGGTACAAGACAACACTGAACACCTAATATCATAGCAACCTGGAGTGATTTCTGATCAACAAGAGGAGCTCAGTTATCTACATTATTACATCAAGATGTAAAGTGCATGGCTTATTCTCCATATATTCTCCATAAAATGAAGCACACAAATAACCATTTAATTATTATGGAAAGTACAACTGCTTGGCATGTGCTGGGAAACAAAAGCACCACCCACCAGTAGAAATTCCAGTCCTCGTTTTCTGTGACTTGAACCCATTCTCTCTTCTCGAAGTTGTTGATGAGCACCGATTTTTCGATGTCTGTCACCCACTTTACTTTACCGGCCATGGTGCCTCCTACCAGGGTGGAGCACACGGTATCGGGTTAACGAAGGCAAAGGCCGGGGGGGTTGAGGGGGTGTAACCAAGCAAACTGGGGTTTACTGCAATAAATGCACCGCGGATGAGAAGAGGTGTGCAGCTACCAGGAACATACCTGCAGGTAAATGTCAGGAAAGAGCCAGTCATCAGTGTCAGCTAGCCGCGTTAGCAGGCTGCTGGATCCTCCCTGGACTGCTGCAGAGGCTGGGCGGGCATCACCCAGTCAGCGATGCAGCGACTCCAAACAGTCCTTATTTCCTCTCACCGCCACAATCGGCGTCATGACAGCCCACCAGCATCACCGACAGCCCCCCGGACGAAAATAAAAACTGCATCCACATTAACAGTTTTGTCGCTAACAGGCTAGCGCTACATTTATTGATCCGTGTAGTTGTGACGAAACGCCCGAGGTAAATTACTCTTCACAATAAAAGTCCCACAAGAAAAAAGGGTGGTTAAACGTGTCTTTGAAACGCCGTTAAACGAGCTGGTAACCAGTTTAAAACAACAGCCATGTGGGAATGTTAGCAGAAGCTTTGCGTGAGCTTTGACAACGAGAATAACCTAGCAACGGAGGACGCGGCGTCGGGAATACATGAGCTATATCACTGTCTCACCAGCAGAGGTCAGTGTTGTGCTTTACATTCTGCCAAAGTGACTAATAATTCGAATAATTTTCAAATCCTTATAAGATCATCAATGTTTCAAGCACTGTTACACGTGTAATCAAATAATAGAACATAATTTTGATTACATACATATGAATATCATCATTGTGCGGGTAAAAATGAGGCATGATGCACAAAAAATGATGCATAAAACCCTTTAGGTCGATCTTTTACAATATCCAAATACCGTTGGCATCACCACAAGTAATAAATCCAATGCTCGTCCTCAGAAAAGGGTTTGCTGTGTATTTGTCGCGCTCAGATGGCCTGCTCGGCATCCGCAGGTAAAAGGCGGGGCCGTCTGCACTCCCGGCAGTTACCTGAGAGCACCAAGATTAAAGGACGCTGCTGTAAGTACAGGGGGAAAGGAACTTTTTATATATTTAATCCCCGTTTCGAATAAAATATTGCATTAACCATGTTTGAATATCTATTACAGGGCGGCGTCCATTTTAATCTGCACAAAAAGTAAGTTCTCGTCTTTACTTTCTTTTTCATTGTGCACCACATTTTTTTAACTCTAGTATTTTGGTTTTTTTCCCCCAGTTTAGCCTGAACATATCATATCATATCAATCATATCATATCATATTGTTTGACTCGAATTTATTTTGGATAAACTTTGAATCCCTGTTGGTTTTGTGTAATCTAATATCTACAATGATCTTCAAAACGACCTTTGCTTTGAGCCAGGATGACTTCATCTCTTTGTTGTGGCAATATGGCAAAGAACTGTAGGTCATGACTAATGTTAGGTATTATGTGGAGCTCAGGACATAAATATTTTGTCCAGCTTTGCTCACTGACTCACTGATCAGGATGGATCTATATAATTGATCACAGAATGTCTAACATTTTAACGCTTTACAATGCGTTTCAATAGAAATTAAGACAACCATGTGTTTATAATACTAATCTTTGGAGTTAATATTGTTTAAATTCTACTTGGTGACGTTGTAAGGGGCAGTTTGGCTGATTTGACTTATGGAAATCAAGCATTTGCATTTAGGAACATGAACACTGGCGACTGGTCTGAGGACAGGTGCGGGGAGGAGGGAACAAACCTGTTTGTGCAAAACAGACAATAACAAGTCATAAAGGTGGATCTGATGAACTCAAAACACAGGCGAGCGAATCAAACGCACTCCTGAAGCAGCAAACAGGAGTCAATTTGTACTGTTCCTAATAGATGATGTCACCCTTTTAAACCTGTCTCATTGGCCTGGGCTTTCTCCCCGGTAACAGCCACTAACTATCCTGGTCACGTGATCTAGTGTGTACACAGCATATTTACAGACGTTGGCCATGTAGCAGCTTATCACCCGGCGCCAAACTGTGCAGCCATTGTCTGGGACGCCGCGGCATGCCGACGATTTTCTAAACACACGCAGCAGCATGAAATGTTCTTTATTTGTTTAGACTTTGGCTTGTTTCGCAGGATAGAAGATGGTGGAACAAACGAGACAGCCGAGTCGCGCCGTTTCCCTCCAGGCTGGACCTGGGGGACTGAACTCTGGCACTCAGTTTGACACCAACCTCAGGTACAGTACGTGTCCTCCTGCACGTCTGTTTGTGATAATCAAACAGCCAAAATCAAAAGGGCCACGCCTGATGCAACTACAGACACCGCTGGACCCAAGGACAATGTCACAAAATGCAAACAAAATCATTAGAAGTGTAAAACATAATGAAAAAGGGTTAAAAAAAAAATGGTTTTTATCCCCCAAAGCCAAGAGAGAGCTCTTTGAACTGATTGGTGACTGATTTCAACAAACTTTTAAAATGATACTAAATTTGTTTCTGAGGCCAAAAGACAATCTCCAAGAGGAGCAGCTTCAGAAACAGTTGTAGCAGGAATGGTTGTGGTAATGGTTGCCTTGGTAACCCGCCATAGCAGTTGTAGTTTTCATGGTAATGGCCACAGTTGTAGTAGTCAAATGTCGAAGCCATTTTTGTAGTAACTCTAAAGGAGTAGCAGGAGGAGCCAGACCAGTAGCAACGTTAGCATTGAGTAGTTACAGAAATGACGGTGCTTTTAGTAGTAATGGACTTAATTTTAATGGTAACTGTCACAATTTCAGTAGGAACATAACATTTCACCATAACAATTGTAGTTCCAGTAGCATGAGCTATTAGCTAACAAAGAGCTCTGATTGGTAGAATCATCCAACAGGTGTGTGTTCATCTCTGATCCACCTGTCTATTTATAATTTCACGTATGTTCCAGTCTCAGGATCAATGACGGGGCTGCGCAAATATTTGGCCGCCAGCTCGCTGTCATTGGTGACCAGCTGGACAAGGAGTGGGCCGGCAGAAGGCCAAACTGGCTGCCGACTGGTCTGCATGTGTTGGGTCCAGCCTATGCTCTGACCAGGACCATTTACTGGTATGGAAAACAGAACAGAGGAATCCAAATATTGGGCCGCTGGCTATTGTGACTGAGTCTTGATGGTTTTCCAGGGATCTTCAGACTCATGTGTGGGGATATCAGGGTCTGGCTGCAGCAGTAAAGGCCTGGATGTTGGGCACCTCACCGGGGAAGGGGATGCTGAGGACACACACCTGGGGAGCTTGGGTAATCTGTATCCTTATTTAACTCTCACTATGCCCCGCCCACAATTGTTTTTATCTAAAACATAATTAATAGTTACACCCTAGTAATGTAGTCATAGAGCCTGGGTGTTAGCAGCAAGCTAAAGCTAATGCCGTATCATGACTGAAAGAACTTCTATTCCTTTATGTGGTACCAATGTAGACAGTATAATTTCACAGGTGTCCAATGTTAAATCAATATCCTGCCCTGGCTGGACCAGAGGAGCGCTGGCGACTGTGGCTTTGGCGGTGGCGGCGACAATTTTGATGCACTACGGCTGGACCATGACGTCTTCAGAGCAGTGAAGCAGGTCTTGCCAGCCAGCTGAAATGAGATGATTTCTAATTTGATTCTGCTGTTTACTTTCTTTTTATACTGTTTTCTATCTATCTATTTTCACACGATATTCCAAGGAAACAAACATCGAAATTTGGTTTTACAGTCTTGGTGACATTGTTTTTCTTTATATATATATAAGCCTGTTTTCTTAACTACCGTAGACTGTTGCTGGCATGCAGTCTTTATAATGCTTTCTTGTTGGTTTGAGAGGCCATTTTTATTTTTTACAAATTATGTGTAAACTGCTTCGTATAAAATGAAGGGAGCTGGATTTGCTAATAAAAGTCACAACATGTTGTGTCTTATTTTAAAAAAAGTCATTTATAGCAAAAATACATGTTATTACACAAAGTTTGAGAGGCAACCAACTGCAGTCAGGATGGCCAACATGGTCGCCACCATATATCCGATCCATTCCAGCAGCCTCACGCTTCTTTTACGTGTTATGAATTGTTTATTCGGCGTCCACATGATTAGTGGACTGTGTGTAGTGAGTAATGCTTACTCTCAATCTAAATCTAAATGATATTTTGTTTTAATTCATTATTTGATTCTATTAACACAGTGCAAGTGCCTCAGCTTTTGTTTTGGTAACTATTTGGATTTTAGTGTTTGTTTATTTGCATATTAGCTAAATATTTAGTTTCAGATTGAGATTTTCCACTTAGAATTAACATTTAAATTTAACATTTAGCTTTAGCATCAACATTTAGCAGAATTAGATTTAACATTTAATATTTACCTTTAATGATTTAAATACATCTCCACGGTAGAAACTGCGTTGTAAAGATCCTAAAAAGTTTATATTTAATTGTTTTTTTTTATGTTTCTTTTGTTATTTATTGCACTTTGATAGAGGTTTCCGCAGGCTAAATACAAACCCTGGGAGGGCCTCTGTGTTTTGGCAGCCCCACTGTCAAGGACGTGTTGCTGGAAAAAGAGCCACAGTCTTCATCATCCACTCCTGAACCTGCTCCTTTATCTTTTTTTTTTAACATATTTCTGATATATGTTGCCAGTGATGTCAAGGACATTGCAGTTCCTCTCGTCATCTGTATTAGCTCCATTATTGTCAAATTTAGTTTCCCTCAATGCTCTTCTGCTTTTTGCAATGAATAGACTCTTCATTTGGGCTGAAGCTTCTCTGGAATTAATTCCAGCAGAACAGCAGAGGGTTCTCAGTTCAACCTCTGCCACAGACAATTCATGGAAAGTGTTCTGGAAGCAGAAAAAGGTGCCAGGACACCTTCAGGGCCCTGCAATAAACTGGCGACTCATTCAGGGGTGTACCCTGCATTTGTCCAGAATGGAAAAAAAGATTAGCATTAATTACTACGTTTACGTTGGAGAAGGCATGACCTTCAGTGACCCTTGCTCTTCCAAGGATCCAAGCCCGATGATAGTTTAGTACAGTATCTGGACCCAGGATCTTTTGATTTTTATCATTGGGTTATGACATAAACAGCACATGCTGAGACTGAGCAGAAGCTCGTGGTTGTGATGTTTCTAACATAGACCTGATAATCCAAACCAGCAGGACACGAAGGAGGATTTCACCAAAACCGTCTATGCGATGAGTCTCTACGGTCACAAAACCAGCAAGTGCCTGACTAGCATCTGAATCCCAGAAAGCAGAACCATCAACATAAAATATCGGATTTTGTGTTTCTGTGGTTTTCATGCAATGCTAATAAATAACCATATGTGGTCTCATTCCATCAAAAGTAATTTATAACAAAATGACATTTTTCTCAAAGTTCAGAAGGTCCTAAAGGGGGTATTAACGTCCATTGTCAGTCGTCGCTAATAGTGGCGTCCACATGGGTGTAATTTGTGAAAGCCTTCCTGTTGCACTTCTGAAGCGTGGCGCCGAGCTGTCTCCCTGGTCCCACCTCATAGGTGTACGGGAACTTCTTGCCCTGCATCCTCTCGTAAATCTCGTGCAGAGTTTGCTCCCATTTCACGGGCGACACCAGCTGCTTCACCAGCTGCCTGCGCACGTGGCTCTCGTTCATGTAGCGCTTCCCATCCACGTTGGAGTACACATTGATCTCCGGGCGGCGGACCTGAGGAGGACATCGAACAGTTACGCCATTTCTTTCCCTTCAAAAACACCTTCTGGTTTTAAATTGTATGAAAAACAGGTCAGCGAGGACATCGGCGTGGCTATCTGGGTGAAACATTTTCATCACTATTGCGTTTTAACGCGTCATTGCATTAACATCTGTGTCTGGCCTACCTCCACCTGCCTGAGGACATCTCTGAGGGGTTCGGTAGCCGACTGCATCAGCTCAGAATGGAAAGCACCGCTGACGGCCAGAGGTTTGGCCCTCATGAAATAGAATCTTTTGGAGTTCTGCTGAAGGTAGTCCAGAGCCTGAAGAAAGAAATATCCCCTTAGAAGTCCCCTCTAGTTTATGGAGGATGTTTATTCAGGCCCAATTACCTTTTGATGACCAGCTATAACTCTGCCGTCAGGAAACAGATAGTTAGCCACTGAACACACCGGCTCCTCGATGCCCACACTCTTGCAGTACTCTCTGGCCTGCAAGCAGGCGTATTTATACTGTGCCTGGGGTCTACCAATGACCGACAGCATCCCACTAGGAACCATGTCGGAGGCTTTCTGCATGGCCTCTGCGCGGACCTTCACTGCATACAGAGCTGGAGAACCAGCAATACCATCAATCAGTAGCGGTTAAAAGCGAGCTAAATCAGCTCTTCACTTCTTTTGTCTTTACCTTCTGCGAAATTCATGGAGCCTGAAAAAACAAGGGCGGCAAATTCTCCAACGCTGAAACCTGCAGCGGCAACACACGACTCAATGGCCTGTAGACGATTGCAGTTAAAAGTAATGGGGACAATTATTCGAATGTTCATCGTTCATGCGCACCTAAACGCAATAAGCAGTACATATTACACATTTAGTAACGGGTGAAAGTGTAATTCTTAGTATCCTCAAGGATACCAAGAATTTGGATTACATTTAATTCCTTTTTTAATCAGATAAGAGATCTACGAGCTCATTCTCCTGTCATGTATTTCACAGACATTCATTATTGATTAAATGGCAAACTGTGTGTAAATGGACCTTTGGGTTTTCCTGGTTCAGCCTCTCCACCGCAGCCAGGGAGGTGACAAACACAGCTGGCTGACAGTGAACCGTCTTCATCAGCTCCTCCTCGGGTCCCTCCAAGCACAGAGACAGCAGGTCGTAGCCAAGGATCTTCTTGGCCGCCGTAAACATGTCTTTAACGTTGGGGTACTTCAAAAGCCCCCTTCCCATGCCCACGAACTGACTGCCCTGGCCGGGGAAAAGGAGCACGGAGCAGGTACTGGGGTCAATAGAGGGTCTCCGCGTTTTTACCTCCAAGAGAGCTGCCGCTTCGTCCGGCGGAGGGGAACCGTGCTGGTCGGTGCACAGTCTCAGGCTGAGAGAGCCCAGCGACCTGACCTTCCCCCTGGAGGCTCCCTTCACCACCGAAGGCAACATGACGTCTTCCTCACCTACCCTTGTCTTCACATTTAAAACAGACCCATGACACAAATGGGAAAAATACTTTACACAAGTTCCGAAAATGCGATATCATCAGTCTAGTTCCCGCATGACACTCTGCGGGAAGCCGCCATGTTGATTAACGTGACCTGACGGTATTATTTTTCTTCCGGGTCATGCTTCATAGCGGTTGTGCGGCAGCGCCCCCCTCCGGTCAGCGTAAGAAAGAACTCAAATGAAAAAGTAATGTATTTGCGAAGAAAATAACTGATCTGGAAAACAAAGCTGTATCATAAAATTAAACTTTATTAGTCACTGTTAATGTTTATCTTACAAAAATGTCAGTTTGAACTGATCATTGTCAAGTGTTATCTGGCACCAGCCTGCTTCTGGAATGAACCTTTTTTTTTTTTCGTGTTGTTGATGCTACCTCTACTTCCATCTCCCATCGTTTCAAAACAAAAGCCATCACATTTGTCCATTGGGCGTTTCTTCAGAATCGTCTGATCCATCTGACAGGTTTGCGGCCTCCATCTGTTCCTTCAGATCCCTCAAGTCGTGATCTTCTGCTATCGGGGTGTCCTGCTCCTGTTTTAACTTGCATTTGGCAATGAACTCATTACTGGCCAGTGCCTCCTTTTTGGGACACATGTGTTCTAATGATGTCCGGTGTTCTGGAGAATAAATTAATGTATGGAATAATGGGAAAATAAGAACATTAAAACCTCTAATTAAAAGCAATAGGACAGGAATGTGTAACCACACAGAGGTTGATTTACTGCACCTCCAGGGTTGATGGGCGTCATCAGGCGGTTCAGCTGGACATTCCAGTGTCGTACGTACTGACTGGCATTCCTCAACTTTTCTTGAACTTCCTGGAATAAAGAAGTAATTGTCTTGTGAGCATTTCTTGTGAGCCAAACCGAATACTTTGTTGCTTTCTTATACCTCCAGATGCTGGTGGCTCCTCTGGCGAGAGGCCTGCAGGTGCTGGAGCTCCTGAGAGGCTGAGTAAAGAGCTGAAGGGGTGCTATCGTTTATGCCGCTACACGCTTCCGGCTGCACTGGGCTGAGACTCTGCAGGGCCTGCTGCTCCTGGAGGAGCTTGAATAGCTTCTTCTTTTCTTCTTCTGCCTGCAGCAACCTGGAGTGGTACATGGTCGTGTTGCATCAGTGATGAAAAACTGCACTCATTTATTGCGAAAGACATACATGTGAAGCTACAATCATGTAGAAGAGCCAAAAACTGAGCATAATAATGAATGGTACATGTTTTTTTCACAAGGAGACACACTATTTCCCTGACATAACATAATGATTCTAGAAGAACAAACACAGAAAAGGGGCGTATTTACAATTATTTTTTCAGTATTGGCGCTCTACAGATGAGAGGCAAAAGGTGGATGTGATGGGAGTTTGTTTGCTACCTCTGCAGCTCCTGTCTGGCCCGCTCCTCCTCCAGCCGAGCCTGGATCTCCATGTTGAGAGCCGCCTCCAGTTTCTGCTGAGTGAGCTCCAGTTCAGCGATCCTCTTCTTCTGCTGCTCGGCTTCCTTTGCCCTTTCTTGCATCTCTGCCTTCATGCTGTCTCTCAACTGGACACACACACACACACACACTCAAAAGATCCCCGAAGCACCTGTTCCTGGAACACTAACACCGGTTCCCTAAAATCTCTGATTGTAAAGTTTAATAATGCCACAGAATCTGAGTGATGGACTTTAAAGCCCATTTCAGATGTCAGTAAAAGCCATCTACCATCTCCGCCTCCTTCAGCTGTCTCTCCAGGTCCAGCTGCACCTCCCTCTGTTTCCGCCTTTCTTTTTCCTCTTGCTCCCTTCGTCTGATTTCCAACTCTCGTGCATGCTGCGATTTAACACAGGAAAATCAAAGACAAACCTGCCTTTGCATTAGAACCAGTCGACTCCTCACTAATTTTCTTACCTGTATGATGCTCTCTATTTCTAAATCCTGTCTTTCTTTCCCCTTTTCTGTCTTCTCCGTCTCTTGGTAGTTGGAGTCGTCCGACTGGCTGCTCTGGCTGCTGCAGCTGCTGCGGGCACTCCGGCTGTGTTCACGCTGCCTTCGCCGTTTCAGTTTTAGCTCGTGGTGCAGAGACGACTTGCCCTCGGTCTGGAGACGGAGGGCTGTCTGAACAGCTGTAGCGTAGAAACAAAGTGATGCTACAATACTCTGGGTGAGCGAGGCGAGCTAATGCGACTCACGTTATCATCATACTTAGCATACAAGGGCAGTATTAGTCTTATGAGCCAAGCTACCTTGAATCCACTCCACTTTCTGTCTCTGGTCCGACGCGCTCATCTCGAAGGTTTTGTTGTGGGTTTTGACACAGAACATGCAGCGTTTTCCATCCCGATCCGAAACGGGCTGAAAGAGAAAGAGGAGGTGGGCAAATCGATCCATCCTAATTCAGTCAAGTATTGTGGCCACATGTTCAGATGTGGTGCGTTCCATTTCCTCGCCCACCTCCACGACACAGTTCTTGTCCAACTTGACTTGCCCTCTTTTGTCCTTCAGGTCCTCGCAGACATAGTACTCAATGGACGAGGGCTTCAACACGAACCAGCGCTCAGTCCAGTTGCGGCGCACGTGCCCCTTTTTCCACATGTAACCCTGCAGACAAGGGGGGTCTTAAAGTGGCGGAACATTGAGGGAGAGACGGGTGATATGAAGACGGGAGCTCACCCTCTTGAGGACGTTGTGATACATCTCCAGGAAGACCTCGTCTAAGGCCAGACTGAAGGCTTCAGCGTTGGTGACCCTCAGCAGATGACCCTCGCTCATGTGCTCCAGGAAACTCCAGATGGACAAGCCCTCGTCCTGGCCTGTGGGATCCAGGCATATCAGGGCATCCAGAGGCTTCCCATCCCACTCCTGGTTCATGGCTGTGCAGATCTTCTTAAGGAGATATTCCACCTGAAGGATTTTTTTTAAAATTAGGTTTTCTTTACATTTAATTCAGCTTTTTTCAGCTGCATGTATGGAGCACCTTTAGTGGAGTTGTAGCTTCCACATTTGCCTATAAACAATTTATTATTACTGGCAGTCATAGTTATAGAGATCAGAACTTGTAATTATGACAAAACTCCAACTGAAACTCTTTGCGGCTGTTCCCGTGGCAACAATTACTGACAGGGGTAGCATCACCACTAAAATCCCTATAGTTTCTATGTGCCTATCAGCAACAGCTCCTTATTACTGCTGTTGCCATGGTTACTGATTAGCGTTAATGCACTATTTTTCCTGCTTCTAAACTATTTACAGTGTTACAAAAAGGGCTGCTAAAAAATCCATTGCTAAAAGTATAAAACCTCTACTGTTACTAATAAAATAAGTTTTAACATTTAGTGTTGCTGTGCAATACTGTTACAACTAGTATAATTACAACACAACTACTCCAGCAACTGAAACTATTACGGTAACTGTAACAAGCTATTACTGCTGTTACCATGGTTACTTAAAATGTTGCCACTGCCATCGGCATCACAAAAAAACTGTTGTTAGTAAGTAACGGCCACTGGAACTCTAACTAGTTATACTATAACTGTTATACTATAACTCCCCTATGGCTGTTGCTAAAATTGCTATTGTTGTTAGCTTTATTTAAAAATATAAACCCGAAATCTGTGACCTATTGCAGATAATATAGTTGTTTAACGTATACCTTTGTAAATCCTCTGTATTTTATAACAAACAGCAGTTTATTTTTGTCTCTGCTGACAGGAAATGTAGACTGTCACCAATGAAGTGCAGGAAGGAAGAAACTCATTAAAATACTTGCACTTGCTTTTTTTATAGTGGACAAAAAGGTCATTGTTTTACTTGGTTGGTTTATGTTGGAACTCTTTAGGACTCTGCATATTTTAATTAATATATGTATGTATGTATGTATGTATGTATGTATGTATGTATGTATGTATTTATTTATTTAAAAAATTTTTTAATTTTTTTTAATTTTTTTTATTTCCTAGACCAAAACTGGGTCCATCAGGTGTCAATCAAAAAGGTTCTATAAGGTTTACCTCCTCAGGTATCATCACCAGTGGGTAGCGGTCCTCAGAGAGGAGGTTAAACAGGCAGAAAAGCTTGAAACAGTCTCTTTCTGACAGCCGCTGCGCCGCCATGTTAAAGTTCTTCTTGCTCGTCATCATCCAGCACAGGTCGTCAAACTTCTCTTTGTCAAACATGCCCTCCTTGACCTGTTAGTGAAGAGGAACTCAGAAACTACTTACAAAAACCTCCAGCCAAGAGAAACAATTTATTCATTACAAAATAAATTATTTTAGAATAGACGCCCCCTGTCGTCAATACAATGTATTACATGTCATTCAAGCGCTATTTCCCCAGATTCTTTACACAAATTGGGACTTTTTGTTTATTTTCTACCTTGTCCAGTATGTATTTGTTGAGGTACGGCATGTAGCCGTGGTTGGACACTGGCCCCTCGTCATCATCCTGGAAGTGCTCCTCCAGAGCCACGGGGTCATGTGGAATGTTCAGCACCGTGTAAAGGTTGTAGGAGAGCACCTGCACAACAGACAGCGCAGGTACAAGGAGCTTAGCAGACAGCTTGGGGGGGGGGTTATTAGTGCAATCCGTATTTCTTCACACGAGCATGCAAACCCACACAAAGCCGAGCGTGTCCGGACAGCTTTCTGCTACTTCCCTGGATTCTTCTGTCCTCTGAGGGCCCGGGGGGTGGGCACAGTAGGACCAAAAAAAAAACTCATCATGGAAAGCCATAAAAGTATAGCTGACATAATTTTTTTTTTTCATGGTTCCCTGTTTCTGTGTCACGGACTGAACTTTGAAACTGGAATCTCGCTGACCTCCAATATTATATATATGTTTTGTTTGTTTTTAAAAAAAATCCCTTTTCAGGATTCCCCCCTTAGTATTCTGGACTTGTCTAAGCTTGCGTAACAGTGTTTGTGTGTCAATTTGCTTTTTAGATTAGACGCCTGAGACACACGATTTCGCTGTGTTCAGCACATCTGAAGTGATAAAAATGTATTTTAGCGCCGTTAACCGAGTCTATTTCCTGATCTTATATATCCCACAGCGTCTTACCTTCAACTGCGATTTGGACACTTTCCCACACTTCTCGACGTCCAGTGACGTGAAAGCGTACCATATAGACTTGAGGAGTTCGGATTTTAGGTCCATTTTCGCGACTTCGCCGTGCGCAATGGCTACATTTCCGAGCGCGTTTGCGCGGCGGCTTTTACGCAGCGGTGGGACTCCGCCGATCGAATGTGGGGCAGAGTGCAGGCAAAAGGAGCCAGATGTAGGACACGTTTAAAGAGGCGGAGAGTAGAGAGCAGCCTAAAATACTCACACTTTTATTTCATGTTTCAAATAAACAGCTCAGACGAGATTTAGGGAATCTCACAGGCTGGTTGTTGGGGCGGATTTTGGGTATTTCTCGGGCGGCGTTCGCGGAAAAAACAAATAAGGGGAGTTATCACATCCAGGAGGAAGAGTTTCTCGACACACCCATCAGCTTCAGAAGGGAATAAAGGCAGGAAAACTCCAAATGTGTTCTTGCAAAAAAAAAACAACAACTATTTAAGACGAATCCTTTCATTTTTTTAAAAAAATTGTTATTAATTTCCGCAAACTTGGGCTGCAATTTTCATGAATTCAACGTCATCATCAAATTTTCATTGGGCAGCAATTCAATGATGTTGAACCCTGGTTTATTCTTCACCCATTCTCGGACTTAAAGCACATATTTGGGGATGTCCATTTTGTGTGATGAAGCAGCTGATGAGGATTTCACGACCTCTGGCAAAAGGGATGAACAAGGACAGCGTGATTAGACACGAACCTTATTGGAGCATGATGTAGGCTAATCAATACAATAATTGGATAATGGAAATGGTGGCCCAAATAGCCTTCAGCTTCCCCATCTCCTTTTCCTGATTTTCCTGCATTACAAACCGGAGGCGTTTCATCACAATCAGCCTCTAGATCTGAGCGTCGAGGTCATACGGGCTCAGGTGGCATGAAGGTCACTGGGTCAGTCATTACCCAGGTCCACAGACAGCTCATTGCCTCGCTGATGAGAATTTAGCACCCTAGGACGCTTCCAAAAGCTTCCCCGTTTATTTTGGACAGATTTATTTTACAGTTCCATGCATGCTTGTTGGTGAAAAAAGGCTCACAAGAAGAAAGAGATAGTCCACACAGTTTAACCACGAGACTCATGGAAAAGCCTGTGCTAATGGATTGAATACGTCCTAAAAGCCAGCAGCCAAACAATGTCACAATTACAGACTACGAGTGAGCTAGTATATTAGCTACAGCACAACATCTTTTAATTTCTACCCTGAAATGTAATTAAATGTGTACATTCAAAAAACAGGCACTAAACTCAACTACTGAATGGTCGGCTAACTTACGAGCTAGCCTTGCTAAAACTAGATATTCCAGGCTTACATTTACGCTACGTTAGGGTTAGGACATCAACTATCTAGTAACATTTTTTGGAGGCGTAATCTCTATTATTTGATGAGTTGAGATGCTATGCTATGCTTATAAGCCTGCTATTTAGAGAGTGGTATCTGGAGCTTGAAATTAAACAAAATAAGAGTATTTTATTTCCTCAAACTGAGCTTGAGAGGAAGAGAAAGACTAAAATGTTACTTTTTATGCTCAAGGTCTATTGGAAGTCATTATATATTCATAAATTAAATTCCCAAAGTATAAAGAGAGAATTTTGTTGTTTTCTTTTTTGAATGAAAAGATTAACAAAGGGACATCTGGCGGAAAATATTTGAGCGGTCATGGAACCACAGAAAACCTAAACAAAGGAAAGAACATGAGCAACAGATTATTTTCCTTTTTTAACAGCAAAGGCTTTGTGATGGGAAAATTGAATGGCGTATACGAACATGTGTCGAGCAAAGGCAGAATAAAAGATCTGAAGTCACAAACTGGGGAACATCTAGGGGTGAGATTCTGCCCCTTCCCTAAACTGACCCTAGTTAATTGTTTTAAAATGAGCATTTTTAGCAACAAAGCTCTGGAAATTCTGTGCTGTGAATCTGAGAATAATGCGATTCTACTTGTCCAGTGTGTCCTCACTATCAGTTCTCCCCTTTTGATTGAATATTAGTGATTAGCACCAAATGTTAAGTTCTTAAAATGGCCTAAAATTCTAAACAGGAAGTCCAGTTGTGGTATTTCCTGACCTTCACATGCATGCAGCAGGTACAACTACAGTATCCATTTTAAAAACGGGTTTTTCTGAGTTTCCATTGCTCGTCTGATCCTTGGAAAGTCTAATTTTTGCGATATGAACAAAATTTGGACCAAACTCTTGATGTAATTAGACAGAGATCGCCAAGTCCTCCGTTATCTGAATGACCATTAATGAACCGCCACACGGCGATGTTGCCTTGGTGCCAGTTTTTTGGCCAGCAGACAAGCTAAGGCAATGCCTCCGATTTGAGTAAAGGCCAGTCCCAGCACGGCCGCCGCGATGTGGAAGACATTGTCGTTGACCAAGCTGAAGACTTTGCGGAAGCATCCGTGCGGGTGGATTCCTGCAGCCGTGACGCCTTCGTTGTCATCGGATAAAAGCGGACGATTCTTGCAGCCTTTGCGCTTCACGCAGCAGCTGTCCGGGAGCGACACCGAGGATCCATTCTCTGAGGTCTGGAAGGTCATGTGCTGCATAGCCCAGTCAGAGTTCAGCCAATCTCGCCAACCCTCAGCCCCGCAGCAGTCCAGGGCCCTCTGCAGGCTGTCTAACGCATCCGCACGACCCTCGTCTTCGGTGTAGCCGGCCACCGCTCGCTGCAACCCGCTGCGAAACCCCCCAGCAATATCTTCACGGTAGAAGAGGCCAGAAAGTCCAGCTGCCAAACCAGCAATGAGCGTGGCGAGTTGGAAGAATCCATAAGCCCTGAGCAGGCGTGGTAAGTGTGCAGCTACTCCCAGGCAGCCGAGGAAGCCCCAGGCAGTGACCGCCGCCCCCGTGGTCAGGAGGATGAACGGGGCATTGGGGTATCGATTGGCAGACAGCGTCATGTAGTCTGCCAGGGAGATCTGCGCCCACACTCCCAGGGTGAAGAGGGCCAAACCGGCTGCCCAGAAGAGGCAACTAAAAGTCAGAAGACCCAGTCGCAGGAGGTGCATGACCCCAACGGGCCGGCAGCAGGGCGGGGCAGCCCCCACAGGAGGAGGTGCAGGGGGTGCCAGGGAGGCCTCGGAACACATGGACAAGGATGTCCGGCTCTGCCGATGGAGCTGCTCCTCCTGCTCTTGGTAGGTCAACAGCAGGTGGCCGCAGACCGAAGAGGGTCGGCGGGGAAGAGGAGGCAGCGTCAGCAGGTTGATACCTCGCGGGGAGGAAAATCGTCGCGCGGCCAGGCCGTCCTGTTCCCAGTCTCGTCTGCTGGGACTCGGTTGGGCTGACAGCGAGCCGGAACGGTGTGTAGTGCTCATGACTCCAGCTCCAGTTTTATCCAGCCGCCTCTCCGTTACACACCCCGCCTCTATCAGCGCCTTCACGCAATCAGTCCCCCCACGTCTTTTACGAGAGGCTATTACAGCGCCACCAAAGACACTAATGCCAACTGGACGATAAATCACCGATGGCTGTCGCGTTGTACCCTTATCTGTGCTCACAGCCCCCTTGTTTCGACCTTATTTATTAGTTTATTTTGGTTCTTCTCACCCCCTCTGTGGCCACCGGTTCTTGAGATCCGTCCACTCGCCCTCGCCGCCCTTTGCAGTAAGGGCTGAAATTCCCGTCACGGGCACCCTCTCTCGGTGTGGAGGAGACACCGCCGAGGAAAACGTAGCGTGCACTTGTGGAGTTTAGCAGCAAAAGTCACGATAAATTGAACATTTGCTGGTAAAATTTGGCTTTGTTGGCTGCATCGAACCAGGCTGCTAGTTTTACAGCAATTATTCCTGCTTTGCATCTGGTTCCTCTCCACCAAACCTCCTGTGGAATTGAGCAAAACTGAGCTTTATAGAAAAGAAAAACAAATTGTAAAGACGCACCAACCCTCAACCTTAGATCTATTATTCGAGTTGGCAAAAGGGATTTTTAGAGCGGTTTATTAGTGCGGGGGAAACCAGGGGTCTTTACTACAGGCAGCTGGAGGTCTGCAGAGGAAATGAACTTTAGTTTATGATGTTTATAATTAATCTCAGTTTTATAACCGTCGGCTCATCGGGTTTTATGTGCGGTGCTGACAGGACTGAAGGAAAGGCGTCATGCATCGCACCTACTGAACATCCAACTTTGGAGCTTTGGAGGTTGCGCGGTAAAGGAGCCACTCCTTCATTTCTATTGCTAAAGAATCGCTGACAGTTAAACATTATCTAGACGCTAGCTAAACAATTTCCTCAAGCATTTCATTTTTTCATTTGTCTCAGAACTTAAACTTACCAAAGTCTTGGAAGCTATGCTGTTTTGTCAACAGCGATGTTTTGAGCTAAATCTTAGCATGCAGGCAGGCATTTAATGCAGCTTTGCATGCTCATGGAGCTGGTGGTGGATTTCCGCAGGTGTAACAACCCCCCGCCTGCACCAGTGAACATCCTGGGAACGGATGTTGACGTGGTGGAGTCGTACCTGTGTGTTCACCTAAACAATAACCTGGACTGGACACACAACACAGACGCCCTTGTCAAGAAGGGCAGTAGCAGACTGTTCCTGCTCAGGAGGCTGAGGTCTTTTGGAGTGCAGGGACCCCTCCTGAGGACTTTCTATGACTCTGTGGTGGGATCAGCCATCTTCTATGGGATTGTCTGCTGGTCCAGTAGCATCACGGACAGGGACAGGAGGAGGATGGACAGACTGGTAAGGAGGGCCAGCTCTGTCCTGGGATGTCCCCTGGACTCGGTGGAGGTGGTGGGAAACGGGAGGATGATGGCTAAGCTGTCATCCATGTTGAACAACACGTCCCCCCCCCTACAGGACACCCTGACAGCACTGGGCAGCTCATTCAGTGAGCGGCTGCTCCACCCTCACTGTGTGAAGGAGAGGTATCGCAGATCTTTCCTGCCGGCTGCTGTCAAGACTGCACAATAAACATAACACCCGCTAACACAATCTGAATATTATATATTCTGATATGTATATTGTATTCACCCTCTGTACTATGTACAGGTATACAGGGGCCGAGTATCCATTTATCTGGATTATTGTAAATATACATCCTCTTGTATATTCCAAATCCTGTTCTATTTGATTTTATCTTATTTTTCTCTGAGTGCTCTCGCTGCTGTTGTTGCACTGTAATTTTCCCCGTGTGGGACAATAAAGGATCTGAATCTGAATCTGAATGTAACTTTTCCTACTGTAGCTCAAGTTAGTGTTGATACTGTATATATTAATAAGAACATAAAAGGTGTAGAATAATGGGGGCAGGACATTTTCCACCCAATGATAAAGCTCAAAATTAGTGTGAGGGAGCAACTATTAGATATCTCAATCAAAAGATGCCAGAGGTGATGCAGAAACAGGTTTCAGTAAAAAGGCAGATTTGAAAACAATATTTATTCAGAATTATTAGCAAAACATCTTTCAGGGGCTGTCCCACACCCAGCAATCACTTAAACTTTAAATTGATAAAACCTGCAAATTAAGGGGTTTTGTGTTACTGTTACTAGTTGTGTTACAGTTCAACTAGTTGATTCCTCGGGCTGTAGAAGTTCCACCGACGACGCCTCTCCAGCCTCTCGGTGCGTCTCCATGTGTTTCCTTAACTTCACTTTGGACGGGAAGGTCTTTGCGCACTGCTCGCACTGCGGCTTCGCCGGCCTCTGCCCGGAATGGCTGCGCTTGTGCCTCGCCAGCTCCGACGAGCTTTTGAACTTGAGCGGGCACACGCCGCAGGGGTACGGCCTCTCCCCCGTGTGGATGCGCTGGTGCAGCTGAGCCTCGCTGAGGGTCAGGAAGGACTTCTTGCAGTGTCCGCAGGGGAAAGGCCGCTCTCCCGTGTGGATCAGATTGTGCCTGGTCAGCGCGTACGGTTTGGCGAAGCCCTTCCCGCAGTAGGTGCAGGGGAACGGGCGGGCGCCGGCGTGGGAGATGATGTGTTCCTGTTGGGTTTTCTTGCTTTTGAACCTTTTATCACACTGGGGACAGGCGTAGGGCTTGTCGTCCACGTGCGACCGGTGATGTTTGGAGAGTTCGCCCTGCGACAAAAAGCTCTTCCCACACTGGGAGCAAAGGAAAGGTTTCTCCCCGGTGTGCATCCTCTCGTGTCTGGCCAGCACTGACACCAGGGTGAACCTCTTGGGGCAATGGGAGCACTGGAAAGGCCTCTCTCCAGTGTGAACACGGAGGTGTTTCATGAGCATGAAGCGGAGCGAGAAGCGCTTGCTGCACTGGTCACACTGGTAAGGCCTCTCCCCGGTGTGGCTGGACAGGTGCCTCTTTACATCGGACCGCCGGGTAAACGTCTTATCGCAGTGCGGGCACTTAAATTGCCGCTTGACCTGATGCAACTGTCGATGCAGGGAGCGCGCCAGCAGCGAGTCGAACCCTTCGTTGCACTGCTGGCAGACGTACTGCTTGCTGGAGACGTGAGACTTCTTGTGCTCCATTAGGTCGGAGAGTGTGGGGAAATTCTGGCTGCAGATGGAGCAGATGCAGGGAAGCTGGCTCTCCAGCGAGTGAACTCTCTTGTGGTGGACGGTCAGCGTGCGCAGGTTGGCGAAGGAGCTCCGACAGAGCTGGCAGGAGAAGGAAACAGCTGCGCCGCGATGTTTGCTCTGATGCTTGGCCAGGTCCCACGAGTGCTGGAAGGTTCGCTCGCACAGCGAGCAGTGGAACGGTCTCTCCCCAGTGTGGGTGAGCTGGTGTCTCCGGACGTCAGAGGTCCGGGTGAACGTCTTGCCGCAGGTTTCACAAGACAGGGCCTTTCGCCTGCCTGGGGAGTCAGGCGCCCCGAGTTTCCTTGGATTGTCTGACTGTCCCACTTTGTCCCGTTCAGTTTCTGCTTCGCTCTCTTCTGGGTGTCCCACAGAGAAAAGCTTGATCGACGTGAAAATTTCGTCGGTGCTGGAAGGAGAGGGTGTGAATTTCTGCCCCGACCGTGTCAAATTCTTGTACTCCTCGGTGTGAAGGGTCTGCATGTGGAAGTGAGGAGGGCTGCTTTTGTCCACGGGGTGAAAGGGACACTGCGAGCAGGTGAAGATAATGGACGTCACCGAGTCAGAATCCCCTGCAAAGGTGAAAGAAGATGGATGAGTAAAACAGCAGCGTTTAGAAAGGTTTTAAATTGTTGTTCTACATCAATGCTCTACCATTGCTGCTTCCTTTGACAGCTATAACAGAGTGGGACAGATCAGCTTTGCTCCTGGTGAGAGAAGAACAAAGGTTTGCTGAATGTTTTCCATCATACTCGGCTGTTTCTCTCTATGCTAAGCTGAGCCACTGCCAGCTGTAGCTGGTTCTTCAACTTAAAAACAAGAAAATACTGTTGGTTTCTTTATTTAGGGGGTTGTTTCAGAGCTTTGGGTCATAATCCTGACAGCAGTGCAAGATTTAATCTGGACCAATAAAAGGTAGTCCTGTTTCTTTTGATGAGAAGAGGCAACCATTAGATAACATCGGTGTGCTCACAAACCTGCTATTTGAAGCTGAATTCAAGCAGAATTGAATCAAGACATATTCACTTTATATACTATAAACAAGAAGTGGTTTGTCTATCACAGAAAAGATGCCTTGTACATTTTTGGATCTTGGGTTATTTCTCCGGTTGAGTTGTTGTTTGTCCACGGCTCCTGCTGGTTGGGCAAAGACTTTGTTTGTAGACGCGAGGATCGCCGTGCGTTGACCGAGCCGAGGGACTGTTGCATCTCAGGAACCGTCTCCTCGTGGAGAGCAAGAGAAACATGGTTCTCTTCCAGGGTCGCCCCAGAATCTGTCATTCTTTCCATGTGTGGGCCTTGAGACTCCTCCATCTCCTGCTCAACAATGTTTTCTGTTTTCTTATCCACTGGGCGTCCAGTTTCTGGTTCTTGGTCCAGTCCGTTTCCCGACCCATCATTAATCTTTTCTGACAGTGTTTCTTGATCGATGCTCTCCTTCCGTAGGGCGAAGGCTTTGCTGAGAGTCTCCAGAGCTTTGGCGACTCCCAACGTCTCGCTGGGTTCTTCTGTCCTGAAACCGGTAAATTCGACTCGACCATCTTCACTGGCAGCCACTATCTCTTCCTCATAAAAATCTGTCTGAAGCTGCACTTCGGTCGTCTCCATCATGTCTGGGTCCAGGCCAGATTCTGCTGCGTCAGCGTAGACGGCCAGAACGCTGTACTGTTCCGCTCCAACTACAGCGACGGGGTTTAGAATATTGGCGTAGTTATGGATCGACTCCAATCGGACCGAGATACTGGTCTTGTGTGATGGAGGAATGGATAAAGCAGACATGATGCAGCTGCCGATAGTGGATGAAGGACCGTCTGAAAATGAAAGAAGAGAAATTGTTGAGGTACTTTTCAGGCAAACGTATTCACTTATTTTGTTTTCATTTCAGCTCTACTTACATGGCGCCTTGATTAGTCCTGAACTTTTGTACAGCTTGAAGATCGCGCTCAGTTCCTCGACTGAGGTTTGAACGCATTCCTCCACAGAAGGGGCGGGGCCGAGCCAGGTCGTAGTCTGTAATCACAGCCTGCTTTGTTATGGAAATAAGTGGTGGTAAAGTGCCTCATCGGTAGAGGTAAAACACTGAGTACCTGTTTCAAATCTGGTACAGGAAGCAGCTTTTCCAGTTTTGTGAGCATCTCCCAGAGCAACACATGCAGAGCAGCATCATACTGCGATCCATATTGCACAGGAAACACCTCCTGTAACAGTATAACCACCTTTGATCACTATAGTAGTTAGAGGAGCTTTAGGCTTTTAAAAATCAGTCAAACCTGGAAAAAGTATGCTCTCTCTGCTGGGTCCTTCAGCAGGCTCTGAACAAGAGCAATAAAAGTGGACTCTGTTGTCTTCACCTCAGAATCCCTGTACTGACGCAGACAGGACTGATATCAACCGAGGATAAGGTTCAAATGATTCGCTGTCAAATGATTCCATTTACTCACGTCTGGGTCTGCAGACGCCATCGGAAATTTACTCAAATAGCTCTGGATCGCTTGAGAATCGACAGAACCCCGAGCTGAGCCTTTGCAAAGCTCCAGAATCAACTGCAACGGCAGAGGATTGTTAAAGAAAATGTTATCCTACAGCAAGGCTGCCGTGGTGCCGATCCTCTCCTCACCCTTGCTCTCAGACCCAGGATGAGCTGGGCTCTCTGTCTCTGGTTCATCAGTCCAGGGATCGCCTCAGTCACCATGAACACAAACTCCTGGAGTTTCTCATAACTCATCACATCATTTTGCTTGGCCAGCCGCCACATGGCAGCCGAGAGGAGCTGTACTGGGGGCACCAAGAGGCGAAGAGAAGAAAGAGGTATGCTTGGCTCTGGAACACAAGTGTAATGGCGAGAGGTGATCTGCTGAGGGCATCAATGAGCTATAATCTTGCCATCAACGCGAAAAAATTCTTTAAACGTTTTGGAGCAAGTTCACTGTAGGACGCAAGCAATGTATTTTTTTATAAGACAAAACAACCCACACACAAAACCCAATTACATCAATTACATTACAAAAAAATATGAACCAGTATATTTGCAGGACAAAATAACTGAATGGGCGTTTGACTCTTTCCATAAAAGGGATCCGAGTCTGCGCTTTTGCTGTCGGAAAATAATGCATTTATGATTAAAAAGTGCCATTGCAGTTTAATTTAAAACGAGTTTAAGTCAATTCACTTGCAGCGTTATGACATCTACCATAGCCTTCATCCCTGTAATAGACCGAGCCCGCTAGCAGTCTGACTTTTAAAAACATAAGGTTCTTTCACACAGAGAACAACGCAATTGTAAATTAGCATACCATTTGATTTCCCTGTAGATCCCAACACCTCCATCTAGGCCTAATATCTCCTAAAATCTTCCAGAAAAAGATCTATAGTTATCTTTTATGATATGTTGGCTAATATGCGTCCTTAGCACGCAAACACAACTTCCTTAACACGTGCTCATCTTTTCCTTTTTCCAAAATAAAACCCCCATATTAATTTGTGTCGATTTACTGCCCTCGTTTTACTGATATCATATAGCTCATTATTTAAACACAGTTAACGCATACACATACATGCGTCACTAATACCAGAGATACGTTAGGCTTAACCAGAAAATACAGAATAATTCAAAATAAAAGTCCTCCCTCGTTCCCATTGGTTGGATATACCGGAAGTAACCTCCTGATATTTGTCGTCACATGACATTCTTTAGTCACATGAAACCTTTCAGAAACCATATCATTCTTTCTTTTGTGCAGCTTCAGATATAGTATCTAACATTTTAAGGAAATTTGCAGTTTTGACAAAGGTCAGAATTTGAATATGGACGAGGACGGGCTACCGCTGATGGGCTCAGGAGTTGATCTTCACATGGTTAGTATTTACATCCAGGTAGCTAACTAGGCTAGCAGTGAGCTACATTTTGTGGAAACCGGATAATATTTGAACAAAGTTCGAGTGTTGCGATGTTTAGTTAAAGACTCGGCAACAATTTCATCAACGTAAGGTTCCGGAAATGCTCTAATTTCTGTGAGGCGAGCGACAAAATAACAACTGGAATATTCAAGCAATGAGACTTTTTACTATGATCGCCTCGCCTCCCCATGACTTCTTCAAAATGATGCTAAATATGCAGACTGCAGGACCTCATCTGATAACATCTCTGGACGTGTGTCTCCTTCAGGTCCCTGCTATTCAGCAGAGACGGATCGTCGCCTTTTTCAACCAGTTTGTGGTGCACACAGTACGATTCGTCAACCGTTTTGCTATAGTTTGTGAAGAGGTTCGTGCATGTCTTTTCTCTTTTGTCTATCTTTTGCATCTGCAGCTCCAACTCACACATCTTTTCTTCTTTCCTGCAGAAACTTGCCAACATATCTCTGCGCATACAGCAGATTGAGACGACCCTGTCCATTTTGGAAGCTAAGGTCGGTTCTTGAGTGCTCTTGTTTGCAGGTTTGGACTCTACTTTGTAGTCACAGTTTGTACTGATCCTTCTCCAAATGTTGTCATGCTGTGAGTAGCTGTCCTCCATTCCTGGACTTGAGGATGTAACAGTGGATGGACTCGATCACGTTGCTCAGTCCAACGGACCCACAACTGAAAACCAGATCCAGACAGCGGATAGAGCATCAGAGGCTCCTCCAATGGTGAATATATTAATATATAGTTTATACTGCAGAAAGAGATGGGTTGTATTGAAATTGGCCTTTAACGGTGTCACCTCTTAAATTTGTCACAGACTGCACCAGAGCCGCAACAGGCAGAAGCACCTGCGGAGAATGTGATGACTGTTGCAAGAGACTCTCGATATGCCCGATACCTGAAAATGGTTCAAGTGGTGAGTCCTAATTTCCACCTTGATTAAGATTGTTAGGCTAAATTTGTCATTTCGTGACACTTCCTGTCCGTCACAGGGAGTTCCTGTCATGGCTATAAGGAATAAAATGGTTGCAGAGGGTCTGGATCCAAACTTGCTTGAGTGAGTAGCAGGCAGCAGATGTTGTCCGTGTTCCGTCTGGGCTGCAGTTTTGCACGTTACTAAACATCCCATTTCGTCGTCTCGACTTTTGACAGAACGCCAGATGCACCCGTTCCTGAGGGAGGATCCGGGAGCACCCAGGATCAGGATGTTGGCGGCACCAGCTCTGACAGTGAATCCTCTTTTAGCGACTGAAGCATGTTTCCCTTCACCTCAGAGCTTCCTGCAGTGGTCGGACGGCGGTTTGAAAGAGAAGTGGGCTGTGCCACAGATAAAAGTGCCAATATAAGTGCCTGGAAGAGGAAATCAATAGTGGAAGTGCGCTGCCCGAGTCCTACAATTTTTAATGCGTACCTATTGGCTCTGCAGAGACATTCTAGCATGTGATTTTAGATGGCTGAAACATTGTCCAGATGCCTCCAGTACAAATGATGTGACATTTTTACACCAGCTTTCCCATCCCCTCAGGACAGGACGTTTATTAGACATCATTTGGTTTTAGCATTAGGTTTTACGATATAATAACCAGCTCTGTTTTGCCATCAACTTTGCTAACATCCAGGTTGTACAGTTGGCAAGAGAGCTACAACATTTATCAGGGTTTAATGAGCAGAATCCGGACGTTAAAGTCTGTCAGCGGTGTGCAGGTTTCTGTCATGAGATGATGTCACATCCTGAGGTAAAAGAGTTTCTCAGAAGACATAATTTCCCCGAACCTCCCCCATCGACAGGCTCTATTTGGTGGTCAGACCAGCACTTTCAGGTTGAGGTACACGGCAGAAGCGGAGGAGCATGTGCTGGATGCAGATGTCACCTCTGTATCCCTATGGCAACAGCACATTTGCTTATCCTCTGGGTCACCTCGTCATTATGCACGAAGATTCTGATGTTCCTGGAAAATATTTTGGTGTCCTCAGGGCTGTCGTGCACCCGCCTCGAGGTGTTTACTACCCTGTGCTGCCCCACAAAACCCCTAAAAGCAAGTTGGTGTTTCCACTCTGCTGCACATGTGCTGAGAATAACATCCAACAGGCGGATTGGGAGCACAGCCAAGAGGCCAGAGCATTCACAGGGGTCTGGGCCAAGGAAGACTAACAAGTCTCTCCAGCTGGGTTACAGAGTAGGTGAGATTACAGAGGTGTGGCACTTTGAAAGTACGAGCAGAAGTGTTTTTCCATGATACGTCTAGACATTCCTGAAGGGAAAGCAGGACAGATCAGGAAGATGTCGAAGAGTACATCAGGGAGTTGCATGAGAAGCAAGGTATTCTGTTGAACACCGCTAACATCGGCGTAAACCTCAATAGCCTCTGGGAGGTTGTGTGAGAAGAGGGAAGATGTGGTGATGGTTGAGAAGCTGAAAAGCCCTCCGCTGCGAGAGTGAAAATACAGAGTACATCATGAAAATGATATTGGAAAAGGAAGACAGGTGTTCCTCCAGAGGGGAATTTATCCACCACGGAGCACCTGTGAAAGGATCTCATATGATTGATTTGTTGAAACACCTGAAGCAGCGGTCTCGAAAATCACAACCGCCTACAGATGGAAAACATTTTATTTACTCTGACCGTTAAATCTACAGATACAGATAATGACAGAGATAATTGAATTCAATTTCTTTGTCAATTTCTTCACATGTGCTTAACAGACAAAGGACTTGAAATTGTGTTTCTCGCTATTCCATGTGTAGACAAGCAGATTATCCCCCATTATCTTCAGAAGAAAATTGTCATCAGCGGGGCAGGTGAGACAGAAGGCGTCGCTGGCTCGAGTGGGTTGAATCCACATCCACAGAGTTCAGCACGAGTCTTGTTAAACATTGTGTCCACATGTAGCAGCCCTAGAAGGTGCTGAGAGGCAACCTTGAAATCAAAGACCGACAGGCTTACCTGTCCTCAAGGGACCAATGCCAGGGGGCCCGTGAGCCCCAAGCATACCTTCCCTTTGTTTAACCACTGTTGATTACTGTACCTCACCTTAGTCGCAGCTACAGACACTTGCAGCATATCAGCCTATGACGGTAAATCATGTCTGTAAATAACCTAAGCAGCTTTAAGTTCAACTCTGTAATGCTGATGCTTCCTACTCGACCCCAACTCAGAATAAAATATATAAAACCCAACCGATCCATCCGCACCTTCCTTCAGAAGCAGCCTTGATTCTCTGGAATCATAGTCCGTAACCTGCCACCTCATCCAGCAATCCCTCGAATGTTGCTGGATCGAGAAGTGAGTCTGTCACCATGTCACATTGGCTGAAGATGGTGTTCAGAGGGTAGTTGTTCAGGCTTACTGGCATGTTTTTCTGACAACTTTAGTGTGAAGATGAAGTCAGGTGTCGTTCAGATCCAGGTACTTCTTGCCCTGATTCTCGCATGATTTCGGTGTATATTTTTTTCCATCTATGGACATTTGGGTCACCGGAGCCAAGAACAGGGCCAGCTAACCCAGCGTACGTTCAGTTGATTCTTCATGTAAAAGAGCCAAAACATGGCGCAGAGCCTCAGCTATGGTCCTTCTCTGGACATCATATAGCTCATTATTTAAACACAGTTAACGCATACACATACATGCGTCACTAATACCAGAGATACGTTAGGCTTAACCAGAAAATACAGAATAATTTAAAATAAAAGTCCTCCCTCGTTCCCATTGGTTGGATATACCGGAAGTAACCTCCTGATATTTGTCGTCACTTGACATTCTTTAGTCACATGAAACCTTTCAGAAACCATATCATTCTTTCTTTTGTGCAGCTTCAGATATAATATCTAACATTTTAAGGAAATTTGCGGTTTCGACGAAGGTCGGAATTTGAATATGGACGAGGACGGGCTACCGCTGATGGGCTCAGGAGTTGATCTTCACATGGTTAGTATTTACATCCAGGTAGCTAATTATTTAGCAGTGAGCTAAATTTTGTGGAAACCGGATAATATTTGAACAAAGTTCGAATGTTGCGATGTTTAGTTAAAGACTCGGCAACAATTTCATCAACGTAAGATTCCGGAAATGCTCTAATTTCTGTGAGGCGAGCGACAAAATAACAACTCGAATATTCAAGCAATGAGACTTTTTACTATGATCACCTCGCCTCCCCATGACTTCTTCAAAATGATGCTAAATATGCAGACTGCAGGACCTCATCTGATAACATCTCTGGACGTGTGTCTCCTTCAGGTCCCTGCTATTCAGCAGAGACGGATCGTCGCCTTTTTCAACCAGTTTGTGGTGCACACAGTACGATTCGTCAACCGTTTTGCTATAGTTTGTGAAGAGGTTCGTGCATGTCTTTTCTCTTTAGTCTATCTTTTGCATCTGCAGCTCCAACTGATTCACACAACTTTTCTTCTTTCCTGCAGAAACTTGCCAACATATCTCTGCGCATACAGCAGATTGAGACGACCCTGTCCATTTTGGAAGCTAAGGTCGGTTCTTGAGTGCTCTTGTTTGCAGGTTTGGACTCTACTTTGTAGTCACAGTTTGTACTGATCCTGCTCCAAATGTTGTCATGCTGTGAGTAGCTGTCCTCCATTCCTGGACTTGAGGATGTAACAGTGGATGGACTCGATCACGTTGCTCAGTCCAACGGACCCACAACTGAAAACCAGATCCAGACAGCGGATAGAGCATCAGAGGCTCCTCCAATGGTGAATATATTAATATATAGTTTATACTGCAGAAAGAGATGGGTTGTATTGAAATTGGCCTTTAACGGTGTCACCTCTTAAATTTGTCACAGACTGCACCAGAGCCGCAACAGGCAGAAGCACCTGCGGAGAATGTGATGACTGTTGCAAGAGACTCTCGATATGCCCGATACCTGAAAATGGTTCAAGTGGTGAGTCCTAATTTCCACCTTGATTAAGATTGTTGGGCTAAATTTGTCATTTCATGACACTTCCTGTCCGTCACAGGGAGTTCCTGTCATGGCTATAAGGAATAAAATGGTTGCAGAGGGTCTGGATCCAAACTTGCTTGAGTGAGTAGCAGGCAGCAGATGTTGTCCGTGTTCCGTCTGTGCTGCAGCTTTGCACGTTACTAAACATCCCATTTCGTCGTCTCGACTTTTGACAGAACGCCAGATGCACCCGTTCCTGAGGGAGGATCCGGGAGCACCCAGGATCAGGATGTTGGCGGCACCAGCTCTGACAGTGAATCCTCTTTTAGCGACTGAAGCATGTTTCCCTTCACCTCAGAGCTTCCTGCAGTGGTCGGACGGCGGTTTGAAAGAGAAGTGGGATGTGCCACAGATAAAAGTGCTGATATAAGTGCCTGGAAGAGGAAATCAGTGAAATCACTGCTTATTTTTGCTGGGTGACCTCCTCAACTTTGGTCATTCTGCACTTAATTTTGAGTATCGTAGTTGTGATTAAACACAGTTCAGTTGTTGCCCATCATTAGCAACAAGTCACTACTATTTTATAGAACACTGTTGATGGTTGGTCCTATGTCCGTTTAGTTAAAGACAGTTTAATTTTTTCTGTTAGAGGAACAGACTACTGTGAAGCCACATTTTGCACATTATAACCTTTATAACTGAATGTAATATTTTGGAAGGTTTAACAATTTTATGTGGGGGCAGAATACAACTTGAAACAGTTCTCACAGGTTCACCTCTGCCAGATTAAAGAGGAAACGAGAGTTGCACTAAGAGCTCAGTCAGCGATGAATCCCACTTTCAACTGGAAGCAGAAGTTTAATCAAGTGTTGATACGGTTGACTTATCTGTTATTTTACGATTGAAATGCTATAAGAAAAAATGCTGGAGTCTGGGAGGAGTTTTGTTTATTCGAGAGAAAATATTTTGATATCTGTAATAAAAAACAGGCATAAGCCTTCCCAGAAGTGCAGAGGTTACCCCACACCCAACGCCTACGCTTCTTGAATTGTTTCCACAGATCATCAGTGTTCGGGGAGGACAAGTCAACTGGTTTGGCAGGATTCGATCTCGGGTTGATAACACAACATTCCAATTCCTGTAATCGGTCAGCAATGTAGCACCAAGAAATACAAACCAAGGAGGGATTTTTCATTTAATTTAAACGCCCTTTTCCCTGATAAAGGAGCAGCCGTGTGCTGTATCAGCGGTCGACTGCTACCTCGCTGGTATTCGGGGTCATGAACTTTTCTTATTTCTCCCAGGTTATGGTGCCCTGGTAACGGCAGCATTCAAGGGCAAATGATATATGATTAAATGTATGAAAAAGCTTTAAACAACATTCCAAAGTACCACTAGTGTGATCATGTCAGACGTGTAATTGAAAACCGTTTTGGCGGCTGTACAAAAGTAGATGATTAACTGTTTTCTGGAAAATACTGACAGTCTGGCAGTCGGTCGACTGAGGCTACTCCTGTAGCTCAATTCTCACCCGTAAGTTAAAAAACTGCAAGAAATACATGAAGAAAACAAGTTTTACCTCGTGGTAAACAGGCCTGTGTCATGTGACCCTGAGGACCTTTGCTTACTTTGAATTCGTCGATATAGGTGTAGAAGAAGAAGATGAAGCTGAAGGACACGATCCATTCACAGACTGCGCTGGCGATGTGGAAGGGGTAGTCCTGGGAGGGGGGACACTGATCAGGTCATCTGATCATATTCACAATTGGGATTACACCAGTGAGGAAAAAGGCTTAAAAATGTAGTGCAGGAATAGTGTTTTTGCTGTTTTAATCACTGTAGATAAAGATGAAAGGATGCTTCCTGATGCCCATAATGGCTCAGTACAGCGTAGCTGGGATACTCCACCCACTTCATGTTCTTCATAATGGTCAAAGGTTGTACATTGTGGTTTTTGTCCTCAAGGAATTGATGAATGGGTTCTTGATGGAAAGTATACCTGACATGTCTACCGCGACCAGCAGGGGCGCTGTTTAGAGGACCAGTTGCCTGAATTGGCCATTATTCTTTGAGACAGGTGATGAAAACAAGAACCTACCTGATCATCTTTGTGTCTGTGCAGTGACATTTTTGCCAAGAACGCGCAGATGAGAGCTGAGCAGCCAATTAGGGAAATTAGGGACTCCATCCTTACGTGCAGAGAAAACATGTGACTTGTGTGGAAGGATACTGGGAAAAAATGCCAGAGTGGCGATGATGGCGAAGCCTAAACGTGCCCGACAGATGACGACGGAGGAGCTGATGGGATAGGCCTGGAACGATATGACAACCTGGAGGATGACGTAAAGGATCCCAGGCACAAAGAAGAGAAGGGCCCCCACATCATGAGCCACAATCACCGCTGTTTCCTGAAAGCAAGAAGTGGGAAAAGACACTTCTTGCTTCACGCTGTTCTTCACATGACTGATACGTGCAGGAGGTGGAGGCCTGAGGTACCTGGAAGGTCGCGACAACAACCATCCCCAAACAGGAAATCAACCCAAGCACTAGAGCGGCCGTATTCACGCGTGATGCCACCACATTCGTACCCTCGTTCATCTTCTCCACATACTTGAAGCGGGCGTACACCGTGGCCGTACCTGCATGTGTGAACGCCAATCACTCAACACCCCCACAAATCCCAAGAGTGTAATTTGGCTTTCATTTACTCAAAAGAGGAAACGTTAGCAGTCACACTGCCTTCAGCTGATATCTTGGAAAAGCCCAGAGTTGCATAACTGAGTTGCTTAATAGAGGCAATACCTGCACTCGCAGAGATGAAGGTCATCAGGCCAAATATGCAGCTCTCCGGGGGGGTCGCGCTGGTGTCACTGCAAAACCACAGCATTTATCGGTGACATTATGATGTGTTTTCAGTCTCAGATACAACAGGAGACCAGTTTGATTTCAATATGAAACTGCTCTTCACCTTCTGAAACCCTTGCTGTTGCTGTTGAGCATTTCATTTTTATCTGCTGCAGCTGTTTATTTTCTTTCTGAAAATGAATCTAGATCTGAAAATCTTCATTGTCGCTGCTTCTCACCTTTCACCTTCTGAAACACTTCCTGTTGTTGTTGTTGAATGTTTCATTTTTATTTCACAATATCTGCTGTAGCTGTTCATTTTCTTTATGAAAATAAATCTGAAAGAGCATTTCTATTTTTTTTTTTAAAAGATTCACTCATTTCTCTAAACAAATCTTACAAATATGTACCGTACTGCATGTCTCAGCAGCAGAAATCCACTCTCAAACTGTAGATTTATGGAAAAAAAGTTTTTTTTACATATATTGCAGGTTTCTGGGGAACTTTAATCGTTGTTTTGACCATATTTTAAGTGTGCAAACGGGAGCTGGGTAACTGGGCTTGGAGCCAACGTCCCAAAGAAAACGAAACTAAAGTTCGTGCTGTCTAGAGTTGATTTTCACAAACTCTGCAACAAAGCAAAGCTTCGGACTGTGTTTAAATCCCATCAAACGCCTGAATAAAATCTTACCTGATGTAAGGGAAGATTACATCCACGTCATTTCTGTAGATCGCGATCAGGTAGGAGACAATAAAGGTGGCGGAGGACCAGCTGACCAGAAAGATGGGCAGAAGGCTCAGTCCCTGCGTCCACCCGAACATCGTAGCCAGATGTGGGATCTCAACAGCCTGTCAGCGCAGGAAAAATGCACATCTGTTTCAGTGTTCAGGTCCAGGCAAGTTGAGACGTGTGGAGTTTTACCGACAGTCACATGGTGGCGTGAACCAAAAAAAAAAAGAAAAAAAAAGAAAAAGAAAAGGAGAGATGTAACCCACTGATCTGAATGCAGCCGACGTCACCGTGCCTTCTTCCCCATAATCGCTCCCACATCTGTGCCGATGCAGAAATTGAAGCATAATTTGTGATTGCACAATATTTCTTATCCATTTAATTTAAGTCTAAAATAAAAGAAAGAGAACAAGTCAGTGAACGTAATTGCAATAAATATATATAATGCCCATCTGTAGCCAGTAGACAGGTACAAAAGGTGAGTTCTGGATGTAATAAAATGGAATTCCCAACGCTCTGCAGAATTTGAAACCCATTGTAATTGTAATCATAAACGGTAGCAAATAGGTGGCACTGTGACACACTATGAATGTGTACTGGTCGTAAAACTTAAGACATTGATCAAGTTTAAAGATCAAGCGAGAAAGATCAGGACATGTTTATGACACCATTGGTTGGTTCAGGCTGGTACACAAGGATGAGGGAGAAGTTATATATAAAAAGCGACATTCTTTAAGATATTTCATCGTGATGTCATTTCTTCTTTAGGGGACTCTCGCCGCTGTCATGGTAACGCAATTCCACCTCCACTCCACCAGGGGCGGAAGTAAGCCCGCGGTGTCTGGCCGGAACCAGTAGCGTCATCAGCGTCGAGGAAGCGAGAAAACGAACCGTCTGCTCGTCATGTGTCATATACTCCAACGTTGTGGCTGCCGGCGGCTGTCAGCTGACAGACCCGGGTCGTCGCTGATGGTCATTTCCTCATTTTAGTGCTTGAACCTCCATTCATTTTTGGGTTTCGGTAAATGAATGCAGCGCTATGCGTCTCCCAGGAGAACCATGGTAGTCGTCAACTCGGTGCTGAAGCTGGTGCAGCGGCAGACCTACACCTGTTTGTCACACCGATATGGACTCTATCTCTGCTTCGGAGGTCTCGTCCTCATGATAGTTTCCGCCTTCCAGTTCGGAGAGGTGATCTTCTCATTATCTTGCACTCAACTAGCTTAGTATGGTCAGATTCTCCAACAATGCGTCTGTTAAAACAGTGTCACCAGACTCCTCGAAAAGGAGTGTTTTCAACACGATTGTTACTGGTCACTTATCTTTAAATTAAAACGTCGTGCCATTCTGTCCATTTCAAGATTATTTTAAATGAATATCCCAAATAAGTGTTGAGGACTTGGTATATGGGTCAGTTAATGCAGATGTTTTGTCAGGACAGGAAATCTTCCGTGTTTTGTGTGTGTGTACGTTATCTACACACATACATATACACAAGGATACACGTGTGTGTGTGTGTGTTTTAGGAGGTAGCTTTTTATGCAATTACAGTGTTTTTAAAAAAAAAATAAAAAAAATCTATTGTTCCTTCTTAATCAATGTAGGTTGTGGTGGAGTGGAGTCGAGACCAGTATCATGTGATGTTTGATTCTTATAGAGACAACCTGGGTGGGAAATCCTTCCAGAGCAGGTAACATGCAACCATGCAAACTTTGAATCTGGTGTTCCAGACGTTGCAGAAATGTCGGAACGGCTTCGGGTGATGTGGGTCTTTGTCTTCTCAGGCTCTGTCTTCCCATGCCCATTGATGTGGTCTACACATGGGTGAATGGCACCGATGTGACCCTGCTGAAGGAGCTGAAGACAGTCAAGGAGCAAATGGAAGAGGAGCAGAGAGCTCTGAAGTAGGTGGGATGAGGTAGATCTGCAGTGGCGCTGGAGTGTTCCAATTTCAGAGGCACAATTACCTCGAGCATCTATTCCTCCCCAATTAGCATACAGGGTGTCGCGGTGGCGCTATCACTGTCACTGATTGGCTTTTTAAGAGCGAGATGATCAAAGACTGAATCGTCAGCCTCAAAATGGCTCTTTTTTCCTGAGAGCATAAAAAGGTCAACTTGGTTAGTGTTTGGCATCGACCTGCTGGTTTGTTCCTGCTCTCATATCTTACTCATTTTCTTCTTTTAAAAAAAGCCTTTTGCTTCACACAGGGAGCGCTTGGGTAAAAATGCAAGTGAGATCACAGAAGTTCCCAAAGGGAGGTGAGTCTGAAAGGTTCAGAATCAATGAATGATAATCTTCCCTGCTTGTGTGTGTCATGGGTGTGGGAGTATTGAACTGTCTGTCTGGAGTCGAAATATGAGCGGGAAGCAACACGACAAATCTGCCTTTTCCGTGACTTTTTGTTGTTTTCAGCGTGAAACCAGAATGTCTCCTGTCCCACTGCATTGTGGCGCCCATGCTGGCTCTGGACCCCGCTCTGCCCGCCAACGTCACGCTCAAAGAGCTGCCGGCACTCTCTCCGGCGTTCTCCGCTGCCAAAGAGATGCTCGCGCTGAGCAAACCCTTCCAACCGTCCACCGCCGCCTCTGTGGTGGTCTTCCACTCGCAGGCAGAAGGTAAACGGGCGTGCAGCAACCATGCAAGCACACGTTTCACTTCACAACCCAGTCGTGCCTTAATCTTGAGCACCTCACCCACACTGCGAAACACGCATTGGTTAAAGAGGTGTTTCATCGCCCCTGTTTCTGAAATGTGGCTTCCTGTGTGACATTTAGAGCAGAAGGAAAGTGCACACCAGTTCTAAAATCACATGTCAATATAGATGTGGTCACTTGAAGGGAACAGCTATTTTTTTGTGCTGTCATTTGACGCCCGCTGATTTTCTCCGTCTCTCATGTGTGCAAAGATTAATAGACAAATTCTTTTTTCTTTTTGTCCTCGGCAGCCGATAAAGCCTACACGGAGGCCTTGAAAGAAAACCAGAAATTCTCCGTTTCCAGGTGCTACCTGGTGAGTTAATTTTTGTAAAAAAAAAAAAAAAAGTTGTTAAAGTTGTGGAAGCGGAGGCACACGCTTCCGGTCCAGTATTGGGAGTGTTTTGATAGGCCTTTAACGCTTTAATTGTGTTCCAACACAAATAAAAGCTTAATCTTTTCATGCGGGTTTTCAGACCATGGATAAAGAGGCGCCTGGATTGATCCGCATGAATTCTCTGGCCTATCTGAGCGGCTTCCCGGCTTCCTTTAAGGAAACGGAGCAGCTGAGAGTCAAACTTCCCAGTGCTGTAACCAGCAAGATCAAACAGGTAAATCTTGGGGCTCTTCCTATAAAATAAGTTGTCACTTTCAGGAATTTATATCCAACAGTGTGAATACATCAATTTTTCTGAGATGTTTCTTATTTTAAAGAATTTTTACAACCCATGTTTTGTAATGCTGACTCATAGCAGGATGTTAACTTTGAAAAACAGCTAAAAAGAATTACAATTGTATAATGACGTACCTGTGGGCCTGTGATAACGTCCCTTGTTGTTGGACCGTCTCTTGTAGTTCAGAATGCTGCCAACAGACGTCGCTCTTGCACATCTAATCGCAGTGCTGCGCAGACACGCTCCATATGAGGGTGTGTGCAAATTAGGAACTTTTTATACACTCCAGCTCATAAGAAAGAGATAAACCCAGATGCCAGACCGTCTCTGAGATGAGGCCAACCAGGATTTTTTTCTATTTTGAAGAGTAACGTTGTGATGCGGATAAAGGGGCCCCTGTTTAGCTTGGCAGCTCGTGGCTTGTGTACCTAATAATTTTCCTCTCATCAGAAGCCTGCTATATTCCGTGCAGGAGGAATGCCACTAATGAGCGTGGATTACTTTGAAATAATCAAAGAAAACAAAAGGGTGCGGGCCAGGCCAGCGTGACCCCGCAACAGCAGCAGACGAGCCGGACGGGGCCCAAGTCAATGGTCTGTCCCGGCTTGTCATAATAAACTCACATGGCATCTTGGAATTAACGGGTGATGGATTACGCAATATAATTCATTTAGATAAACAGAGGAGTTATACAACCATTTCCCACTTATAACGTCCTTTGTCCTCCTTTATGGACACAATTTAAATGTAAAAATTTTAGAATTTCAAAAAACAAGATTTTAACTAGGAGAAAAAAACCCAAGAAGTAACAGTTCCCTACTGTACTGGAACACACTTTTGTGTTGATATTTAGGTTAAACGGCATTGACCTCTGTCATCATCAGTCCCCAGTTGTCCCACCGTTCCTCGCATTGCTCTCCAGGTTTGCCACGGTGTAACCTGGCAGATCATGTGATAATAATCGGCAGTGTTTAGGCTGTAACCTTAGCCAGAAGTGTGGGGGGGAGGGGCTTAACTGTAGAACAACTGTTTAAAGTGGCATGGCGCCAGGCGGGGCGACGACCTTCTCACCTTGTCGTCTCCCACGTGCTTTGTCTCAGCTTCACCTGCTGAGAGTCCCATTTGTATACAGGTGGATGAAGCATACAGATGAAAAAGGTGCGGCACCTAAAGGTGGAGGAATGTCCACCGCAGCAAGTGCCCGCGGCTGGGATTTCAAGGCGTTTCCAGGCGTCGGCAGGCTGATTCTGTGAAAGTCAGATAATGTGCATAGTGTTGGAGGCAGAGCTCCGGCGGTGAGAGTCTGTCGGTATTTATAGCTGCTCTTAGAGCGAACACAACGGCGATGAAAGCCGCCCCGCAGCCTGGATCATTTACCCGTGCCGCTGCATGTAAATCCCTGCCCACAATGTTTGTGCAGAAGCCTGTTGGCGTGCATGTATGTTTCGATTTAAGCGAGACTCTTCCCTTTTCGTTAAACACATAGACATTGAGATTACATTTCATTTATGGCTCCAATAAAAGAATTTCCATATTTGCTGCCATTTAGCCTGAGTGCTAGCAAGAGCCATTTAAAAATGCTTCTGTAACACTAAATTTCCCTTGATAATAGCTTTCAATACAATTCCAAATAATCGCTCATGGTTGTCTATGGAGATTGAGATGATTACTTGGGTCTGTACGCCACACATTTCTCCGCTTTGGATGTGTGTCAGGGCATTATCGAGACTAAAGAGAGCTATAATAAAAACAGCAACGTGATCCGAGGCTCACTGCCTCCTGACTTCGCCCCCAACGGGTTTATAAAACTCTGATAATCCCCCTCCCCTAAATACGCGAGCCGAGCTGGGACATGGGTTTGAGCGGGATGCTTGGATTCAGTGTTGGAGGGCGAAAGGAGACCATTTGAGTCTTTTCCATATGAACCCTGGCATGCTGCACACACACACACACACACACACACACACACATACACACACACTGAGAATAATTTTCCTAACCCATTCCACACACGCCTGAGCTTGGCACAAGGGTTTTCACTTTAATGTAATCATCATCGTGCTGATCTTACCGGAGTTTGTTTGCGCCAAGAAGACAGGAAGTGAAGCCAGTGTTGGCGTTTTTTATGAATAAAAGTGGAAAAAAATGTTTTCCTCCAACAGCTGGAGCTGTACTCTGAAGCCAGCATCGCTCTGCTCCACCTGAAGACCCCTCAGGATTTCACTGATCTGGCCCAGCAGGCCAAGAAGAACCTGACGATGGATGGAAACGAGCTGGCGATAAGCCCCGCCTACCTGTTCTGGGACATCGCCGCCATCTCGCAGGTGACCCATCCGACCATTATTTAAATGTTTATGCAGAACTATAAAGGAAGTAATGTTTCTGCCCCCGTCGCCTTCCAGTCCAAGCAGGACGAAGACGTCTCCGCCAGTCGATTTGAGGACAACGAGGAGCTCCGTTATTCGCTGCGGTCAGTGGAGAGACACGCCCCCTGGGTGCGGCACATCTTCATTGTCACAAATGGGCAGATTCCCTCCTGGCTCAACTTGGACAACCCCAGAGTGACAGTCATCACCCATCAGGTGAGCGCAGCCCTGTTTTACCATCATCATCCACAATAATGGATTGTTTTACTTTATTTTTTTCTTTCATTTCCAGGATATCTTCCAGAATCAAAGCCATCTTCCTACTTTCAGCTCCCCTGCCATCGAGACCCACATCCACCGCATTCCGGGACTGTCCCAAAAGTTCGTTTACCTCAATGACGATGTGATGTTTGGCAAAGATGTCTGGCCGGACGACTTCTTCACCCACTCTAAAGGACAGAAGGTGCAAATGCGAGATGCCGAGGCTCCGTACACTCTGCCAAGTGATATTTCCCCCTATGCTGTCCAATAACCCGGTTGTGTTTCGCGTTCATTCATCCCAGGTTTACCTCACATGGCCCGTGCCGAACTGTGCCGAGGGCTGCCCGGGGTCTTGGATCAAAGACGGCTACTGCGACAAAGCGTGCAACAACTCTGCCTGCGACTGGGACGGCGGCGACTGTCTCGGTACGCAGCCCAACGTCGCCATTGCTTCTGCCTCCGTGAACATTTCCTTCGCCTGACTTCTCGGGTTTTCTCCGACAGGTGGTGCGGCCGGCAGCAGGTTTGCGGCAGGGGTCGGAGGCGGGGCCGGGGGACCTGTGTGGCAGTTTCCCGTGGGTCCGGGAGGCCTGGGCGGGACATCGTACTGTAACCAAGGCTGTGCCAACTCCTGGTTGGCCGACAAGTTCTGCGATCAAGCCTGCAACATACTGGCTTGCGGGTTTGATGTGGGAGACTGCGGCAAAGGTGGGTCTAAATTCGGCCCCGCCAGCAGGATTTAGTGTGAGGCTTTGGTCATGCCAAGTCATGTCAAGACATGCCAAAGGCTTAGTCTTGTAACCCAATTTGTTTGTTGCAGAGCATTTTGGCGAGCTGCACCGCGTGACCCTGCAGAGTGACCAGACGATGTATACCCTCCCAGTAGGGGAGGTAAGGCCTTACTTCAGCTTCGAAGGGCTGGCTCGCAGAGTAACGGAGGCCCATGTCAGCGATAACGCCGTGCTGCGCCACACGTCTGTGGCAAACAAATGGAAGTCCATTCACCTGTTGCTCCATCCGGGCCACAACGCCACCCAGCTTCACTACAACCTCACCTTCCAAAAAGAAGACAGCTCGGAGTTTACGATGAGTTTCACCGTAGCCGTCGATACCCGTGAGGTTCCTCAGGCTAACGTCTCTCAATCCACCAGCAAAGAAGACAACAAAGAGCCAACCCCGACTCCAGAGCCTCTGTTCCTGTTCTCAGATGTCCCAGAGGACAAACGGGGCCCTAAGATTCACAAGAAGCTGCCTGATGAAGTCCAGGCAGGCATTGAGGTTCCTCCTGTGAACATGTCACTTCTGCCGGCTGATGTGCAAAGCGAACTGCAGAAGCTGGAGGAGAAGCTCGTAATCGGCGATATCACACTTAAAGGTTTCAACCTCACCAAGGCCAAACTCCTGAAGTCTTACTTAACGCCGAGTCCAAATGACCCAGAGAGCCAATCGCATCCTGCCAAAATCCAGAGAAAAGACAAGATGGGCGGAGTCTCAACTGTCGTCACTCTTCTTCCTGTTCCCATTGATGATGACCTTAAAAAAGACTTTGCAGCAGCAAAACACTCCAGTACGGATGCGCCGATCATGAGGCTTTTGACTTCCAAACTCCGTGGCAGCGTTCCTAAAGTTGGTGGCATGAGGAGTCCGACTGAAGCAGCAGCTGCCGTGGTCGTGGGGAGGAGACTACAGCATTTCACCTCTGCAGATCGAGGTTTCCTGCCGTGGGAGAGGAGGAAATACTTCCAGAAAGTGCTTGAGGTAAAAGGATCTATATCGGAGAACTGTTTTAATATTAGGGGTCCCACAGGAATCTATTCTAGGACATCTTTTTTTAATTCCTATCAAAAATCCTTTTATACTTTCTCTCTTATTATTGTATTTTCTTGTTCCAATTCCAGGAAGAAGACCGCCTGCTGAACGAGCTGATGTACGACTCCAATCCTTCCGCCACCATCCGAAAGCTCCGCGACACTTTTGCCGACTCCCTGCGTTACGTCAACAAGCTGCTGAACGGCCAGTTTGGGTTCACGTCGCGCAAAGTCCCGGCCCACATGCCTCACATGATCGACCGCCTCGTCATGCAGGAACTGCAGGACACGTACGTGCCTTTCAGATTGGTCCGCTCTGCTCCACAGAAAGGAAAAGGAAGCAGCTTTACATGTCGTTGTTGTTTTAGGTTCCCGCTCGAGTTTGACAAGACTTCGGCCCACCGAGTTCGCCACCCCGAGGACATGCAGTTCGCCTTTTCATACTTCTACTTCCTCATGAGCGCTCAGCAGCGGCTCAACGTGTCTGATGTGTTCGACGAGATCGACACTGACCACTCGGGCGTCCTGTCCGATCGGGAGATCCGAACTCTGGCAACGCGCATCCACGAGCTGCCCCTCAGCCTCCAGGTGCGTCCCAGCTTAGAGACACTCGGTCAAACCACTTTTTTTTTTTTTTTTTTTTAAATTCAACGTTCTTGGTACATTCCAGGACCTAACAGGTCTGGAGCAGCTGCTGATAAACTGCTCCAAGACTCTCCCGACCAACTTGACCCAGCTCCACTTGGCAAACCCAACTCAGGAGACCTATTATGACCCCAGTATGGTGAGAATGTCCTCAATGTACAGCGGAGAGCTGATTTCGTTATTTTTGTTTTTCTTGTTCCTAAGATGAAATATTTGACTAAGCTTCTGTGCTTTGTGTGAAGCCTCCTGTCACAAAAGGCCTCATCCTCCACTGCAAACCCATGGTTGAACGTATCTACAAAGCCTTCAAAGACCAGAATAAGTACAAGTGAGGGCTCTTCCACAGCAACATTAGGGCAAAAACACTAATTTTGCCATTGCTAATAGCAACGGGTCCTCTGTTGGACAGGTTTGAGATCATGGGTGAGGAAGAGATAGCGTTCAAAATGGTGAGGACAAACGTGTCCCATGTGGTTGGCCAGTTAGACGACATAAGGAAGAATCCCAGGTGGGAATGAACGCCTTGGCTTTCTTTTCATTGTTCATTTTGGCCATCCTTTGTCTTAAAGAATATGTTATATCCCCCTACGAACAGAAAGTTCATCTGTCTGAATGACAACATCGACCACAGCCACAAGGACGCGGCCACAGTCAAAGCCGTGCTCAGAGACTTCTACGAGTCCATGTTCCCGCTGTCGTCCCAGTTTGAACTGCCCAGAGAGTATCGCAACAGGTTCCTCCACATGGAAGAGCTTCAGGAATGGTAATTCAGGAGGGATGAGATGTAAAATAAACCAAGAAAAACATCTGAAATGAGCTTCAGTCGACAACAGACCGCAGGATCTGCTGTCGGCATCTGCTCAGGTGTTAATTTTCTTCCATTTTACCAAGCGAGCCGTGATTAATACCTGAAACTAAAGAGGCAAATGACCATTTTCCCAGCGCAGTTCTACTTCGTTAGAATTCGGAGCTGTTGCCGCACAGAGTGGCGCCCAGCCAGGTCGGAGTATAAGTTACCCTCGGGGGAGGGGTCTCAAATGGGTGTGCGCCGCTCCCCTTTATTCACTCGATCTGTGATGTTAAAATTAGACCCAGCCGTTTCAGAAGAGCCAGTAGTTGTTAGATACTTGCAAGATCTAGTGCGGCCTCCGTCGTCTCCGACGCGTGAAGGGCCAGATGGCGTGGGGCGATGTCACCCTGTCGCCTCGTTGCCCCCCCTGACCTCTACGCTCTGCATCTCTTCTCAATAACTCGTTTCTGCCTTTGTGTCATCTCGGTAATAAAATCCCAAGGTCTTTATCAGACGTTAACGCCTCTCTCCTCCCCCCCTGCACAGGCGAGTGTACCGGGACAAGCTGAAGTTCTGGACGCACTGCGTTCTCGTGACCCTGGTCGTCTTCACCATCATGTCGTTCTTCGCCGAACAGGTCAGTGCTGGGCCGCGTTCAGATCCCCCCTTTCCGTGATTCACCCTCGAGCTATGGCTGAAATTCCACTCGGAGGTGCACCCATCTCATGTGTTGACTTTACCCCGAGCCAGGAAGTGATTTTCCAGAAATAAAAGCCCCCCCCTGCAGCCCTCAGAAACACGGCATGTTCAGCCGTCCAGCATTGTTGCTGTAACTTTTTGCCAAAAGGTTTATATTAAGTCGGGGTCGATGATATTTACCTCCATTAGACACACGCCGCCTTGGCATCGGTATTGTTGCCCTGATCCACGGGTTTCCCGTTTCTACTTAGCCAACCAAATGATATTGGCAGCGACCTTTTGAGAATTCCCCTTAGGGGTCTTGTGGGACCAGTGTTCCCAGTTCCGCTTCCATTTCTGTCACCGCATACATTGATCGGCATTTACAAATACTCGCTGCGTTTGCCCCTTCTGATGTCATTTCCTGTATTTTCTCTGCCTGCAGCTAATTCAGCTGAAGAGAAAATTACTCCCCAGAAGAAGAGCAAACCGGGACAGCAACCCCCAGAGGGTGTAACAACCCCCCCCCCCCAATCTTTTCCTCCACACCGATCACTCTTGAGAAGCCGTAAAATGAGGGGATTTCCGAAATCCATGGTGTTGCTGTTGCACCGCCGTTAAGGAGGAATTCAAGGAGAACCTGAAAGACTGCACCTTTACCCGAGTGTGATCATCCTCACACCCCCACAAAACACTCCCTCCTCACTGTTTTTGCTGCAGTTGTCCACACGGGGGACAACTTTAGGGTCAGCCGCACGTGTTGTCAACCACAGACTCCATAAAGGAATCGGACGATCCACAGGCGAGTTGATTGGTACGAAGCAGCATCATTTTTGACGAACTTTCGATCATTTGGAACTTTCCGGCCATTTGCCGGAGCATCATCTGCATTTCTCTTTCACTGCATGTGTAATATCTATGCCACAGTGCCTGGGTGCCGAGAAATGGTTCTTCGGTTATTTAAAGGTGAAATTGTGGCGTTTTTAAAAGTCTTAGAATCTTATTTATGGGTGAAATTGTTAGGCAGCATTTTGACTACTCCAGTGCAGAAAGTATTGCACAACAGACCTTTTGAAACTTGAAGTGCCTTCGTTCATTCCATCGTTGTATTTATCATCTTGGAAACGTTGGTCCCGTCGTCGGAGCTAAGGACAGTGGAAATGATGCAGGATGATCTAACGTCATCCTTGCCGCAAATACTGTTTGGTACATGTGACACTACAGGTCTCGACTGCGTGCGTGTCCCCGTGGGACTCAACAGACTGACTTGTCTGAAATTCAGACATCCTTGGCATGCTCTCTAACTTATTTTTGATTTCACGGCTGCGCAGTCGGCCACCGCCGCCGACCTCTTCATCAAACACGACCCGCATGTTTCTGCGGAAATGGTTCTTTGGCTATTGTGATCGAATTAAATTGTGATTTTTGTTCAATCTTATTGGCGCTTAAGTCTGACGCGTTTGAGACAACAGGGCAATGGCTGCGTTGTATATCATGCGTACTTTTGCTTTTTTTGGGACCTTGGCCTGCTGAGCTGCATCTGTTCAAGGCTGTTTCCCATGATCCTCTGCGCTAATGAGGTCAGAGGCCTAAAATGACACTTCTCATAAAGTAAAGCTGCGAAGCATGAAGTAGTAAAACTTTATAATGGCGTGCAATGAACTTTGTTTTAATAGGGCAGGAGGGCAAAGGATTATGGGTAAAGTCAATCAAAAGGGATGCTACGTTTGTGTCCTGATAAAGTAGGATATTCTGCTATTGGGTCATAGAAAATGCAAACCTTTTTTCAAAGAAAAATCTGGACTAGTGTTTGTAGCAGAATCACGATGGTGATTGACAGAATAATTTTGCAAACTGACCTTTGACCCTCTAACTCTATGCTAATCTGGACAGGTGGATTGTGGGTAAGACTTCGGCTCTGAACCAACCTTCAAATCTGTTCTTACACCATTGTGGACAGTGAAATCACATATTTTATTACAATCAGTTCATTAGCAGAAAGGTACCTCAGTGAAACATTTAAGCTGTAAATATCACAGTTGTATTTCCAAATCCCCCCCCCCCCCTTCACCATGAAGTCCATCATCCTGCGGAATCAAAATCAGGGAGATGATTTATTTTACCTCTTAATTCATCACACACACACACACACACACGTGTCCCTTTTGTTCTCAATCTGACAGCAATGATCTGAGTATAATTACAGAAGAAAACAAAGCCAGATTTGGATTTAATGTTTGGATTCAACATTTGTGATTAAAACCCCTAATGAGCAATGAGATCCTATACATTGGTACCATACACCGGTTTAAAACAATAACATTGAACAATTAGCCCTTTAGGGAGAAGAACAAAAGACACGTGTTGATCCATCATGAGTCGACAGCGCTCCAATAAGCACAAATGAGGTGTTTTGTTTTTTTACTGTACCGGAATGAGTGATGAGATGATTTAAAAAAAAAAAATAGAAACAGATGAAGTCTTGAGCACCTGTCGCCATTTCTGGTTCTAACACGTGGACCATTGTCCCACCTACCCAGCATGTCCCAGCATTCCTTCTTTAGCCACATCGGAAACGTCATTGGAGATTACGAAGTCGAAATTCAAGCTCGGATTTGTCTGGATTCTTTAACGAATTAAAATAAATTATAAAGCTCGATTTTAAATTTCTTTTTTTAAATGCAGGTGGTCCGTTTTGTTTGGATTTATCGTACGGAGAAATTTTGATTGTCACTAGTGGCCCCACACTGTCACATCAAAAAAAGTTTTTTTCCTGCTTTAAAACAGTTTAAGAACATATTTTTTGGTTTAATGGGAGTAAAAAGACCTCCGTGCTCATGTAATTTTCCATTTAAAACTTCTTTTTTGGTTTGCAATGCAGTTTTCTGTTCAATCTTTGGCAGTTCTAGGCCAAAGTGGTCACTTTTTCAAGGCTGCTGTGGCTTGGGACGGACGGCGTCCTGTCCTCCTCGTCCTGGTCGTCTGCTTTCAGGAGCGGGGAGAGGTCCTCCTCCCCCCCCGCCTCCTCTCCCTGGGCAAGATGTCAGTCGCGCTTACCGCATTTCGGTTGCTTTTTGATGCTGAAGATGTAAATTCCTAGGTGGGAGGCGATCTGTTTTGAGATGCCTGTGCAGTAACGGATTATGTCAAAGACCGAGAAGACCTGCGGAGAGCGGAGAAAAAACAATCTACCTGTCAGTCCTGTTTTTCGACCAACAGCCTAAACACCCGTGTTAGCGATAAAGCTAACAGCACTGTAGCAAAACCCAACTCCCTTAGATTAAATAAGAAAACCATTGTACCCTGATTCCTTCCACCTGACCTTTCCTCTGCTAGCAGCAGATAAACCCTCAACTCTGCCTTGTCCCTAACGATAACGAGCATCAACTCTGTCTAAGGAGACCAGGGAAGTGGACCTTGTACCACAGCTACACGTTCCTGCTGATTATAAACCTTAAAGGCAAATGTGTCACTCACCAAAGCGATCCAGAGGACTATGTACTCATCTATGAAGCTGCTGAAGTACTGGTTGAGGATGAGGAGGCTGGGGCCTATAAAGGCCGTGTCCTGGAGATGCAGCTCGCTCTTGGTAATGTGGGAGATCTACAAGAAAACAGGATGCAGGCGAGTGAAACGTTTCTAACAGCGCCTCGTGTGCAGGGGACGCCGGCAGGGACGTACCACCAGCTTGCAGGAGATCTTAGAGATGGCCATGCCAAAGGTGAGCAAGTACAGGCAGCTGTGGCGCTCAAACAGGTGGCTGGTCGACTTCTTGAAAATGATGAAAGCCAGGGAGAGCATGAGCCCGATTTGTGGGCTGGGACTCAGCACACTGGTGTCCTACACAGATGGAACTTCAGTCAGTGAGCAACAGAAGATTTTAGCAGGAAGTGTGTGCGTTGTCTTACGGCGACAGTTGAGCCATTTTTGCCAACGCCTCCATTTAAAATGACATAAAAGTAGTTGTAGCAGGAGTAGAGGGCTCCTCCGATGATGCCAATGATGGGGAAGACGTACAGCTGCACTCCAATAATGGGTAACTATGGAAACACGGGGAGCAGTCGAGTGTTAAAGACACATATTCTCTTTGATCGAAAGGCGCTTGTACAAAAGCTGCAAGCATGCCGAGCATGATGGGAGGCAAAGCAAAACCATGGATGGAGAAATTAAAACAAGTGTGTTGTCTAACAGCAGACCTGATGGCATTTGCTACCCTTATTTACCTTTTCACTTCTAAAGGAAGCTAAAGGAAGTGACGAGATAACACACTGCGTGTTAAAATCGATGGACGGAACACAGAAAGAAAATGAAAGTGTGCGCGCACGGTAGGTCCTCCATGACTCTCGTTACCGTGTTTTGCCACAGGCCCACTCCTCCGAACGCCGACATCAGGTAGATGATGATGATGGCGATCTGCACCTCTGTCACGTCGATCCTGTGGAGACGGCGTGCGTTTACGGGCGTGCGGAGCAGGTTTGTTTGGAAAACCGACGCGAATTGAGGCGACTTACAGGCCGAAGCGCATGGTCCCGGACACGTAGGTCTGCCACTGGGCGCAGAAGAACATGAACATCCCCACGAAGCCGCAGAAGAACATCCAGTTTGGGTACTGGCCTATTCCACAGGAAATGCAGGTTCCCACGGCAACAAAGACTGAAATCAGAGAAACGGGACAGATGATGGGAAGTCTGACGGCTGTTCGACTCAAAGGCCACAGATGATTCTAGCAGGCTCAGAGCACCTGTGGAGAAGGCATCGCAGCCGTGGTCAAAGATCTCCCCCAGAGCAGAGGAGCTGTTAGTCCGCCTGGACTGCTTCCCATCAATGGCGTCGAGAGACTGGTAGAAGAAGAGGCCGAGTGCGCTCAACACAAAGGCCCACGATGGAGCCTAGAGGTGCGGAGAGCAGAGATTCAGCTCATCGAGCAACCAATTATGAAGCCACGCCACCTGAAGCAGGATGTCGACTTGTCTTAGTAAAAAGAAAAACAGGGGAACCGAATCCTTCAGCTACAAATACTCGATTGGGAATCCTAAATCCTCCGCCTGTTTTCAGGGTGGAGGATTTGAAAATATCAAACTCTAACTGGACCTGGGGGCATGTTTGGCAGGTTTTCATGCTCGCATGCTGAGCTCAACGCTTTTGAAGCCGCATTTCTATGAGCGACTCGAGCTCCTTTAAGGCTGGACTCCTAAATAACTGAGATTTACTCAAATCTCCTCATTTCAAAATGGCTGAATGAGACAGAGGCACCTGCAAATTTAATTACTGGACAGTCGTGAGTCAAGCACAAGGATTTTTTCGCATCCGGCTGTTCACAGATCAGTCGTGTGTGGAGCCGCTTGGCTCCTGTGACGCAGCCGGTCATCGCCAGCCATCTGAACAGGAAACCCAGCCAACCAGTGTGTTTCAGCGTGCGTGCGTGCATTTCTGGGTATTTGTTTTTAAAAAAAAGACAACGATGGCCTTGTCCTGCCAGAGAGACGAAGTACCTCATGCTGTTTGGAAAATTCAGCGACCCCCGCTGCTCACTCCAGCTTTTTTTTTTTAATGTTGGGACAGATTAAGATGCGACTTCTTTTTCAAATTAATCCATTTATGTTCCTTCAGCACCAAATTACAGGAAATGCACAAAACTTTCCAGACTGTGGACTTTGTTGTGGGGTTCTTGAAGCTTGACAGGACAAAAACTGATAAACCCACATGCACGCATGCACGCACTTGGGCCGCTGCTCTACGTTGAACTCAAATATAATGGTCACAGCTCAAATGATCGGGAAAAAACACAATGAGCTACTAAAAAAACAGGCCTGAACATGTTCTGAAGCATTTTTGAAATCTAAAAGAACCAAGTTGACAGTTTAAGACAGCTAATAACAATTTTGTGTTGATGTGTAATCTCCTATATGGTAGATATATACACTCACCGGCCACTTTATTAGGTACACCATGCTAGTAACGGGTTGGACCCCCTTTTGCCTTCAGAACTGCCTCAATTCTTCGTGGCATAGATTCAACAAGGTGCTGGAAGCATTCCTCAGAGAGTTTGGTCCATACTGACATGATGGCATCACACAGTTGCCGCAGATTTGTCGGCTGCACATCCAGGATGCGTATCTCCCGTTCCACCACATTCTAAAGATTCTCTATTGGATTGAGATCTGGTGACTGTGGAGGCCATTTGAGTACAGTGAACTCATTGTCATGTTCAAGAAACCAGTCTGAGATGATTCCAGCTTTATGACATGGCGCATTATCCTGCTGAAAGTAGCCATCAGAAGTTGGGTACATTGTGGTCATAAAGGGATGGACATGGTCAGCAACAATACTCAGGTAGGCTGTGGCGTTGCAACGATGCTCAATTGGTACCAAGGGGCCCAAAGAGTGCCAAGAAAATATTCCCCACACCATTACACCACCACCACCAGCCTGAACCGTTGATACAAGGCAGGATGGATCCATGCTTTCATGTTGTAGACGCCAAATTCTGACGCTACCATCCGAATGTCGCAGCAGAAATCGAGACTCATCACACCAGGCAACGTTTTTCCAATCTTCTATTGTCCAATTTCGATGAGCTTGTGCAAATTGTAGCCTCAGTTTCCTGTTCTTAGCTGAAAGGAGTGGCACCCGGTGTGGTCTTCTGCTGCTGTAGCCCATCTGCCTCAAAGTTCGACGTACTGTGCGTTCAGAGATGCTCTTCTGCCTACCTTGGTTGTAACGGGTGGTTATTTGAGTCACTGTTGCCTTTCTATCAGCTCGAACCAGTCTGGCCATTCTCCTCTGACCTCTGGCATCAACAAGACATTTCCGCCCACAGAACTGCCGCTCACTGGATATTTTTTCTTTTTCGGACCATTCTCTGTAAACCCTAGAGATGGTTGTGCGTGAAAATCCCAGTAGATCAGCAGTTTCTGAAATACTCAGACCAGCCCTTCTGGCTCCAACAACCATGCCACGTTCAAAGTCACTCAAATCACCTTTCTTCCCCATACTGATGCTCGGTTTGAACTGCAGGAGATTGTCTTGACCATGTCTACATCCCTAAATGCACTGAGTTGCCGCCATGTGATTGGCTGATTAGAAATTAAGTGTTAACGAGCAGTTGGACCGGTGTACCTAATAAAGTGGCCGGTGAGTGTATATATCTTTAAAATTATTGGGTAAAAGTAGTCTTTCAAACGACTTGTGTCATCAATGGCAGGGAACCACAACACTAACAATGACGTAATCTTTCCGAGCCAACATCCAACAGACATGATACTTTAATTTTAAACTATTTCCATGATATCATCAGGCACTGTTGTGTAATTCGGCACATTTTTAGGTGACACATGGATATGTCTTCACATACAAAAATATTACTAAACATCGATGACCCCATAACAATGCGTAATTCGTAAATATAAACGGACTTAACAGAGATCAGCAAACGTGTAATATTAATGCCTTTGTAGCCTGTGAAGGTTGCACAGCGAACGTCATTTCTGTACTTTGCCCAGTTCGGATTCTGAAGTACGTAAAAAACTTTGGCGGGGACGCCTGAACTCACCTCCTCTGTGGCGGTGGGACAATAAAACACAAGCACGGTCGTGGTCAGAACATTGATCAGAAGTCCAACTATAGTGAGCGTGTTTGGTGCGACCCATAATGGTATCTGCTGGACGAGCCAGTTCCAGTAGATTTGCAAAGGCGGCTCCAGCAGGGATCGACCGGAGGCGCTGTATTTATGCTCCTCCAGCCGCTTGAGCTGAGCGGCTGACAGCGGCTCCGACCACAGGACGTGCGGCATTATTTCCCCTCCCTCCTGCCGGATCACGGCTCAGGTTGCGGTGACAATCCCGATATTTCCAAAGAGTCTGAAAGCGGTCTCGTAATCGTCACTCGTTAGAGCAACAATAGCAGCTAATTTGTCATTTATAGTTAGCTGACTAGCCGAGGGCATTTCCAGAGCGGACCTATGAGACGGCGATGTGTTTCTGATCGAATTCCGGAAGTGAGCAACGCAGCTTGAAATCTGAAGCGGAAATGCATTTACGTTGTAAACAACACATTTGTTTTTACTTCTTTTTGCATATCTGAGATATAGTTTTGACCAATAAGACCCACGTTTATGATTTTTCATCTAATATTTAAATATGCGAGATCTTCAGGTATTTGATTATTTTATTTAAATGTATGTTTCAAGGATTTCAAGTTTTTTTTGTGTGTGTTTTTCATCTTTGACATTTTCGGGGAAAATATAGCTGTACAAGTATATCATAAACAACCAGGTGCAATTTATACATTTAAATTTAAAATTCCCCTCACATTCTCAGAAAAATAAATATACAGCTAAAAAGATTTCTTAAACTACTTAATCGGGAAACATTTAAATTAAACTTTGACTCTTTATGAGAAGTTAGAAACTCTAATTTGGCATCTTAATAAAAAATAATGTAAATATTTTTCTGCTTTTTGGTAAAACAATAGTACTATATTTTGCCATTTTGGTTACGTTAATTTAGGGCAATAGATGATGTTCTGATAAATTTCCATTGTGCATTAGGGAATCATTGCTATGCTATGGAAAATATTCTATTTATGCACGCTGGATGGTTTTTATTTAGCCTTATATTGATGGTATCACTGCGTTTCGGTGCTCATGAACGTGTGCTTTTATCTCTATTCCGACAGATTATTACAAGGGAAACACATTTAAATAGCACTGGAAAATGCGGTTGTTCTTGTTACTTTTTTTTATTGAAATCCATGGAACATAATTACAAATTTTATGCATGCACACCACATTAACCAAGCCTAAATCCAAATATTATAATGTGTCATGCAGTACAGTATATAGTGTAGGGCGGAAAAAGAGGGGAAAATAATAATACCAAAATAAAACTGTTTACAAAATTATTCATCCGATAGTTTGCTTTATTTTGCTGTGTAACAGTATGACACACCATGAAACTCCAAAATTTAGTTTATACACACTCAGTTTCTCTTCACATAGTTCCCAGAGATAAGTTATTGCCTTCTACAACAAGGTGTGTTTCCCTGTGAGAATGAAATTAAATCACTGCTGACATGCAATTGAGTTGACACGGCTTTTGAAACGGGTAACATAGTTATTAGGTGACTTCATCTATGGTAGTTAGCTCTAATCTGTACACAGCATACCAAACCACAGACCAGCATAACCTGCTTCACACCTGTCTCTCTACTTCCACAATTATTTCCCCTGCCTGCGAGCAGCTGAATGGGGAAAGTGGCGGTTCACCGGTGGTGACATGTCTGCACAACTATATAAAGTGTCTCATTTCGCAATCTGTCCCATTTTACTTTTCCTGCTCCAAAATCTTTGTTTCATTCATGTACTGGTTGATCAGATGAAGGGGTACTCCACGCTGCATCAGCTCATAGAATGTGAAGCCTCCTGAGGGATGAGAAGAAGGACTAATGATATTGTGGAAGATTAAGTTGCTCACAAGAAGAATTAACAGAAAAGGAGCAGGAGTGGTAATATGCTCAACAGAAATTGGACACATTGCACTTTGGTAATCAAAAACCCCAAAACAAACAGCCACAGGCTCGCAGAAGCATATATCTGACATTTAACGTCATAGGTTATCACAAGATAAGAAGATTTCTGACATAACAAAATGCCAAATTGTTTCCAAATTTGCTAAAAATGTTTCTTTAATTAAAAGGAAACCAGCATAACACAAGGAAATTCCAGTTACTATGGTAACCCTTTCAGTATACTCACTGTGTGTTGTTTCCTCAGTATTTCAGAGAAAAACACTCAGCGTGTCCGGTCTCAATTTATCGGCAGCTCGTTTGCAAATTTGCGAACCCTTTTACTCACCTTATCCGACAGCTATGACAATTGATTAAAAAATTGAAAAACGCTGTCGAGAAAGAGAGCCAGCCAAGAGCAGAGCTGGAGGAACAGCTCGGGCAGAAGTTGTCATGCAAACCTTGTCTTGCTGAGAGAAAGTGAGGTGACATGCTTGCTGAATGATGCATAATGAGTGACATAAGCTTCATATGCCATAACCATATGAAAGCTTACCTTATGTGAGAACATACATTCACAATTCTTGAGTTTGGACTGGAGGAGAGAGAAGAGAAGAGGGGTTAACAACATGGGGTTATGTGTGTCCACCATGAACTCCTGCTGAGTTATGACTGAATTTTTTGATATGATGAGTTAACAAGAATCTGTGGAGAAGAGATTAAGAAAACATATAAACCTCGTAGTTTTATATGTCATGCCTGCTGAAATGCTCTAGGTGTGTGAAGTAGATGAACGAGATGAACCGGCTGGAGCGGACCAGAGATAATCATGTGGTGAGGATGTGCTCCATGTGGTGGTGGTGGTGATGAGATAGTGTCACATGAATCAGATTATTTCTCATTATTGCTCATGTGTTCTATAAATGATGTCGAGGGGACGTTCGCACCAGCTCCTTATAAACTCAAGCTGGACTGTGGCTGTGGACACAACTCCTTTATCCTCAAAGTTATTGGACAAGCAAAGTAAGTCTCAGAAAAGTCTGACGTCATCTTGTCAAGTTTATAAGAAGCTGGTGCAAAGCAGTTATATACTTACATGTCCGCTGGATGTGTGGTCATCCTTTACGTAAACCGCAACAAATTGCACAAATGCGGTACATTACCTTAGCAGGGCAGGTTCCCAAAAGCCAATTTTGCGTGTTTACACATAGTATTTTGATTTAAGATGTGAGGGTTGCCTTTTTTTAAGAAGCAGATACCTTAAAATCACACTGACAAAAGGCATTTACACAAATGAGAATTACATGAGAGAAAAAAGCTTTTGGAAACCAGACTTGGTTGGAGTTGGAAGAGGTGCCTGGGTGGGATTCAAAGCCTGCCTCCAGTTCCACACTGACCTTTGACCTCGAGCTTGCAATCCACTTGAGCTTCACCCAGGTCGTTGATGGCCTTGCAGGTGTACATGCCCCCATCGTAGGGGCTGGGCTTCCTGATCTCCAGAGTACAAACCCCTTGGTTGCTAAACATGCGGTAGCGCGGGTCATCAATGATGGCTATCTTGTTCTTCATCCAGATAACTTTGGGCTGAAACAGATCATTTGTATTTAAGTGCAATTTAATGTGTATTTACCATGTATAGACATACCACTTGCACCTGTCTCCTACCTACCCTTGGGTTGGCACGGACGCTGCAGTTCAGAGTAGTATTATAGCCGGCAATAGCAAAAGTATTGATCAATGGCTGTGTGAACTTCGGAGCCTCTTTGAAGTCGTGATCTTCAAAATCCTGCGTTTTTACCTGCAGACCTGTGGGGTAGGGTGGCATTTTTTTTGCATGATACAAATGAGTGTGCATGAGTTTCCTATGCGATGTGGTATCTCCCTCAACAGAGAGCACAATGCTATCTTTCAAGAGCTGTCCATTCCCCAGAGCCATGGAAGTTACATAGTTACCTTCTTTGACAATGAGAGCACTTTTTTTGGTTTGGGTTGCAGTTTCGCTTGGGCCACACATGTTCTCCGCAAAGATCCTGAAGAAATATTCATTTCCAACCACCAGTTCGGTGATGGTGATGCAATTGCGGTGGTAGTGCTCAATGCACGTGTACCATTCCTTTGAAGATCAGAGCACATGTGCATTATTTGCTGTTTTACTTTTGTGTGTTTCGGGAAGAATCAGTTTTACCATCGTCTTCTTGTCTGCTTTTTGAATTGTGTAGCCTGTTATTGGGGCGTTGCCACTGTCTTTTGGAGGGGTCCATACCAGGGCGACATTTCCTCCCCAAACATCTTCGATTGTCACAGACTGGGGAGGCTGAGGTAGATCTGATAATCACAGACAGGCAGCGGTAGCTTATTATGTTCATTGAAATCATGACTGTTAAAAACAGCTTACAATTGCTAACTCAGTATTTTCTGGATCCGTCTTTTTCCATGGACAACTGAGTTGCAAAGGGTCGTTCACTCACCTACAATTTGTATGTCAATAATGGCTGTATCCATGTGGTTTTCAACCTGCACAGTCATCTCGTACTTTCCAGAGTGGCTACGTTCTGCTTTACGGATGAAGATAATGCTGTCACACTCTGTGTTGCGGATGCTAACGTTAGGATCGACATCCTTGCCCTCCTTAAGCCAGCTGACCTTTGGCCTAGGTTTTCCCTGTAGACCCCACACACTGATTGTGAGTCTGCTCAGAGATGATGTTAATATTGAAAGAACTGTTTTGAATGTTTATCTACCATAAATGGCACAACAAGGTTGACGGTTTCTCCGACTCTGCGAGTGTAGGTCTGCTTCAGGTGTCGAGGAACACGGATCTTGGGTGGTTCTGAGGGATCAAGAACCTTTTGTGTATTATTCTAGATAGCTTTTGTGCCTCTATCTTAAAATTTGTAATAAACTGATTGGGATTATGCCAAAGGAGATTACCGATAACCTCTTTAACCAGAACAGAGTGCTGGAGGGTCCGGGGAGCGCTGGCTCCAGCTGCATTGATGGCTTTGACACGAACTGTGATTTTACACCCTGGAGAAAGACCGGTGATAGTGTACTTGGTCTTCTCTGTCAACTCCGAGTTGGACACAATCCAGTCATCAGCTGTGGGCAACAAACAGAGGGTTTGGTTTAAATACTTACTCTCATCCTGCTGAGTGTGTTTAGAGGACACCGTTTGCTTACTTCCTTCTATGCAGTACTCCACCAAGTAGCCGTCAAGACCGGCAGCTCCGATTGTTTCGGGAGGGCGCCACTTTACGGTCACCGTGGTGTCAGTGACATCCTCTACGACCAGCATGGTGGGCTCACTGGTCACAGCTGAATGGATGTGAAAGTTCAGGAAAGTCAACAACTTTGTATGATGGTAAAAAAAAACAACCAAAGTATATTCCACTCTAGCTGGAATACAGTCAGATCTCATTAGTCCCTGCTATTCTTGTATACTGAATCATCTTTAACTCCTGTTCAACCCTCTGACAGACCTGGTCTCCTAAATCTCTAATCCACTGACGATTTGGCAGCCATTATAAAGACATATTCAATATCTCCTAAAGCTCCCGCATGTCCCATGGAGGTCACTGTCAGAATACTTGGGATGGTGGGGCATCGAAAGCAACAGCTGTGCCTCTGGGTTACCAAGGGCAGATCACACATGCGCCACCACAGGGCCACTTGAGTTTCCTCTATTATTATTTTTAAATAATTTCCTGGACAAAAGTATTGGCAAAAGCATCCCATTTTCAAATTGCAAAGTTGAAGAGAAACTCACCGAGAGGCGTAAAGGCTTTGGATGGTTCACTGGGCTTAGACACACCGATTGCATTCACAGCAAAGATCCGAACTTCATACGGCACACCTTCAATCATCTTCTTAGGTTCGAATAGTGTCTCTTTTATGAGGTCAAAATTAAGCCTCATCCATCGGGAACTCTGTTTTTTCTTTCTCTCAATGAAGTAGCCTGCAGAGAACCAAATTACCTTCTGATATATGATGCCAATGTGTGAATTTATGATATTTTTGGAAGTGGCATCCAATGTTTACCTAATATTGGCGAACCTCCATCATATTTCGGAGGATCCCAGGTCATAGAGCACCAATCACCACCCACCACTGGCACTAAGGGAGACTCTGGAGGGTCAGGGATGTCTGTTGACCACATAAACTTGAGTTTAGAAGACTGCAGTTCTGCATGTGGATGGATTTAAACTTTTTGTCACAACTTACCTACAACCTTGACTTTGAGGCTGGCTGTGGCTTCCCCAGCCTCATTCTGCAGGACTATTTTGTAGTTGCCAGTGTCCTCCCGCTCTGTGACATCAATTGTCAAGCTTGTCTGGTCACCGTAGGTTTCAGCTCGGACACGCTGACCAGTCTCGAGAATCACCTGGAAACAGCAAGAGAAGCTGAAGTTTATTTTAAGTCACATGGTTGTATTTGTTGTATCTTGTGTTTGTTTGTTTGGTTCACACAGGAATCATAGTCACTGGGGCTGGACAAAAGCCCGTAGTTGTGAAAGCATCCTAGATGACTCCAAACGTACCCTCTCTCCTTTCATCCACACCACCCTGGGAGCTGGTTCTCCACTGATGGGGACCTCCAGCCGGAGTTTATTTCCTGCCACAATTGTGACAGTGTTGTCTGGGAAGTTCAAGCTTTCCAAGTGTACCCTTGGAGGGTCTGCAGAAATGTAAAAAAATGTGTTGGTATTGCCTTATTAGTATAATTCAGACCGACTGGAATGGTTTTGTACCAATGATGTGAACTTTGGCAGACAGGCTCTGAGAGTAGCCCTCAGGAACAAACGTGTAATCCCCTGCATCGTGAAGCGAGCAGCTCTCGATTTCAAGCCGATGGACCCTAGCAATCAAAAATGAAGCTTAGCTTCAAAGTAAAACATCCGGCTGCACGGGCCTTGATTAAAGTTACTTACTTGTTCCTGTGTATGATGTTGATGTGGTCGCTGGGTTGAATCAGCTGTCCGTTCCTGTACCAACGACCTGGGATGTTGCCTGGGTAAATCTCGCAGTGCAACTTGATGGGTTGACCCAGCATCGCTGTCATGTCTTGCAGGTCCTGATACACCTTCAGCGGTTTCACTAACAGTACGAAAGTATAGAGAATGAGGTCAAAGAGTGCTTTTATACCAGAATACTAACACTACCGGGAGGCTACATACAGTCAACTTGTATGTGAGCTTCCGATGTGCCTCCAGTAGCCATGACGGAATACGTGCCGGTGTCCTCTCTGGAGGCATCATCAATCACCAAAAAGTGTTTGGTTCCCTCAGCCTTAACACGGTATCTGGAGCGGACTCCTGTTGGAACTTCAATGCCATTTTTCATCCTAAAAAATATATTCCAAATAGTTGCACACACCCAGAAACACAGTTGTATACTCAGTTACATTATATAACCAAGTTACATTATATTGCCTTCAAACTTAACAAGCCTAATCTCCTTCTTCTAGAAGACATACCATTTGATTTGCGCACCCTCTTCTGACACCTCACACTCCAACTCAATCCTCTCGTTCACTGTTGTCTTCACGGGCTCAATACCTTTAACTATCTTTATAGGTAACTCTTAGAGAAGACAGAACAAATGCAATGCAAATAAGCAGCGACATCATTTTACTCAGACCAGTATGTCATAGTGTTGGTGCATAAAATACAGGTGCATGCATACCGGTAAGTTAAATTAAAATACCTTTGACAAACAGCTCTGTGGAGCACTTCTCTTCGCCAGCAGCAACAGAATAGGCTGCGTCATCATTTACGTTGCAGTTGTTGATGACCAGAATCCTTTGTGTGCCCTTGTGTTCAAAAATATACCTGAAGAAGTAATTTGATATTCACATAATGTCTCACTAGAATCAGACTACATACAGCAAATCATATAGAAATAACCATTTGGCTTATTTGTTATTATGGCTATAATAGTTCTTAAAATGAATGCTACATGCATAGAGATCACTTCGCAACAACGAGGACAAAAAAAAACAGATGAAGGATGACATCAAAACTCATGGGGAAGGTATAAATGACTGGACAGATGGACTTACTTCCGTTGACTTAAAGTCAGCAGCAGAGCCGGAATAGGGCCGGAGCACAGGGAGAGTACAGGAGGGAATTACGGTAAACAGGAATATCAAAGACAGACAAGACAAAGAGACATCATTCCTGGAAAGGTAAATGTCTCAGCTCTGGAGAAAACGGCACAGGAGAACAGAAACCAGAAAACAGCAATAACCTCCCAGATGGCTTTAACACTGATTGGCTTTGGACAGATGAGATTGAGATGTACAGTAGTCATATATACCATTTAACTGATTCTTACTCTACATTCTGCACTCTGATGTCCAGTCTGCTAACAATTTTGCAGAGAATGTCCGCTTTAACTTCCAAAAAGCTAGCTTGTCATCTTTCTGCCGCAGCAAGGACCCGGCCGGCACAGCTAATTTTAAAAAACGTAAACGTATAAAAACGTATAGGGGGTGGCGGTTCTTATCATTCATTTTGACACACCCAGGAATAATTTACAACAAGAAGTCAACTTGAGTTTGTGCATCTAATTAAATCTGTTGCAAAGCCAAACATGAGTAAAGACCTGTGAAGGAGGTACCACCTTTTTCCTGTATGGAGGAGCACATACACAGTTAACAACAGAAGTTAACCTGCTTTTTCTACCCAAATGTAGCTCTGAGGCCTTTTGTACAATCTTACCGCCCTTCAACTGTAAATGCAACATTATATGTAGACTGATCAGAGCCACATTAGAGTTAGTAGAGAGATGCTTCTTTTGAAACGATAATGGTTCACAGTAGAGACCCGGGCATGAATGTGGAGGAGGGTTGTGTGTTTGCCCTGTTCTGTCATATGGTTCTAACTCACATAAGGAGGGTAAATGTGTGCTAAAGATGCAAACCAATGTGCAGGATAAAAACACAACAAAATCACTAAGATGGGGAATGCGGCACATGAATTGCATTTTCTTAAAAAAAAAATGCGTTGAAGGGTTGAAAGGGAGGATACACGGGATACAGGAGGGTATATATCGGATATATAATAGAGAATGTAAAGAAAAATGTGTTACACACTTGGGAGAAGGCCTGATTTCCTGTCCGTTCTTGTACCACTTCAGGTCAACAGTGGGGTCGGCCAGGTCAACCACGAGGCGGATCTTCCCACCTTTATCCACCTGATATGCTGGTTCTAGTTTCTTAGCGAAAGCTACCAAGGATAAAATTCACAACCGCAACTGTTAATAACAAGACTCTTTTTAAATCAAATTTCATGGCTGTTCAGAGCTTTTACCTTCGCTTTTCTTTTCCTCTTTTGGTATTTTCTTCATCCTCCGCAGCAGACCCCTCAGATCTGTGATGCCATATGTAAAGGCAATTTTCTCATACTCGTCTGGTCGGGCCTTTTTGAGAATCTCCCACACATCAACTTCCGGGGTATCATCCTGCTGTTTAGGCTCTCTAGTGATTCAAATCAGGGAAAAGTTGTCAAGGTAGAGGACTCAGACAGGTGACTGTGTTCTAAGGAACTGCTCCTTTGTGTCTAGAACAGAAGACATACCTGAAGCTAACCTCTAGTTTTAATCCCTATCCCAGTCTTGCTATTTTTGCCTCTTCCTATAGAGCGTTCCTCAGAACACAATACACAAAGGGATGGGCACGCTGAGCTGCCTAAAGTTTGGCAGGGTTAAAGCCACATATGTTGAGTGTGCAGTGACAACTGGCTGAGGTTTTGTCATTTGTTTCTCATTACTTTGGGATTTTAATTCACCCTTTAATTACATCTTGCCTCGTTTCCTACAATGTATTCAAAGGTCGCCTTAGCCAGACTGCTGCTGGTCCAAAATACGGCCACATGTCTTCTAACTAGTACCAAACACAAGAGCAATTTCTTTCAAATGGATTTTAAAATTTTATTATATGTTTTTAAATGCTTCATAGTCTTGCCCCTATTCACCTGACTGACCCGCGGCATTGTTTCGCCCACTCTCAGGCACTCATCTAGGAGGAAGCTGAGAGGCCACCGCGTCTTCTCAGTTGTTGTGCCAAGGTTGTGGAATCCCCGACACATCAGGCAGCCTGACTCATTTTCTGTCAGCAGTCTCCCCAAAACAAATTTTTTAGTGTTGTAGGAAAGGCTGCAGCGTATTATTTCCCACTTTTTTTGGTGTATTTCATTATATATTTGTTTATTTTACCTATGTTTCTATTGGCAGCACTTTGGCATACTCTGTTGTTGTAAAATTCTGTACAAATAAAGTTGAGTTGAGTTTAAATGTCACACTGACTTCCTGGTAAACAATTCAGTTAGCGATTACTGCTGGGCAGAAGTACCCAGTAACTATAGTTACCACTCTGAAGTTGCTGCGGTAGCTTTAACCATTATTGACAAACTTTGTTTCCGCATGAACAAAAGAACCGTGCGTGTTTTCACATCAAAGGAGAACAAGATTTTTCTCTATCATTAGCATATAAGTGGAACAAGTAATAATGTTGAGCCCTACAGGATGTGATTTATCATTTTATATTCCTCTTATAAACTGGCCCATCCCTTTGTTTGGTGTTTTCACACTGTCGGAGAGGCTGTGAGGCTGTTAGACGATGAAAAGGATGAGTTGTTAAAGATGTCAGGTCCATTTTAGTAAAATCACATTGCTCCGGGCATGAGTGCATCTGTTAGTTTACATAAAGACCATCCGATTAGCCATTCATAGACATTTTCCCCAAACGCCCAGAAGGTTTGGGGTAAATAACGTACAGTATTATTCTATTCTACGATTGCCCTTCTGTTCTGTTTATTTCCAGGCTGTGGTGAAGGAAGCTGAAATAAACACGGCGGTATTTGCCGTATATTTCTCAATTGAAATAAAAACGACAATGTAGCGATAACACTATTTTACAGCATCATTTCCCTGCGGCCCCTTACGGCATCATTAATGATGAAAAATGCTTCACCCTGCCTCATAAAGACAGATCCATGTTTCCATGAAGAGCTGTCCAATGAGGCCCATTCCCATCATTAATGTCCGTTGAGCACTTTGGAATGTTGCCTTCAAATAAAGTGTTACCGTACTACAGTTGGCCAACACTCTTGCGCGTCCAAATCCTAGAAATACATGTCATGCTGGGGACTCTACAGGATTAAAGTACTCACCCGCAGTAAGGTCTAACTGTTTTTAAACCCTAACAGTTTTCTCTACTAACCTTTGATTTCTGAATATGTAGGGGAGAAGAAGAGACAAGCCCACAATAAATGTGCAATTTAGCCGCTGCATTGCGTCAAAGGATAAAGGATTGTACACTGAACTGGGTTATCTAAAATATGTGTAATGCTGTTTACCTAACCTGATAAATTTACCAAGGTAAAAGAAGCACATCCAAAAAGCAAAAAAAAAAAATGGAAAAAAGGTTTTTAAAAAATGGTCAAAGGAGTAAAATTCAGGGAGGGTCGGGATGTGATTCTCACCGATGTTTTAGGAGACCACTAAAGTCAAGCTCTCCTGCATCTTCTTGTCCTTCACTGCTGTTGTTAACAAGGAGAGATTAATAAAGATTTAATCAGATCTGAACCAGTGACAGGAACTACAAAACAATGCGAAAAGCACAACGCAAAGTGGCCTCGATCGCTGTGTTAGCCCAGGGCTAACAAACGATTGCTTCTTACACAAATGCCTTGTTTTTTAGGTTTAATGATAAAAGTCAAGACACTGTATTTTGTGTAAGGTGTTTCGAGAGCACCGTTGCCACAGCAATGCAATGGCATTACTGACAGAGAACGGGATGCTTTGCATTGCTTTTCAGGCACATTGTTTGGAGCGAGATGTAAACCCCAAATGTTGGCCTTTTGTTTGGAGTTAACTTGAGATTACCTTCTACAAAAGTCAATGACATAGCAACCACTATGTCACAAGCACTACATTAACACTACATGTTGATGAAATGTTTATTTTATGTACCAAGAGCAGTTTTTTTTCCTTTTTCTTTTGAGTCTACAAAGGCGCCTACTTTATCCACCTTGTTTTTTTACTATCTACTACTATTTATTATGATCAACACTTTGGTTAAGTGCCTTTGCTAGCTACTCCTGTGGTTATCATCAGTGTCTGCCTAGGGTGATTTATGGACCATAGCAGTGTTTTCTGAGACTGTTTAAACATTATTACTTACAGAGGTTGGAATTTTATTAGGAGCTTCTGTCAAATTTCCAACAAGAACATTTAAAAATCCAAAAGACTAAAACACTGTTCTGCAAAGGACCAGTTCACATTCTCTATCAAGGTACTCTTAGAGATGATTTGGGTCACTTCTGTTCCTATTCTCAAAAGCAAGGTGGAAGGTGTATTTATGGTTTAATTAGGTGTAATTATGTCCTGAAGCCTCCATTCATGATTTATGGATTGGTTTTTCATTACCTCCTCTTGAAAGCTGATCGAATATCAATATTCTGAGAGCCCTGTCCAGATTCTGTAAGACAGTAAGAGCACGTCTCATGCATAGTCCGAAGCTTTTGAAGACATCAGAATGAATGAGGTGTTTTTAAATGCTTTAACGAACCTTTAACTTCCAGGTCAAAAGAGCAGCTGTCAAACTTGTCCTTGTAGGTGACCTCGCACCTGTAATTCCCAGCGTAGCTGTCTTTTGCCTTTATAATGTGCATTTCAAATGTGTGGATCTGACAATAAATAGTGTGACGGGTCAGTCGGTACTCACACAAGTGGCATTTTATTTGTGTGCATGACTGCAGAGGCTCTACCTTTGTGAGTCGGTCAAATGTTTCTTTGAGCTGCAAGTGCTTTCCAGTCTTGCTGGCCAGATCCATCCATTTTCCTTTAAACCACTTGATGGTGGGTTTGCGAAGGAGATCCTTGGCCTCCACTTTGGCAATGAAGCTGGCGTCTCCACCTTTAGAAGCAGGAAGCCCCAAATTAAATGGCTTTTTGCGGCACTGTATTGAAATGCATGCATTGTGGTTGAAAAGGGCGTTGAGATCGAAAGATCTGCTAGTCTGTTTGGGTACGAGGTGATGAAATCAAGTCCATTTTTGTACAGCACACAGGTCTAAATGTGGATAAACTGTGTTTATTATATTATATTAATTATTTTATTATAAAATAATTTTTTTCCCTTCTTTGCAGGCGGCAGAAGGGACAGTTTTGTCTTGAGGAAGCAGTCAGATGCAACGTGAGGTACTCCAGTTAGCTGCCTGCAGCCATGGACAACCTTTTAATGGTTAGCTCACCCACTGAGACGGTGGCACTTTGGGGCTGCTCGATGAGCAAAGTTGAGAGTGGAGGGGTTTCGATGGGTTTATCCAGCTCCTCGGGGGCCTGGCCTTCTCCCAGAGACCAAACTGGTTGATTTAAACGAAAGACACTCAGTGACACAATGTTCTCGACTGTCATTGTTCAAGGAGAGATGAAGCAACGCAGTCGAGGAATTGCTACACCCACCTGAAAGTACCACCAGAGTAAAGTCACACAGACAGACAGATACACGTCCTCTCTTTCACTCATCAATTCATTCAGCAGCAAAATGTAAGCTCTTCGCAACATGGAAAGCATGAAAAGGACAATAGGGAAGCACAAAAACCATTGTGAGGTCCTCATCCAGTTAACTGCAGGATGATCCAATCTTCTTTGTCCTTACGATAGGCGAAATTGTCCATCCAACACTCCCCAGTAACTTTCTGTCTCTACTAAAAAAGAAACTACCGTGATGACTACCGTTTCATTACCTGAGTCCTTTCTCCCCATGGCTGGCACAGGGACGCTATCATCTGAACAAAGACAAAGAGAAATTTACAGCATATTGTAAGAAATAGTACTGTAAAGTCCACTGAAGCAAAGCACACACGCATGTGGGGAAAAAAGCATCTAGTAGACAGGAGGAATTCTGGATCAAACATGCCGGACGTATGATCAGAATTCCACAGGGAAAAATCAAAACCAACATGCTTCTGTAAGTAAGACATTGGAAAAACATAGAATTATTATTTAAATGTTTGTAATGATGCACGTTTGGTCATCATTTGTTAGGGAGGAACATTAAAAGAAATCATTTTCTTCATTTTTACATAGAACACACACATAATCTAGAAATAAACATGATTGCACCATGTTTCCTATGTTCAGTGGGTGATTTTGATTGAGGGTGGGCTACGGTTTTGCTACTAAAATGGTGGAAAGATTTAGCAGAGCGTTCTTACTAGGCAGCTCAATTGAGAGTTTCTTGAGCGTATTGGCTTCCTCTGTGAAAAAAAGCACAGTTGTCATTGAAATTAATGAGCTGGTTTTGGTGGTTTGGTGATTGATATCCATCAGTTGGTGAGCCGTGACTGTCGAGTGTCTCGAAGCGGAACCATTTGTTATTGATGTGCGAGACCTTCGCCAACATGAGCCGTGGCTGAAGCACCTGTTTCCTGTTGTCTCTGTCCCTGTTTTTATGGCAGCTTTTTATGTGAAACTTACACATTATTGAGTTTTATCAGCAGCCAAGTGGACACCTAAAGGGCAACTTTTATGAATGAAAGGGGGTGCTCCCCTTCCATCTTTTAATGCTACTTGGTCCTTAGCAATACATCTCTAGATTGTGTGTATGGATCCCAAAGTCCCCCTTTTACTTTGATTTTAGTCCAAAATGGTAAGAATATACATGTTCCTAGGCTAACAATGTATATTTTCGACAGTTTTTGTGCAGATTTGTGTCAGGACATCAGATTTATGACTCTTGGATGGCAAAAGTCACCTCCATCCTCATTATCTGACATGTACTTTCTTTATTTGATTAACTGGGAGTGTGAACAGATTCTAGAATATGAAAAATGGCCAAGTTTTTATAGCTTCTGCACCTAATGGATGCTTCTGATAATGATTTTCTTTTAGAGATAATGCACATTTGCCAAGTCAACCACATATCTACACTGATATATGCTTGCACACAAACATATGAATTTTATGTATGTGTTGCAAGGTACAGACTCGGCTTGCTGCTGAATTTTAAGACCATCCAAAATACTGATATTTACCCGGAAATGCTACTTGAATTGGAGCTTTTTTTTCCCACAACAGCAAGTTAGCACTGAAGTGAATTCCAAAAACTTTTTTAACAACGTGTTAACTTTATATTAGCTCCCAAGTTTAATGTTACATCGCAGAATACAATTAATCACTTTAAAATATACAGCAGTTGTTGCCCCAATGAGGCTCTGATGTAACATTAAACTACATAGAAATTATATTTTAGTGGAATTTAAACACCGTAGTCACATAGAACGCAATTCAAATCCATGCCTTTAATTTGAAAGGGTAAAAGAAACTTTTTGTAGTTGCATTTGCTTTTAAAAGTCACACATTTACGACATGTATGCCAGTGAGCAGACATACATCTGAATATTTAAACATTGGGTGCAAAAGTCAATCTCAAATAAAGTGTATCGCCCGTTGAGATCTGTTACTACATGATTTACTGTAAAATACGCTGCAGGTTAAATTTCAGCCTTGTTGCCAGATTTCTGTGATTTTCATCAAATTTGTAGCTGTTGAATTGATTTAGGAAGCATTTGTTAAGGGTACCAACCTGTATGGGGTGTTGGGGATGGGGTATTGGTTGTAGCCGCATCATCATCTGCAATGAAGGCGTCATTGACAAATGGACCCACCTATTAAGATGTCCATCGCTGGCTTGCAAAACACACCTACAAGCCAACGAGGCAACGAGGCATTCGATTCACATGCCAAAAATGGAGGATAACATGCAGCCTTCGGAAGAGACGGATCAATATTTGATTTTCATCCTGTGTAACACATACTTGCTTCCAACCCATCAAATAACAAAGACAATTGAGGCTTCACAATGTGACATCATCCCTCCAGCACTGCTGTTTCAAGCCAAGATGGCGTTGCCAATAACGTAAGCTTAACCGGGCTAACGTCTAGGGTGGAAGAAATGTATTATTAAGCATCAAATTTACATATAGGCTTCGTCACTTAAGGAGTTGGGAGCAAGAAAGAATGTTGTCCCGTAAGACTCCATGTTGGACAGCTAAGCAGAGTGGGCTTGGGGCAGTTTTACCCTCACTGTGCTCCTCAAGCCACCAAAACAACAGCATCTCAGCGTGCACACACATGATATATATATGGTATGCCCATGAGCAAGCCAAAGCCTCAAATTTCAGCTTTTCACCCAAGCGGTATCAACTCGATCCGAGAAAACCAGCCAGCCGCCTTGTCGGTACTGTTTTCTATAGATGTTTTCATTGTTCTTATGACTTCCTGCGTGTAATGAGGTAATTGAATACTCACCTTTTCAGTTTTGGTAATCGGTGCATTATCTATTAGTATTAATGAATTAGTCTATATTAGCTTATGTCCTACAAGACATCTGACTACTCCCACAATACACAATTAAGGCTTTAGTCATTGTAATTATATTGCTTTTTTATTCTACATGCATTACTATTACAGTAAAGTGGGATATCTATGGCATTTCTAAAGATTAAATCCAGTTAATTTAACATTCAAAAGGACTGTTTTGCCATGCCGCTAATCTGCCGGAACATAAACTGCCCAGTAAAGGACTTCTGTCATTAGCATTTGAAGCTAAAAGGGGAAACATGCATTCTAAGAGAGAAATGGGACTGCTTTAACATTAACAAATTTACTTACCAGGTTGGGGAGAGCAAGGACTAACTTCCCTTGCAACGTCATTGTTCTCTGCTTGCTCTGTTACCCCAACCCCACCAGTCTTTGGCCGGTTTGAGCCATTCTCAGTGGGGCTCGATTCTCGAACCACTCCAGTTTGTAAAGGCTCAGAATCTGTGGGCTCTGCTTTCTTCCCATCAGTCTCCTCTGCCGCTTTCCCATCTGCTGCTGCCTCTGTACGGCAGACAAAGCGCTAGGCTGGAGCAGCAGGCAACAGGCATAACTATATAAATAGCAGATGACCAGGTAGCCACAAGGAACAAGATATGTACTGCAAATAAATGCCTGCTAATATGTCAAATAAGCCCAGGTTCATGTTTCATTGATGTTGCTCTTTGAATGCAAGTCAACCATTAATGTCCAGATTGCTAACCTGGTCATCGCCTACCTATGCGGATCGAGTGGGCACGGGTTTACTGATTCCTGTGGCCAGTAAAAGCTAATATTGCTTGTATTAATAAAATTAAGTGGCTGATCAGAGTAAAATTAATAGAATCAGTAAAGCCCCGCCTCCCCAAATGCTCACACAGTAATGCAAATACAAATGCATGCGCACCCTCAAGGCAAATGCAGGTATGGAAGATGCACAAGCATGTGAATGTGTGCACAGTAGGTAAGCTAATGACCGCTTTGCACCGTGTGCTGAGCAATTTATACTGGAGAAACTTGGCTTCAGACCGCTCACACATTCAGTGAACAAGGAAAAACAAAACAAAACGTGATGGCACACCAAACCAACACGTGATGGGACACATTCTGGGACGAGTAATGGGGCTGTGGGTCTTACCCACCTGGGGGTGGAGAGACCTCCAGGGTAATCTCAGGTAGGGGCGGGGCACCGTTACTGTCTGGGGCAACATTTTCTGAGCATGTGACAAATATAGTGGAGGATGGAACAGCTGCTTTTGATAAGCACAAAGCTTCAGCATCGGCATTGCTTCTCTCAGTCTCGCACTCCAACATACACACCAACAAAGACAAACATGAACGAGCTGGCACAGCTACACCCACTCACCTCGTACATACAGTAGAAATTTACACTTCAGAACATTGAGACCTAGTTTTCCTTCTCATTTGATACAAGAAACACCCCGAAGAAATAACAATTGCTCTCCATACATGAAAAACATATGCTGTTAATGCATCAAAATCAGGTTTATGTAAATGTAACCAAGGTTTAGATACAGTGCACATTAACAAACACATCAACAAGTTAAGATAATGAAATCAAGGCAGGGTAGAAATCTATATTTATATATATGACACAGTTGCATTGAAAGAACTCTTCGCTTCTTCTAATACTGATCTCAGGAAGTGTTCCCGTCTTACCTTATTACTTAACTCTTTTTTAAAGATAGTTGAATTATTATTTTTTTAATGCTAAGACTATTTTTTTTTTAGCAAAGCCTTAGCTGAGCTCGCCTACCCACCCCCATCGGAGCCTCAAGATGCTGTAGCTCCAAGGTCAAACCCGAGCACTGGCGAAATTCAATTGCACCACCTCACATGGGCCGGCTAGGGCGTCAGCTGAATCAACAGAGAGGGATCAGCTGGACGGCGTGAGGAATGCCAGAGATATCGACTGGCTTTCTCGTCACCACCGACCGCTCTGGAGCAGCGCGGATGCACTGTTGACTGCTGGCCCCACATTTACACTCCGACGGGGCCGTGTTTGCACATTCACGCCCATTTCAGCGGCCTTCACGTCACGCCACGTCACTTTGATAGGCATGGCTAAAAGTCAATTGGTCTGTTTTTTAAATGACATTTTGCCTTAGTTGCATCGATTATATATGTTACTATCGCTAATCAATCAGCTCTAATCTGCAGGGTCACTAGGTTATGAACTCACCTTCTGGCTGGCCATTTGGCATCTCATCTAAAAAAAGCAAAACACAAAAAGATCAGTGTCAAACGTGATGGTTGTCTTATTTAAATAATGCCACAACTGTGTTGACTTTGTTTTGGGATAACTGGCTCCTGGTGCTTTGACTGTAATCTTAACTAATTATGACTGGGGCCCTCTTGACACACCGTTTGTTTGCCCTCTGCCTCGTCAGGACTTATGAAACTAATGTCGTCAGGGGGTGGTTGGGGGGTGGGGGGTGTTAGTCAAAGAAACATGCATGGATACGACATTCAAAACCCCTGGCAGAGCAAGATTGGAGTATCTATACACCATTCCGTGCACAATGTTTGGCTGACTTAACTAGTTTTTTATTAGTGTGTTAGTGGAACACATGAGAGTTTATGCTGTGATTGAAATTATCCCCCACTAAGCTTTTCCCAGTATTTTACTACCCAACCTTGCCAGGTTTCGTGATCTGGAAGAGATATCCCATCCAGGCGGTAGCCCCCGCTAGAGCCAGGGTCTACCTGAGCTTCCTGCCTAATAGAAACATTTGGATCAATTATTAATAGTTGGTTTTTCAATCAGTGGTTTAAAGAAAATGGATCCAACTGGAACTATTAGATTCCACCTTTATTGGCCGTATTGTAATGATTCCCTTTACTCATCCCTTGTCAAAATTAGCTGCACTCCCATGTCACTACAAAACAATGTCACTGGCAAATGGAAAACAATCCTGTGCGGTCGCATCATGCCCCCCAGGAGCGCAGCTCTGTCTCGTTGTGTTGAGATAATGAGAGCGGGGAAAGGTTTTGTTTTACCTCTGAGGACTACCACCGCAGCTGACAGCACTGCAGGTATTTTCAGCTGTTACCCCTGCTGGCTTGCAGACAGAAGGGCTCATACAGGCTCCGGCATGACTCAAACTGCTGGCAGCTTGCTGGCAGTGTTTTTTCCTGTTGTAGACAGTGATTGTTCCAATAAAATGACTTGTCTATGTTGGTTCCTGTTGCGGAGCTTTATTTAACTCTGCCTTTTTGTGAGTGACAATTCTGTTGAGGATTCTGATGAGGATTTTTTTTTACCAGGCTTCATGTCCAGACATGGGAATTGTTCTTGGATGTCAATTAGCTGTTGACAGGTTCTTAGAGCACCTGATTTGTGAGATACTGTTGTGCAGATCAGACCCCAGGGAGGGTGAATGGCATTAATGACTGTAAATATCATGAGGTGAAGACATGTGCTTGTGTGTGGCTGAAATCCCAGACTGACTACAGTACCGAGGACAGTTTGGGGATTGGCGGTTTGATGTGGATGTGCTTGACCTCTAAATGATCCAGTATGTCTGTTTTGGGGTGCAGCGCGGAGCGAGGAGAAGGGGATCTGAGCTGGAACAAGGAATGGGGATTAAAAGCGCTCTCATTCTGAACTATTCCAGGGACAAGAATTCCTGTCCCAAGAGATCTGTGGGTGACTACGGCAGTGCATCATCTTTGGTTCAGACTTTTTAAAGGCTTGAGAGGGTGCTGTCTAAACCAACAGCGCCAGCCTCCTCCTCTTCAGCTGTTCAGACTCATTTAAGGAACAATACGGTTGTACGTTCATTTATCTGCCTCTCTGGGATATGCAGCTATTTCTGGGTAGTGTTAGTAACAGACTGGAATCCTATGCCTTTATTTGCCCTCGGCTTTGTCTCTGAAGGGGATCAGAAATGTTTATGGGACTGGATGAACACAGTGGGCGCAGCTATGCATAACTAGATGATTTTGTTGTTGGTGTTTTTACATTTTTGACCACAAAAGACCCAGCATTCCTGTTTCCCCAATTGATATTTGTTTCACCGCTCTTATGTGAAGAGTGTTATGTTAGGCGCTTAGAAAAGAAATAGATAGTCCCTAGTCTATTCTGTTAATGTCCATGTGCACACCATAGTTGACATCTTAGTAATAACTAGCGACAGGTCTCATTTCTGAAAAGATGCAAACACAATTTCCATTACATCTAACATGAGCACGTCTGGTTTGATGGCCAAGCCCCAAAGCGCTGAGCTAATGGGGAGGGTGGGAGTAATACCATATCTTAATGACAGACGAGGTCGGATTAAGGGGGAATGTTGATGGACGTACAGATGAGTGACATTATAGGGTGGAGGAGCTAGAGATGACCTGATACTTTGAATTGGCAGGAAACAGTTCTAGGGGAACAGAATTGGCTGTTTCTGCTTGGCTGCCTTCGATCGCCAGGAACCACAACTGGGATTTATCTCCACCTTTGGCCAACTGCAACATTAATCACAGTTCTTTATTTGTGTCTGACGACATGCCACCAGGTTTCTCTGTATCATTCTGTGTCTTTCCAGTCAATGTCCGAGGAAATACATTAGAATTATAACAACACCGATATATGTTAGTAATGCTCTATTATTGTGGTGCACCCCTGGTCTGGATGGTAGAGACTCATCAGTAATACAATACCAAAGGCAAAGTCACTTTGGGGATTCTTACAAGCCCAAAAGTGAGGCACAATGGGATGGTGTGTCTCTGCTCCTCTTAACAGCAAGCAGTTTAACATGGGATGATAAATGAATTTGTTAAATTGTTAAACCCATACAAACTGCACATGCAGAAGATTAGCACACATGCTCTTCTGGTGGTGGAGGGAGATCATTTAACTGTCTTCATTATCTACATTCCTACCTTTCTTCGTGGGCTCTGGCATTTTGAGCCTTTTTCCAAGAAAATAAGAGGCAAACGGTGCAGTAGAGTGATGCCGTCACTTTGTCTCTGCCGATCCGGTGAGGTGTGGCGGCCGGGAAGCGCAGAGCCGATGTCGCGACAGGAGAGGAACACAAACCTCTAGGTCTCCTTGGACCAGATTGATGGGAGATGAGTTGGGCACTGTGATATAGATTGAAAGTTTCAGTGGGGGAGGAGAGGGGGACCATGGACAGATCCACGGGGGCCAGACTTTAAGGCCTTATATAGAGGGGATGGTATGCTCCTCCTCTCTGTAACTGATGGTATCTCTCTGTCCAGCACCCACATTTTCTCTCTCTGGCGGACTCAATAGAGTCTGATGATTTTTTAGGCATTAATTTTACAGGAAGCCAAATTCTTTTTCAAATATGTTGATTTTTGCCATGCTTATATTTGCCACAAATTCATTGCCACGTACAAAAGTGAAGTTGCAAAGCTCCCAGATAAGTTGCCATGCTGCTTTTGTGAGATCATCCCTCCAGATTGTGCTTGTTTAAACTGAAAGTGAAAATATTTCATCACATAACCAATAAGTGATTATTTTTGATTTGTTTAGCCTCGTGTGATTCCTCCCAGGATCTGGGATTTACTTTCGAAGGAGTTGGAGAAGTGTAGAAGAATGTCGGACTGAAGCAAAAAGGTGCCACCATCGCAACTCTGCAGTCGATCCCACCTGGGATACCAAAGAGAAAACCCTTAGATTCATAACAAAGACTTTTGATGCTAGGGATCAAAATAATCCAGTCGGTACGCTGTCCAAGAACAGCTGGCTTTCCATCCTGGCAAATAAATACAAAGAAAAGCCTGAGCGCTGGTCGTAAGACCTATAATTAGAAAGTTGTCACAAACCTTGACATTTGACATGTACATTGGACATGAAAAGAGCATTCTGTGATCGATCTGTGTCGAAGGGACTGCTTTCGTTTTTGGAGAATCTTTTAGCACGTCAACAGCATAAATCAGGTGATGTGTCTGAGAGTTAACAAGGCTGTTGGAATTATAGGTGACATCAGTCCTTATGCTCTTGTATCTTGTGATGTGGAAGCTTTAAGGAAAAAACAGAACAAAACTGTCTTTCCTTAAATGACTGTTTCAAAGTCCAGCATGTGGCCTTTCTTGGTAACAGACACCCATAGCTCAGTTAGCCCATTTATAACCTGGAGTGGGCTCCAGCAGTAAATACTAGGCTTAGGGAAGTATCATGTGGGTCCGCTACAAAGAGCACAAAACCATTTGGTATTGCAGAGAGTTCGCATCACAGAGGCGATTTAGCCATGAGGTCACACCACACAGGAAAAGAATAGAGAGGCGGTGGAGGGGGGTTGAGACGGAGTACGCTGGCCCCTGCTGGTTTAAAGCTGAGCTACCAGAGCCACGGGTTTTTGCTCAGAGGCCTGAACACGTCAGACATGTACCAGTACAGGTGCCCCTTCAGCATCAATGAAACCCCCACCCCCCACCATCATTTCGGTTTGCTGCCATGATGGGATATAAGATGTAAAATGTAACAAAAAAAATGAATCACTAAACTTTTGTAAAAAAAAATATTTATACCTCAAACAAATAACAAATGTAAAACCCTGAAACTGCCAGTTAACTATGGCTGATTACAATATGCTAAATAGGATTAAATAGGGTGACAAACAGATTGGCTGGATGCAGCACATAGGGGACGTTCCAGCAAGATGAGAATGTAGCAATGATACAACACCAGATCTTTGTATTTACATGGCGTTCTGGTGTTTCGGGCCAGAGATTGTTCATCAGAAATAAATTACAACAAAGACAGATACCAGCATTAGCACTGGCTCGCTATCTCAAATCCTACTTTAATGTCAGAGCTTTTCACACCGAGGGACTTTAGCTAGACACGTCTATGAGTCTCCTCGTTGCCTCTTCTGCAACAACACCAGGGTGTCCTGGCTGAACTGGTAGGTGAGCTTCTTCTTCACCTTGAAGATCTCTCCAGACCGGGCGTAGTTCCTCAGGGCACGAGACATCTTCTGGTAGGTCATCGGCCTCTTGTTGCCCTTTCTCTGCCCCCAGAGTGCCGCCACCTGGTCCTTGTTCGTGGAGGAAAAGCGGAAGACGCCGGTTGCCGACGGTACCCAGGATACACAGTGGGACATGTTTGGATCCTCCAGCATCTCAAAGAGGAAATGAAAGAGCCTCACCTTCCTACCTGCAAACAACAATTTCTTTCAAGGTCGGTGGCAATAATCCAAAAAGAAAAAGAAACACACAACTCTGACCAACGTTTATTATCTGTTGGACAACCAGTATCTCTTATTACTAAGTAGGGGGTGGCTGTTTTTAATAGAAAACACTAATCTTTTAACAAATGAGCCAACTGTGCCAATAGACAAAATTTAAGGCTGAATAAACCGATTACCAGAAAGATATCTGGGGATTTCAGGTAATAGTTAAGCTGTCACCACTGAACTTATCTGATGGATATGTAAAACCTGGAATGGAGCGACAAAACGCAGGGCTCCATTGTTCATTTCAGGCCTTTTATTTGCACACTTAATAATATTTCCCTCTGGCTACGAGTAATAACAGTATCCAGTGACCATAAAAAGGAGAACTCACCACTCCCTGCTGCTGTGGTGGGGTGTTTGGTTGCTTGTCTCGTTGAAATGTTTGGCCGTGACCCACGCTCGCACGGCACTGCTGATTTGCTTTGGCTGCCAGCTGCTGGGCTGTCGTGTGCCAGCAAAGCCTGAAGTGCAGGTTTAGGGAAAGATGGGGAGACAGAAAGAGGAAGCAGGTGCACATTTTAATAGGTATCCAAAGCGAGCGTCTTATGCGGTTTCAAAGGATGCGCTTTGATACTTACAGGTGGCGCGCTGCAAGTCCAACACTGCCGGCATGAATCTTCCTCTAAAGTCCAGTTCTCCTTGTCCCCTGTAACAGGGGACAGGGTGTTCAAAGTGTTCTGTTTGTAGTACTCCTCAAGGAACTCCAAGATAACCTCCAGATCAGACTGAGTCTCCTGAAAATCCTAATAAGACAAAAAAAGCAAAAATCAAAATCAGGCCTTGAATTCAATTCACAAATTACAACATTAAAGGTGGTTTAAAAGCCATCACAGCAATATATCCACTCTTTACCATCACCAATGAGCAGGAAAGTCCTTGCAGTTTGGGAGGATTTGATAAAACTGACTTTGAGGTGCTCAAGTGCCCCGGTTCTTATTATACCCCCACGCAGGCAGGAACGGGCTTTCTGCATAACGGCAGATGTTTTCTGTACTCCAGGCTTGCAGTAACAATGACCACCATCCCACAAAGCCCCAACGCCAGCACCAGTCAACCCATCAACAAAGCCTCCCAGCACTGACCACATCCTCCCCGCTGAACCAGATAAGACCTGGCCTGGAGGCAGTATCTACAAAACGCTCTTTTCAGGAAAAAACACACTAGCTGCCATATTTTTCCTCACAGGATGTGTCAACATTACAGATTTTCAGAAGCCCTGTGGCCTGTTGTAATATTTCATAAGAATGGAGACAGCTCTGTTTTTTTGCAGGATAGTTTTATTGCCTGTGCACAGGGGAGGGGGGGGGGGTTTAAATTATTAAGTCGGTAAGATGAAACACAAAAGTGGGAAACTTTGCAGATCAATACATTTATTAAATTTAAATTACAAATTACAACTTCACTTATGGCGTCTTGCCTCAAGAAACCCTAATAGTGCTACAATTGTCTCCAACATATGGCAATATAATCAACAAATATAAAAAAAAACTGAAGAATAATGTTGATAGTTTTCTATTTGTTTATTACAAAAACATCTTGATTAGTAGTTTATACCACAGAAACATGAGATTTATGATTGAAATGTTTATATTGGATTGCAGATATCGGTTATTTTGAAACTAAAAATGAATAATTGACTTTTTCAAATCTAAAACTGTGAATAAATGACACAAATTCAGGGAGATTTTAAAGAGTTTTATTTTAGTTGTTTACAATTATGTACATAAAAAGAAGTGTGGGATTCACCCTAAATGCTTTAATGTCCAGATTTGGACAGGGGCAAAAATGTTGAATTAAACTTTAAACAAGAGTTTTGATTTTTGCAGTGTGCAGAAATCCCCTCACCAACATCACCAGTATTTACAAAAAACTGAATGAAAATGTTACAAAAAAACAAACAACGTTAGCATTGGTGACAGTAACAGCGTGGACCTTCTCTTCCGTGGTCTCACAGTTTAGTCAGGCTGTGCAAAGCGAAGCTGGAGTTCAGGTTAAACTCTTCCTGGACCTGGTGGTGTCCGTACCAGCTGCTCCAGTCCGCCGTCATCGACTCGCCGTAGCTCTGCTCGCCGAGGTTCTGATTCTGCTGCTGCTGCCGGGTGTGGAACCCCTGCTGGCCCCCCAGTGTGGAGCCCAGCTTGTGGAGGATATCTGGGTTGAACTGGTAGGTCAGCTTGCGTCGGACCTTCATGATCTCGCCGGTGCGGCTGTAGTTCCTCAGCGCCCTCGCCATCTTCTGATAGGTCATGGTCTTGCGGTTGCCCTTCCGCTGGCCCCAGCACTTGGCCAGCTTCTCCTTGTTCTTGGAGATGAAGTGGAAGGTGCCGTTGCCGCTGTCGGTCCACTGGATGGTGTCCACCATGTTGGGGTCATTCAGGGCCTCGTGGAGGTATTCATAAAGCCTGAGCTTCTTACGACCTGAGGATTAGAAATCATGCAAAAGCAACGGGTTCATATCAAGGAATTACACGGAATGCGCGACAGGTCGCCAATTAAATTAAATTAATTGAATCAATAGGTCATAAACTGTTTTATTTCAAGTTGACTAATGCTTGATGCATGATTGTCCATCATCCACGACATGTAGATCAGTCGCCAGTCAACTGATCCATGAGCGGCAGGAAACAAAAGGCTTTATGATGTCGCTTAATACCTTTGCTGTTCTTCTGCGGCGGTGAAACAGAGTAGAAATGAGGCGCCTCGCTTTGCAGTGAGTGAGCCAGGGAGGCCTCGGGCATCACCTGAGGCCACGTCTGCTGCTGCAAGATCAATATCGAAGTTAGAAAAAATGAAATTGTCCTCAGCCTTTCCAGAAACAGATGATCTTTGGCGGTAGTGCTTACAGACGTGTCTTTCCAGTCATACGGGGGGACATCGGACGGGTGATTGACGAGACAGCAGGAGATCTGACACTGCAGCGAGGGCTGCTGGGTATCCAGAGTCTCATAATACATGTAATCTACAAACACAAAGACATTCAACTCCCATCAAGAACAGCAGTTTTGTGGTTGGATTTTAAGACAAGAGCAATTCTTTACAGTACCTGCATCATAGTACGGCTCATTCGAATGCTGCTGAAGGACGTCAATGGCGTCCTGGTAGTGCTGGTTGATGTCGTTGTCCAAGGGGGTCTGGAAGACGGACAGGGAATTAAAAGATATACATGTGAGCACACAAAATGAAATGAAAATAATGATCGTTTTTGCATCGTTTGCACTCACCATTTTGTACGCGGCAGTGTTACCTTCACTTGAGGCCATGTCTGTCCAGAGCGGGGGACCAGGCTACGCTAGCACAGGTTAGCAGCTCTATACAGTACGCTGCGGACCTCCTCTACCTGTTGACTGCTTTTCAGGCACATAAATAGAGAGGCGGCCGATTTAAATATGTTACGATACGTCATGATGTAGTACGCTGTCACAGCTTTTTTCTTTCCTTTTTTTTTTTGGAAGTCGTATAACACGGGAACATCCCACTTACTCTCATCGTGGGGATCACAATCTAAAGTCAACACAAAACCTCCCGTTAATGCTAACCTGACTGGATTACCACCAATTTTGAACCTGACCCAAGAATTTGCATACCTGGCATCACAAACACAGACACACACACCACTGGTTGCTGTTGATTATTAGTGCTTTTCTGTGAAGTGAAATCCGAGCTTGTAGAACTGCGGGAAATCTTCATCTTTGTTTTCTAAACTGTGTATTTGCATGACATGATCTATTACGATCATCCTGCACTTGCATGAGAAGGGGAATCACAAATAACTCTGATCCAAACATCATTTTCAATCAGTTTGATACAAGCGCTGTGACAATTTGTAATTAAATAAAGCTACATGCGTTGGGTTCTGACAAAAGTTTTTTTTTTCATTATTGCTCTCTTAGATGGAAGAAAAATTGTACCAATATTATTTTAATTGCAATTTTTTTAAAAAATGTTAGTACTTTTATATGAAAACCCTCGACTTATCTTTCAATCAGGAAAAAAGTCAGATAAAGATGAAACTTATCTCTACAATCACTTTTGTATAATGCTAGCTTTACGGAATATTAATTAGTTAAAATAGAGATAAGTTTAATCTTAGGTTAATGATTAGTAATGTGGCGCCCACTGTAACACTTTTTATTCCACACCTGTTCAAATAAACACTACAAACATTTCTGAGAAGTGAGTTTACAGTTTTAAATATCAACTGTCCTGCACCTGAAGTTCCCCTTTCAGCTCCAGATAAGCGTGTCATCGGACTGGCCCACTGAGCTACAAACAACATGGGAATGCTTGAAAATGCAGCAGCGTTGAGAACTCAATTTCATGTCACCTCTCGTATTTCTGTTCGAGATTATGGAAAAAAACACCTCGTAATACAGTTGTCAGATTGTGCGCGTGTCTGTGTTTGCGTGCGTGGGGGGAGGAAGGGCTGCGTGCACGTGAATTGTGCAAGCATGCCAATATACATCTGAGGTGAGTGTTAATGTGTTTCCTGCCTGTGTAGACTGATAAAAAAACAGAGAACCACAAACCACCCCCACTAGGCCACTCTGTTTTCAGGGTGATGCTTCTGTCAGACCGGCTCCATAAATTTACCACCACAGGGTGTGTGTGTGTGTGTGTGTGTGTGTGTGTGTGTGTGTGTGTGAGTGCGTGTGTGTGTGTGTGTGTGCTGACTCCCTCATTCTCCCTTTTTTCTTCAATAGAGATGTTTAATGTGTTAAATCCATGGTCATTTCAGTATGAACGTTAGCTTGACGAGGCAACAATTTAGGCGAGACCACCAAAGCCCACCAAGGAACTGATGGTAGATTCCAGCATGACCTGCAAAATTGAAAGTGAAAAGTAGCAAAAGCATCTCTTAAATTTGTCAGGAACTGAACACTAGCTGGACTATAGCTGGAACGGTAGCGAGGGACATATGAGGACTTTGACAACATCATTGGGTCTTTTTATGGGTGCATAGAGTAAGCATGGGTTTAAATTAAGCCTGGGATGCTAATTGTGGTGTTTTGCTTCATTTAGCAATGTGACATTTAGATAAATGAGGATGCTTGTCCCCCACTGTGACAAGAACGTTGCATCACCATATTTCTACAGTTGTCATATGTAATCTCCTGGTTTTGCAGTATGTATAGCCGCTGTAGGTTTTATGACTTTTCATATTCAGGACACAATTGGGAGTTTGGAGATATCTTGATGCAATGAGTGAACTCTGTATTTCAGTCTCCAGTTATATTCAAAGTTGTGTATTATTATGATGAGGGACGGTTGAGTGAGCTTGTGTTCATTATGTGGTCAGGTGTGCACTGACAGGCAGGTAAACAGATTCCTGTTTATCTCGCAGGCGCAGTGTAATTTCAGGCAAATAGCTGCTTTATCTCTCCAAACAAAGAAGCACTTTCCTTCCTCTTCTTAGTTCAATAGCTGCGTTCATGTCGGCGCCCATGCGGGAAGGGCAGGCCGACCACAGCACAGTCGGCCCATTGTTCTTCCTAATTTACTGTCACTCGACGAAAATCAAGAAGTATCAAAGCCACTTGTGTGTAATTAGCATATCAGGATGAATGCTGGTGCGACCGCAGAGCTAAAATCATTGTCCAAGAGATCAAGTTTGGGTCCAGATAAAAAATGACATAGTTGTAAATAACACCATAAATGAGTGTAATGTGGCTGACTGACCAGCAGACAGCATCATTAAAGCTAAAGTGTTGATTTTAAAGAGGGATATACAGGTTTTTGATTAAAATGTCTCCTGTCCACTCACCTATATCACTTCACTTCTATTTTCCCACAAATCATTAAGAGAATGTTTTGTCTCTTCTGCAATAGGTCATCCAGATAATGTCCAGGCTAAGTTGAGAGGAAGTGTTGTCGCCCCCTAGCGGTGTTGGACAGAAACGGTAGAATAAATTATATCTGTGATGTACTCGGACGAGATTAGTGGTCTGTTGGAATGGTCTGATTGCTTTAAACATAGTTTGAATCACTTTGCGTATAGAGGAAAGAAGCTCTTCAACACAAGGGTCAAAGGTCAAGAGTGAATCCACTTGGGCCGGGTGTGTATTTACAGTCACATAAAGACACAGAAAACATTTCAGTTTTGTAAGAATTCTTTGATGTACTTTACGTCGATTTTACATGGTTGCCGTGGTTTCCTCTGAACTCTTTTACACAGATAAGTGAAGGCCTGTGAGCTGAGGTAGCACAGAAATCTAATCTGTCTAATAACACTATTAATGTGGAAGAACGAGTACGGGAGGAGATTTCTACTTTCTGCAATAGGCTACTGCACCATAAGCCACCACGCCCACAACAGCGACTAAAGCGGCGCCTCCGCACATCAACTCGGTGGAGCTCAGAGTGGGTTTACTGGTCTTTGGTGGGGTAGATGTCTTTTTCTCCGCTGGAGGTTCGCCTGAAAGCGGAATCTGTTGGAATTGTTGCCTGTCGTTCTCCTCCAGAGGTTCTGCGGACACGAGGATGGACGGAGGGCGGAGCCCCTCGGCGCAGTAAAGCTCCTTGGCTTCGGCGGTGGTGATCGATTGGACGGGGGTGGATGTAGTGGAGGGGGGGTCGAGCTTGACGATGGGTAATGGAGGCAGAGTCGTCAGCATTGCCGCCTGTGTGAACTCAGCGGGCTTCTTCTCCAGACAAGATTCCTCAACTGACTCCAGGAGCTCTTCAGGAACGGGTGCCTGAAGTTCCTGCTCCTCCTCGAACGTCTCCCTTTCCCCCCCTAAAATGCTCAACACACTTGTCTGCAGCTCTTCGTCTTCTTCCTCCTCCTCCTCCTCCTCGTCTGCTCTCCTTTCCTTCTCCTCTTTCTCGGCCTCCTCCAGCAACTCGGCCTCTTCTCGCTCCAGATGGACCATGTCAGAGTTGGAGGAATGGTTCTCCTCCGCGGTCATGGCCGTGCTGTCACCGCTGTCCAGACTTTTAGTGTCTTCGGGGTCCATGTCACCCATCGTGGACCAGGACTCCGCAAGCAGGCTTTCATTCTGCCAGGGTCCTGAGCTCTCCTCATGGGTCAGAGGCTGAGCAGCATGGCCGGGGTCAAGACTGCCCTGGCCATCACCCCTACTGGACTCAACTGGGGCCTTTTCCTCCAGAATGAAGGCTGAAATCTGCATATTAAAAAAAAAATATCCAAAAATAATACAACTGAATATTTAAATGTTTAATTTCATAGTATATATCGTGCAACCATGTGTACTTTGGGTATTTATGATACAATTTAATAAGGTACTTGTCTTTTCTGTGAGATGGGAAAAATATAACTTGACAATAATTCTGTGACTATTTATAGCTAGACCTGCATAACTTACTATGATTAGAAACTGTGCATGTCTCCATCGGCCAAGCGTGTGGAAGCTATTCCAGTGATTTCACATGACAGGCAAATATCTTTTTTTATTACTAAAGCCTTAATTCAATCATGACCCAACCCTCATGTTTTCATTATTTCTAAGCAACTTCAACTTCTCTTTAGCCTTGCTTTTATTTAGTACTCATTCTTGTCTTGTTCTTTACTTGAATCCTTGGATTTAAGTTCCTACTGCTCCTTCACAGTGGGGCACTCTTAAACAGATGTTCCTGAGGTCACTGGCGGCCATATTGTCAGGGCCAACACAGCATGACCTAAGCTTTAAAGTAGAACCCTAACCCTAACCCTAACCCTAACCCTAACCCTAACCCTAACCCTAACCCTAACCCTAACCCTAACCCTCACAGTGAATCAGAACTGACTTTCTTTCCCCCATCCCTCTTTACTCTGTGGCCTACTTGCATAATTGGATTCCTGTTAAATCCTGTCCAGCAATAAGAGACACGCTCGTGTGGAGGAAATGATGACAGAGATTCGGGGGTGAACTCGTTCTCAAATGTTAACTCGGACAGAATAAGATCAGGTGTCAGCATTTTACTGAAGGTCATACTTTCAATGTCAAAAGTATTAGCAAATAGGACATAAGAGTCATATCCACGTGGGATTTTGAAGTTCCTAACATCAACAATGATGACTATATAACACAAAAAGCACATGAAACTCCAAGGATTACCACAATTTTAGCTTTACACAATATCATTTCTGTATAAATGCTCTGCCCCATGAATAAAAACAATGTCTTGTCATACCTGCGTCTTCTGCTGAAGTTGTAGACAATAGATAAATGCTGGAGATCAATGTGCATTCAGACACAAAGCAACAGAACAACAGATACGACATGCATGCACGCCATGCTGTAGCTGACAAGGCAGTAACAAGGACAAGTCTCTCCCTCTCTCTCTCTCCCTCACCCATCCCTGTGCCCAAATCCATGACCTAACAGTTGGCAGGAGAGCTGCCAATGGTGACTCTGTAAATAATATCAAACTAGACTTCAGACCTGTGTGTGAGAGTTCAGCAAACAGCAAACCAGCCGTTTAGTTCACAGTTGAAACAGCAGAAAAAGTGTATCCAGCAAAATTTCCCAATTTCTAAGTCCAGTTATTCTCAAAGTATTCCTTTTAAACTTTACCAGAATGTAGTATACTGTCACTTAACTGGCCTTACACATTAACACTAAGCTACTTTCTGCACATTTTAATTTGTATGTATATAAATATAATTTATACTCATCAAATGCGCACAGGTCAGGTTGATGCACATTTTGGCAGCATGGCTAAAGCTGCAGCAGCTCATGTCTATCCCTCCATCTGGTCGCGACATTTTATTGTGCAGTTAATTGTATGATGCCAATTCTGTTCTATTCCAGTTAAATTTTAAGCCACATACATTTGTGGGAGAAAATGTACAAGGAAAATAAAAATAAATGGTACAAAATCAACAAGTGTAAAGTCTAAACATGTCATGTAGATGTTATGTCAACCTTACTTTTGGTTTGGGGTAAACTTTACTTATGTATGCCGCACCTTGTATTTAAAGCAATAAAGAGAAAAGGTGAAATATTGTTAAAATACACATCTCCTTTATACAATTAATTCAAAATAGTCATTATAACTATATTTTTATTAATTCCAACCCTATATTTATTTAAAAAAATAAATAAAATCTTTTTGGACGTTTTTTTTTACAACATGCATAAAAATAGATTCTACTTAAAATAATGCAGGACATAAAACAAGTATTCTTTCGAGATATTAATGTTAATATTTATGCTATTTGTTAAACTAGAATGGAATATTTTGTCACTTCCTTAGTTTCCGGTTTGGGCTTCCGCCTTTGGCTCTTTTTCACACTTGATTGGCTAAACCAACGGAAGTAAATATCACGTGTCTTCTCATCAGCTGATCCGCAGTAGACATCTTTACGTATCACGACTACTCCGATTCATACCTTGTCTTCCGTGGCGTTCTGGTAAATTAAATTAGACTATATTACATTACCTGACTATGTGGTAACGCTCAATCAATAGCGGGCTCCTTTGTTTCAGGCATTTAAATGTCTGTGTTTTTGTCGTTTATCTGGCAGATCTTTGACATATTGAACCATGGCGCTCAGCGATGCCGACGTACAGAAGCAGGTAAATGGAGTGTTCTAACCTTCAAAAACGACCATGAGTCTCCTCTGAGACAATTGGAGCTCTATAACGGTTTTAATTTTCCCTTTTATATAAATAAAATGCTCCTAATCGCTCGAATGTAAGTCGAAAATGCGCGTGTCCAGGATGATGACATTGAGATTGCCTCAGCAGGTTAGCATAGATTTAAAAAAAAAAAATACTGACGTATGTAGGATATTTATGGCTGTACATTTTAATGCATTCTTATTAAAATATGACGAGCCGCTGTGGGTCCAGTGTCCTGTGGAATTTAACCATCAGACATGATATGGTTTTTTTAAGGTGATCACATGACAAACACGTGATAACGAGGAAGTTTGAGTGAATGAGCCATCGTATGGACACAACAGCTTAACTAAACTTTCCAGAGAATGAAGCACAAACAAGTAGAATTCAGCTGTGCGTGTATATTTAGGCCTGATGTTTTAAAGTAAAATTGGTGAGAATGTTCTTGACTGTGTGTGTGTGTGTGTGTGTGTGTGTGTGTGTGTGTGTGTGTGTGTGTGTGTGTGTGTGTGTGTGTGTGTGTTTACAGCTGGGTTTGAAATCTTGTGAGAAGGGGTGAAGAATGGCTTTCAGTTCACACTCTTTTCATGATGAAGTTGTGTAGAGTTTAAAGCCTGAAAGTCTTCACGCATCCCCAAACCTCTCCATGACATGGATGTGTCTTTCTTGCTGTCTGCAGATCAAGCACATGATGGCCTTCATTGAACAGGAGGCCAATGAGAAGGCAGAAGAAATAGATGCAAAGGTATAACCGGTGTTAACAACTGGCTCTCTTCCTGTTGAAACTGTTAGTAAGAACAAAAGAGAAATAGACAGATGAATGGGGGTAATATGGTGTTTTTATTGAATATTAATCAATTGTTTATATTTTTATTAAACACTAGCAATAATGTTTTATTGATTCCACTTAAGATATCTAAGAGTAATTCAAAATGTATGTGTAATTTTACACTCTATACTATTTGGGCGTTCATTCTTAAGAATAACCACAAGGGGGAGCTAGAATTACGCTTTCCTCTATTTAAAACAACCAACACGATGACTGACTATTCTAAGGTATAATAAATGAAAATAAATCCCTTCTATACCCACTATGCTGCATCTAAGTCATTGCTGTTGTGTCTTTGGCATCTTTGTTGAACGTTTAAGGTTTAAAGTGGCCGATGACACTGTGGTGGAGGGTTTCTTTCTTATTGGTCTTTGTCTCCCCCTGCAGGCAGAAGAGGAGTTCAACATCGAGAAGGGCCGCCTGGTGCAGACTCAGAGGCTGAAGATTATGGAGTACTACGAGAAGAAGGAGAAGCAGATCGAGCAACAAAAGAAAATGTGAGCCACGGAAAGAAGTCACATGCCTCTAACGCATCCTGATTTACCTCCGTCAGCCAGTTTTAACACCAAGTGTTTGACACCGAGGTTCCTGTAATTTTATTTGGCAGCTTGCTTCCACAATGACTCCACTGTGAGCGGCTGGCACGTCAATGTGCAAAGTCCCATTTGGAATCCTAATTTGCCCAAATGTGTTTTACAGTCAAATGTCAAACCTGATGAACCAGGCTCGGCTGAAGGTGCTGAAGGCACGCGACGATATGATCTCGGTGAGAAGCCGAACGTTCATCGGCACGTTAGACGGACATCTCTTTTTTTTTAATGTTTTTTTTAAAAAATTATTATTATTTTTAAAACATACATTTGTGTGTACAGGAACTGTTGAATGAGGCCCGCCAGCGACTGGTTAGTGTTGTGAAAGACCCAGCCAGGTATTCAGCCCTGATGGAAGGATTACTCCTACAGGTCCGTGTAAACACCGCAGTATACTGTTCTTATAGTCATGTTAATGACTGCACTGATATTTGAATGTTTCCAGTAGAAATATGAAAACACTTCTGAAGGGGGTTAGAGTTAAAATGTTTTGAATTATGTTTCCCTTCAGGGATTCTATCAGCTTCTGGAGCCCAAAGTGACGGTTCGCTGCCGTAAACAGGATGTGCAGCTGGTGCAGGTGAGTGTGGCAGAGTTTAGGAATTATGATTTTTCTTTCTTTTTGTTTATAAAAATATATATGTCCCTCTCAGGCTTCCATCCAGAGGAACATTCCCATATACAAAGCCGCCGTGAAGAACAACCTGGAGGTCCGCATCGACCAGAACAATTTCCTCTCCCCTGACATGTAAGCAGCTTCTTAGTGGAGCCAAGATTCCAACGGTGCCTGGTTCAGGTCCTAATTTGTGTTTGTGTCGTCCTGTCAGCTCTGGAGGTGTGGAGATGTACAACAGCGATGGCAAGATCAAAGTGTCCAACACCCTGGAGAGCAGGTTGGAGCTAATGGCTCAGCAGGTAGGATCAAGTTACGTTCTCTCTTACTAGAGTTTGCGTTGCTTAACCTGTTTTTCAGGTGCAAATTCTTATTGTTAATGTCAAATATTTGTTTGCCACACTTTTAAAAATATATCAGAATAGCACAAGTACACAACACAACCTTAAGCTATGGAATGATCTATTTAGATCACCTATGTTCCAAACACTGCATTGTTAGTAACCAACAATAGCAAATCGCATTAGCGCAGAACTCACGGCAGCGAAAATTCCCAAACTTTCTTTGTCACAAGATGGAGCGAGACGCTCGACGGCTCCTTAAAGCTCGGCTTTGTCCGTTTACTGCTGAGTTGACGTTTTACGCAACAAGTCCTTGAATTGTTTGGAAGGCAGGAAGCGGGCCGGTCCCGTACGAGAACAGATTTACATCTTATTTAATCAAATTCAAGCCCGAGGGGTTTATCAGAAAATCAAGAAATTGTGTGTGTGTGTGCGTGTTTGCAGATGATGCCCGAAATCCGAGTGGCACTCTTCGGCGCCAACCCGAACCGCAAATTTATGGACTGAGCGGCTCCGGCCAGTGAGAGAAGAACCCTCCTTTTTTTTTTTTTTTTTTTTTTTTTATTTTTTATTTTCAAACGTGGTCATTCCTCCGCCTGACAAGAGATGATTTGTTGTTGTTGTGACGTATAATCTGTATTTTTTGGTGCATTGGAGGACGTGATAGAAGCTGCGGCTCAACATTACACCAACAGCTGGAACCTCTGGTTTACATTAGTTTCCTTTTTTATTGAATATATATATATAAATATATATATATATATATATATATATATATGGACGGTCTCAGTTTATGCCGGCCAGCCAGACTCGGCTTGACGTCTGGTCCTCTAATGGGGTCAGACTTTGCGACGGTCACATCATCCGGCTGCGGTTTGGCCAGCCTCCACGTCACGTTATAAGATGCATGAGGCATTGTGTTGCTAATGGGTGTCTGCACCAACCAATCAGAGGAATTAAACAAAAACATCCTGGAAACTGCACATGACCTTATCGATGTTACGCCCAGTGTGTCGTTCTGTCCCCGCCGCAGGGTGCACTTGTCTGTATATGAGGATCCTAGATTAAATTATACGCGTGTATGTGGTGTTTTCTTCTTTTCTTTTTCTTTTTTTGTTGATTTCGTCTTTGTGGATCGTGTCTCTGGAAATGGAATATTGTGGAAACGTAAAGCTGAAATAAATGGTTCATCTGCGGTACGGCTCCTGCCTCTCGTTCTTCCTCGGCTGTTCACGCTCGCTTCATTAGTTTATCACATGGTATGAGTCAGACAAAAATGTCCCAATTATCCTGCAGCTGCCAGTATTCTGCGGACAGGCCGGACAGATGTGGCAACACAGGCAAAAACAACAGCACTAACTAGATCGCCCCCCCCAATCGTAGTACCAGGGTAAAGAATGAAGAAGAAGGGAGTGGGTGGAGCCAACAGTCTTCTATATAGGGCCAGCCTGCATGGGACAGACAGACACCCCCCCCACAACACCCACCAGCGGAGCATAGGTGGAGTCTGGAGGGACGGGACTGGGAGCTCGTCCTCAGGGAGTTCACTGAGGGAGAGCTACTGAGGAGGCTCTGTCTGTGAGTCGCATGCTCTTTAAGTGGTTAATCAACCCAGTGAAACCACAGCCCTTCTGGTTTTAGTCGTATTCCAGCCGCAGGAATCTGGATTCTTACGGAGGGCAACCATGATCTAGCCGCCGGACATGGTGATCCGGCTCTACCGGGTTGTGGTGCCCCTCCTGTGGCTGGCGGGAGTAGCGGAGGGGATGCCTGACCCGTCCCAGAGGGACCTGCTGATGCGAGAGGAGGCGCTCCGGCAGACGGGAGGCAGGGTGGTGCTGACGGCGACCGAGCTGAAGCTGGACGCCCGCCTTCACCGCCTGAAGGAGAAGGAGCTGTCCGCCGCCCAGTTCCCCCCCGCCGTGCACTTCTTCCGAGCCAAGCCCCTCATCCAGGAGAGCCCCATCTTCAAAATGCTGCAGAGGATGCCCAAAGGTAACGGAGGCAGGAAATGGAGGATAATATTTGACACTCACTTTTTGAATCAGTTTGTTTGTTTGTTTGTTGGCATCTACTCATGTGCTTAAAGCCGCTTTATTTTCATGACAAACTGAAGCAGGCAGTATCGGCTGCCTGGACGCACCTTTGATTGTGATTAGACGACCAGGATTTGCATTCATTCAGTGTAATGTGATGACCTTTTTTTTTTTTTTTGTCCTGTTGCCGTGGTGACAGGCGGTGCCCTCCACATACACAGCTCGGCTCTCGTCAGCGTGGAGTGGCTGGTGAAAAACGTCACCTACAGGCCGCACTGCTACATCTGCTTCACGTGGGACAATTCCATCCGCTTCCTGTTCTCTGCACGCCAGCCCGCCCCCAGGTGGGACTGTTTCTACTGGCAACTCCTGGAGACCCTGAGAGCCAAAGTCGGGGACCCTACGGGCTTTGACAACAGGTTGAGGAGGACACCACGCTCCCCGGAACAAGCTGGCTCCAAATATTGGCAGGGGGGAAATTAAAATTGGCGGTCTTTTTCAGTTTGATGCAGCATCTGACGCTGTTCACCGAGGATCCGGAGGGCGAGTACACCAGCCAGGAAGTGGTGTGGCAGAAGTTTGAGAAGGCCTTCCTCGCAGCAGCAGGGCTGATCACCCACGCCCCCGTGCTGAGGGACTACATCTACAGGGGCCTGACCGAGCTCCAGCTGGACAACATCATGTACCTGGAACTTCGGAGCGGCCTCTCCAAGGTTCCTCTCAGATCCCACGTTGCTGCTCCCGCGCCCTGAGCCGCGGGTTCAAGTCCTTCTGGTTTGTTTCAGACATATGAACTCGATGGAACCGTTCACGAAAAGGTCTGGTCCCTCAAAACCTTCCGGGAGGTTACCAAGCAGTTTATGGCGGACCATCCAGACTTCCTCGGGGCTCGTATCATCATCTCTGTGCACAGGTATGTCGTTTACCTATTCAGGTGGATCTGAGGGTCAGTCCTCGGCCTTGAGAAACAGGCTAGCTAACGGTTAGCGACATGACAAACAATAGCATATTTTGACAGTTGTATTGAGGTCTATTGTGACATGCTCTTTTATCGTAGCCTGTCCTCAAGTACGACCTAAGAAGGATTTAGCCTTAAAAGTCAAAAGTACTTCCTGTGAAATTTAGACTAGAGCATCAGAATGTGTGTTCAGAGCTGGAGAGAGGGGGAAAATCAAAGCTGTTTTTGTTTAATCTTTTTTCTTATTACTTAAAACAAATATGAAAGAAAATGAATCAAATTACTCTTGCGCTGGTCCAAGTTGAGAAAAAGTTTATTCCTTAATTCCTGTATTTAATTTGAATTTAATTTTTTTTACGGTTCACAGGAATGGAAATGATTTAATCTAATCAACAGGAGGTCAGAATTACGGAGAATGGGATTACGTTTGTGGGTTTGTGATGCATCGCTCAATTTGGTGGTTTATGACGTCTCTGGCTGCTTTCACCTCAGAGCCATGAGTCTATCCAAGGTTAAAGAAGCTGTAGAAGAAGCTATTCAGCTGCAGAAGGACTTCCCGGATGTTGTCGCAGGCTTTGACCTGGTTAAGAAGCCTTTTATTCTAATCTAAAACTCTTGACAAACACAAGCGCGGCCCCTGATTTTAATAACTTGTGCTTATCTTTCGTAGGTCGGCAGGGAGGACAGCGGCAGGACACTCTGGTACTTCAGGGAGGCCCTTTCTATCCCGGCGGCCACAGGCGCTGCGTTACCGTACTTCTTTCACGCTGGGGAGACAGGTGACTACATCAAAGTGTTTGTAAATTATTCGTTTGTTCAACGAAGAAAAATGACAGATCAAAGCATCTTTCTGTATGACAGATGACGAAGGCACTGACGTGGACCAAAACATTCTGGACGCCCTCCTGTTCAACACGACGCGCATCGGCCACGGCTACGCTCTGGCACACCATCCGCTAGCAAGGGAGATCTCTCGGAAAAGGAATGTGGCTGTGGAGTTGTGCCCCATCTCAAACCAGGTCTATAAATATTGATCTAGCTAACTCAGAGATGGGGGTCAAGTTGTCGCCCCCCCTGGCATCCTGGCTCCCCAGCTCCCTCTGCTGTAGCACATTGAGTCATTAGTAGTCACCCACCCACATTACCAGGTGGCCTTAAGGGTCTTGCCCAAGGACCCAGGCTGGATGTACCAGGATTTGAACCCTGATCTCTCAGACCGACGTCAGCAGTGCTCTATCCAGCAGCCAGCGTACATGTAATGAGCAGATAATTAGGAATTATGTCGCCGCTAGAGGTCGCCACAGCTCCCACATATTGCACTAAACTAGATGGAGACAGGAAACATTTTCTGTCCATTCTCCAAATTACTGATCTGGATCTTGTTTTATGGGGCTCAAGTGTATATTTACTGTGTATTCTCTTGAGCACAGGTTCTGAAGCTGGTATCGGACCTTCGGAACCACCCTGCAGTCACCCTGATTTCTGAGGGCCACCCGATGGTGATCAGCTCTGATGACCCGTCTCTGTTCGGCACCACGGGCCTCTCCTATGACTTCTATGAAGCCTTTGTCGGCATCGGGGGCTTAAAGGCCAACCTGGGAACTCTAAAAGAGCTGGCACTTAACTCCATCAAGTGAGAATCAACCAGTTTTTCCATTTCCTGGGCTTTTTTTTGTACTTGATCTAAAATGCCTCCCTCCCTCCCTCCCAGGTACAGCTCCCTGCCGACTCATCTGAAGGAGACAGGTTACGCAATGTGGCAGAAAAAATGGGAAGCTTTTATCTCAGAATATTTATGACAGCTAATCAACTCTGGATGCTCAACAGAAATGTTAGCCTGCTACAGCACTGCACCCTTTCTTTTAAGCATTGTAATAAAATGTCTCCAGAATCTTGGAGTGGGAGTAATGTGTTGAATTTTGTGGCTTTTCCTGCAGAAAAAGAACAATAAGACTCAAACCAGAGCGCTGCATTAGTAAAGGAATGAATTTACAGTTGCAAATGTTCCAAACTAAAGCAATTCAACTCAAACAGGAGTTACAAAAAAGTCCAGCAGTTCAAAGTGTCCATGGGTTGGTCCAAAACTTTGAGGTCAGACGCCATTTCTCCTCAGATGAGGCGCCCCCCCTTTTTCCACGTGTCCGTGGGTAGCATTAATGAGATACTGCATCTTCCAGGTCTGATCGCTGCACTGCCCGACAACAAGGTGGTAATAGCCGTCGCTCTCCTGCGCTATCTCCAGGCACCGCTTTGTCTCGCGGTTCTGGATCGGCCCGTTCTGGGAATAAATGCAATAACCATCAAAGCCCCGCCCCTGCCTTGGATTCACTCACTGCTGCTTTGATCTGAGTGAAGTGCTCACCTGCTGAAAGTCCCACAGCATGTGGGAGTGCTTCTGCTTGGCTACTTTACACTCGTACAGTTGCGGGCTCCTGCCGCCGCCGCCCGGGTCCACCAGGCAGCGGTTGCTGTTGTACTTGTGCGACTTGATTCCTCCGACGTAGATCTCACCAGTGGTGCGATAATAACAGCGCTGCACCAAAGAGGAACCGTCAGGTGATGGAGATCGCGAAAGCCTGCGTGGAAGAGCTGAATCTGTACATACTTGAGGGGAATAGTGGTGGCAGGAGTACATGATGGGTGTGTTGCCAGGCACCGGGCCCTGATCCACACAGATGTCTGGTTTTAGATCGTTAATCAGCTGTGATGACAGGAAAAAGATGGAGCAACTCCTGAAGCAGAGCCAGAAAAATCACTTCTAAACCCCAAGATGGTCTCTAACCCACCACTCCATATCCCACGAGGTTGTCCAGAGGGTCCAGTTGAGGGTAAATATTTTCCAAGTACCAACTAAAGGGTTTGCAGTTCAGCCTCTTCCTCAGCTTTTTCCTCTCCGACACGTCCCCGATATCTATCCCGTGATTCTACGGAGAACAAACAAAGTTATCTACATTAAAGAACCGCCCGGAAGTGTGCACTCAACCACATTTTCGAGGCACTCGCCACAAGTGGAAGGTTCCAGGCGACGTTGACGTTGCTTTTATATTCATCCATCCACACTTCCGCCACCCTCAGGGCGTTCCTCTTCATCGTTACGCTCAAGTCGGGAAGATAAGGCTTCATGGCTCGTTCGATGTGGGCGATTTTGGAACAGGGTATGACTTCGATGCTGCCGCCGCAGGACCAGGCCTGTAATAAAAAAACAAAACGAGACATCACAACTACAAATCGCGATATAATCCAATTGTTCAAATGAATCACTTCTTACCCGGATCCCGAGCTCCACGTTTTCTCCACCATAGATTTTCATTCCACCATCAAGACTTCCGATTTCTCCGAAGAACTTGCGCTCAGCGACAACGATCCCCATGATGGAGGGGCTCCTGAGGGAAGATCTCACCTGTCCGAACTCATCGTTAGGATGAATTTGTGGGTTTAAGGTCAGACTTACTTGCCGGGTAGCGAGTCGTCCTTCAGGTCATACCACTCAGGCCTGAAACTCTCGTACATGCACCACAGCGCCCAGTCAAAGGCGTCCGCTGCCGGCTGGTAATGAAGCACCGTTAAATCGTCGTACTTGACGTTGTCAAACACGGGCGTCAGGATGACCGTTCGATCCTCCTTTATCCGAGCCAGCAGTGGTTCTGCCCTGGACACGACACAGCTTCACAACCGGAGCCGGAGTTGAAAAGAAAAGCTGATCACTGCACTTGAACCCACCACTGCACGTGGACTTCTATGTGGGCGTCCAAAATGGCCACCACGTCCCCAACCGCGGCCTTCCACCCAGACAGCCTGGCCTGGGTGAGGCCCAGCTGCTCTGCATGCCGGACTTTCCTCACCAGACCCGGACGCTCCTCGTGGATGGAGCCGATGTACTCGTCCAGCTTTTTGCCCAAATCCTCTGCGCAAAAAACGGTGTCAAGCTACCGATAGGGACATATGAAATAGTCAAGGGAGCCGTTTGTGACCCACCGTTGCTGCTGTGGTCGTCCACCAGTATGATCTCCGTCAGCAGCCGGGCTGGCGTCTTGTCGATGAGGCTGCGAATGGCCCTTTTGATGACCGACAGAGCTTCATCCAGGTAGATCAAGACGACGCTGATGTTGGGCAGTTCTTCTGGGTACTTTTTCTCTGCGCACCTCCAACAGAGCAGTAATTATCTCGATTACTTGTTTCTAAGGAGGATGCTAAAGGCTCATTTGAGCAAGAAAAGTTGCAGAAATAAGTCGGAATGTGCTTGAGGATCAAAAGCACAGGGCAAGAAGGTTCACCTCGTGGGTCTGGTGTCGGGGATTTCCCTGTTGAGCGGCAACCGGTCACTGAGGAAGGCGTTGTAGCCGTACTGCTGGAACAGCCTCTCCGCCTCCTTCTGCTCCTCCTCCGACAGCTCGCCGCCCCACTTCCGAAACAAAGCCGAGTTGGGGTACAACCTCTTCACTACCAGGTTCTTTTTGGTGGCTTCCACCGGATCCTTCTCCTCCTCCCGTCTGTTCAACACACCCACTGCAGGGGAACAGAAGACCTGGTGATACGCCGATGGCCCATCAATCATTGCGAAAAGCCTGTTTCTGAAAAACTTACACAGCTTGTTGATATCAGCTTCCATCCTGGACATTTTCTGAAGCATTCTCTGGCTCCTGATGGAGTCGTTACGGTGGGCTCCATGGAGTCTCTCCGAGTGCTCGTGGACCGTGCTCTTGATGGAGCCCAGGTAGAGCAGAGTGGCAGTCATGGTAAAGACCATGAGGGATTCTCTAATCCAGCCAGATCTCATTCTGGACTTCCAGGGTATCACATGTCTATTGAAAGCCGAACAAGGGGACGGTTCTCTTCCACTTTTGATGTCATGTGCTGTTGGTGGTTCCTGTCTCAACACCCTCTCAGCTCAGGTGTGCACACAGATCATGCATGAGTGTTGCACCTGTGCCCCAAGGTGCAAGTGATTAGCTGTAGTGACCCAGCAGGAGAAACAGTTCCAGGAACCAGACTTTATTATTATTTATTAATTATTTAAATTAAATTAGATAAGTACTGAATGATATGTTTAGGTGAAGTAGGAAAGTAATGAAAAAGCTGAAAATACCATTTGGGATTTTAAAAGTTCCAAATATAAGATTTGTCGACATCTAGTGGTAAAGATATAGACAGCAGGAGCCAGGATCGTTTTTTATTCAGGATTCATGTGACCCCAGAAAGTCAGTGTTGCACTTGAGTAATATTCTGGAAACGTATTTATTTTTTGTTATATGTACATAATATACAGTCTTTGTACACAATAGAAAGAAGAAAAACTGTTTTCTAAAGATAATACATCTTTTTCAAATAAATCTAAACCAAAGACACAGATAAAAGCAATCAAAGGTAAGTTTAGATACCTCTGAACCAAAAACCAGCTCAAGATTTGGTCTTTTGGGCGAAGCGTAATGTCAAAAAAAGTCCCACTGATGAGTTTTTGACACAGAAATGAGGCCGCTAAGTCTTCTGGCTAAAGAAGATGCACGGAGGGGGTCCATCACAGGGTCTTTACCATTCCATCAGTGACTTGCAACACTGGGGTGAAGAGGTTTCACTCGAACCAGGCGGGACAGTCCCAGCCGCAGCCCCTGACCTGGTGACCTCACATCTGTGGACTGGGATGAAGACGGACTCCTGCCAACTTGAGCTGAAGACAAGAGAATTAAATTAGCATTCGCTTCACTCTCTGTGTTGGTCAGACCTGTAGCTGCTAGTCATCTGTGCAGCACCTGGTGGGTTCCACTTGGGAACTCTGCCCCCTGCTGGGATGGGAGAGAGCGCAGGTCTTGATGCAGGCACAGCGGAGGATGACGCCGGTCTTTTGTGAGCGACTTTTGCAACTGGGGGACTTCTCACTGGTGTTGCTGCTGCTGCGGTGAGACAGTTTTCATCTTAAAGAAGATAATTTATCAAGCCAAAACTGCTCGAGGAGAAGTAGGTACCTCCACCAGGTGATTTAACTTTGGCTGGTTGAGGAGCCGGCTTTGCCTTTTTGGAAGCAGGAGCTGCTTTGACCTGCCTGCTTTTCTCTTTTACCCTCTTCTTTGTCTTGCTGACGTTCTTCACGGTGAATTCTTCATCTTCGCTCTCCGCTGGTTCACTGAAATCGCTGTCTGATTCTGGAAAAGGAACCAGTTGCCATTTTACCAACACCAGAGGGAAACAGAAGATAAACAGTCAGGGCGAGAAGACAACCTGGGGACGCTTTAGGTTCATAGTCTTCATCTTCATCCTTAAGGGTTTTCCTCGACTCTGCAGCAGCTTTAGCTGCAGCTTTTCTCTGTTTTACAAGACTCTCCTTTTCTGCTGAGATCTCATCCAGACCTTCAACACAAAACAACAAATCAAGCAGCGTTTCCTGTAGGAATATCAACAACCGCTCTGTGTAAACTGTAAAAAACAAGAAAAAACAAAAACAGAACTAACCCAAAACTGTACTGTCCACGCTGCAGTTGGAGAGGTACAAAGACGTTGGGTCTGTGTTTTCATCTGCCACAACTTGAACTTTGGCAACCCCTGAAAGTTAAAAAAAATAAAATAAAAAATAATATATATATATATATATATACAGTATATATATATATATATATATAAAATCGTAAGATTCAACACCAGACAACGGTATTTTTTAAAGACAAACCATCACCTTTAGCCTGGTCCTCTCTCTCATTTGAGCTATTGAGCAAGGAGAGGGTGAGAGCCGCTTCTAGATCTCTCTCATGCAGCCTCTCATCCAACGGTTTTCTGTTGGAAACCAAATTCCTGTTTAGATGATTTCAGCCACATCGTATGTGTGATGTAAAACCCTCCAACACAGCAGAGAAACTCTGAATTAGTGTGCGGTGCAGGATACAAGGTATCAGATATTTGCTCTACCCATACATCCCCTCATACCAGCCAGTCATCTTGTCTCCAGCATGTGAATAAATACTCTGCTGGTGTGTGTTGCATGTGTGAAATCACTCCTGATCTCAGTGTATGTATGAAAAGGGGCCAAAAAGTTCTTAAAATTCATCCGATAGCTCTCGTTTATCTACCACGGAGGCCAGAGAGCTGCAGCTCATGCACAGACCAAACTGATAAGAAGATACATTGTTTACATCCAGTATCATGTCAGCTACATTACCAGTTAGCATGTTTTCATGTATAACCAAAGTGGCTATTGTTTTAACTATGCAGGTTTTGTATATTAATGATATTCCAAACCTGTTCTGCTGGCTGGCTGTGGACTGGGAGTCTTGACTGGAGGATTTCTTGGCCTCCTGTTTTCCACTCTCCCTGGCCTTTTTGCTTGGTGGAGCTTTCGCAAAGGCAAAATCCTCTTCTGTCAACACACATACAGACCACTGACGTGCACGAAACTTTCGAGCTAAAGTCTTCTAAAAATGAGTCGCAGCAACAATATTGTGAAATACTGTACAGTAAGAGTCATTAATTAAACCAATAGAGCATTAAGTCCGATAAAAGGCTTCAAACTGATTTAAAATGTACTACGGTGTCTCACCATCGTCGTTGTCCCTGCTTTCACAGTAATTCACAGCCTTTGCTTTCCTGTCAATGGTAGCCAAGTATTAGCGTACAGTAATGTACATAACACATACATAACAAGGATAAAAATTAAACAAGTTATTACTAACCTTGATGGTCGGTCCATTGTACGATTAAGAGGTAAAACAGTTGAGTGACTGACGCTAAGTTAGCTAGCTTAAAAGTTAACAAACATCAAGTTAATGTTTGAATGTTCAGGCTAACCAATCTTCAAACGTTAGCTCTACTTACCAATTTACCAACGAAAACGGTGTCTATAATACCAAATTAACGTACCTTTAATTTTTTATTTAATTACACAACAGCTGACAAACTAGCGACGTTCAACTATCCCGCCTTCAGCGGGCGGAAGTGACGTTGGGCGTCCAGGCTGACGGAGACCGGATGACGGCCGGACCGGAAACGTCATATACAACGTACATATTTTATTTTATTTTTTGGTCTTAAAAATATTGTGTGACTGTATTTAAAAATAAAGGGTATGTGCTTTTCGTGGCTATAAATAGAATGGCGAATCTACGTCTATCAAACAAATGCCTTCTTTCTGGTGCCTTTCAATCACTTTAAACCTTAGGATTTTACACTGTAAGGGATTACATGTTATGGTCCTGTAAAATTACACAGAATTTTTGCACGCGTTTTGTTTCACATTTGTGGTCCTTTAACATACTACAAAAAAATAACACCTCTATTTGCAGAACTACTATTCATAGATCTCTAATATTTATTCTAATAAATAATGGATGGCCTGCCATGTGGTGTACCTGCATTTCCTTTTCTTTTAATAAACATTTCCTGTGACGTTTTGAGGCCGTGCATACCAAAAAGGACCCAAAGTAGCTCATCATCCTACACATTCTGTCAAACCTAAATTAGCAGCACGTAAACGTGTAGGAGTATGAGGATGAAAAAGTAAACACCATCCCAAAAAAAAAAGGAAATAATAAGGCGAAATAAATAAGCCTCATTTTATTTCTGACGCCTGTTCAGACCGTCGAGGAGGGAATCCAGCAGATGGCAGCAGCAGTCTGACGCTGTGTTTCCCCATGTGACAGAGGTTCAGGTCTTGATCTAATCATTGACATGAACATGACAGGCTCTCCGCCCGCCTGTCGCCCACTCCCAGGGCGGGGGACAATCACTGTACCATCTGAAGTCGAGTAAAAGAAGAAATGCTCCACTTTTCCTGGACGTCTGAGAGGACAGTCGTCTCAAGGGTTGTCATTTTCTCCTCTGTGTGGGTGGTTGTCGGCTGCGGTTTTTGTCACACAGCGGACCTGCAGTAAAAGTTAAGCGGCGTGATGGTCCATGTCTTTGGACCCAGACAAGAGAGGAAGACGTGCAGCTGTGGGGGCCAAAGGGCCCTGTGGTCACACATTCCCAGCCTCCACCAGAACTGCCTACAGCCATGACCAAAATACCAGATCCAGTCATGCAAACACTGTGGTCACACTTCTTAACATGTATAGATGTTTTTTTTCCCCTCCATCAGCCCAGATATGATTACAACATCTGCAGCAATGCAGGTGGAAGTTCACCATGAGCGAAACACATTTCATTGTAATCGTGAACTATCTTAATTATTTGACACAGAGGAGAATTAAATGTAGCGTGCCTGTATGTTTTACCAGAAATATAATTAGAAACAACTCTCTATGCTCTCCTAACTCTGGCAAACGTTCATTTGCGGAGCTGAATCCCAAAACTGTTGAATCAAGTTAAGTCTGAGTTTTTACTTGACTTTTGATCTGTATTTACTAATTTTAGTTGTTTAATTTACTGCTAAACGCAGGCAATTTGCATTATAAGATAAAAAATGCTTTTCCAGCATGACTGGTCTGTTTTGGGACTGGACGTCCAGTTGGATTTGTTGGCCCAGTTGGCCGTCCGGAGCTCATTAGTGGTCTGAGCTTGTTAGTTGGAAGTGGTCAAGAGGCAGTTTTCCCCCATCGACCACTGATGTGAATGCCATCATTATGTCCTCTCCAACGTCTCAAACTGGTAGTTTGCGTGGGGCTCTCTCCGTCCAGACCCGGCGTCCATGTATGGCTGTTCCGTAGGCGGAGCCTGAGCTGCTGTCATTTACATTCCGAGGCCGAAAAGAAGCGTTTTCAAACCAGTGAGATATTTCAAGTCAGCTGCAGGTTGTTGTGTCAAATGCTTATCTATAGGGTGCGCCCGCCTCCAGCTAAATATGTCCAAGTGTTTCGGATATCCGGCGCTCCAGTGTCGGTGTGGTGTTATTGTACCCCTGCGTCACAGGATCTTGAAGCGTGGACCGGCGGCACCCACAGTGAGGCCACAGCAGCCTCGGGTTCAGCCAGAGTGGGCAGACAGAGCTGTCAATCGGTGGCTTCCGGAGTTTGTTTTCAAACACAGCCTTGTCTGCACGCTTTCGTTTTCAATTTTTATTTATTTCTCTTTTTTAGAGTCACACACGTGGCAGCCGCAAGAGCTAATTGCAAGGCAGATGAGAGGCGGGAACAATGTTAGGGGTTGTGGGATGTCTGGGTTTGTCAGATTTAGATGCACTGTTGGTAAACTCCATTTTCTGACGTGTGAGCGCAGCTTATCTACTAATGAGACACCAATAATAAGTTGTTGCTTACTGCAAAGAATCAACGTTTGAGAACTTTCTGTTCATTTTAAATGGCAACTTCACCAATTTTAACACCTAATCAAGACAGAAGCTCAGAGCTTCATTAGCTGCTGCTAACGTAGCACACCCTGAGTTCTAATTTGTTTGGTTTTGTGTGCAAGCTTTTAAAATATTCTATTCAGAAATCACAGATAACATTCGCAGATGTGTTTTATATACACGAGTCCCCCTCCCTGGTTGCTAGCATGTTTTTACTATAATAACCAGGAAGATTTGTAAATATCTGTTAAATCTGCTGACTCATCATAACAAGACCTTCCATTTTGTATTTTTATGCAGTCTCATTTATAAAATTAGCCTCCGCATGAGTGATTACACATGTTGACAAGCAGGCCCAGATATAAACGGCATCAAAGTGGCGGCATCAATTCATCACTGCCAGTTAAACCCAGTGACGCCATTCAAAATAGCATCAGCAGAGCGGCATTGTTTCCTACAGTCCAGTGCAGTGCCTGAAGGGCACCCTGAGGAGCGACCTTTGAACAGGGAGGTCACCAGCAACAGTGATCTTTAATGACTTGTGTCTCATCATGCATGGGGCACACAGACCGCTTGAACCCACCCCTGCTCAAACCACCTATGTATGTCCTTCTTTCACTGGTTCTACCTGATCAGATGGAGCTTCATTCCCACCCAGTTCATTCGCTTTCATGTTATACATTTCGGTTTCCCTCTAATTCAACTTCCTATGAGTTTTATTTAAGCTGAGGTGAAACCAATCCCAGCCAGTGCTGCAATGCAGTGAGTTATCATCCTCCCACCCAAGGGCGCTGGGTGTCATTGCGCCCATTAAACACTAGAGGGGGGTGTCCTCACGTAGGAGGGACGAGCTGAGGTGCGTTGGAGTTTTTCAAGGAAACTTTGGTGGCAACAAAACCCAGTTGACAAAAATGTCAGTTTAACGCTCATTTGACGAATTCTTCTTAGTCATGTGAATGTTTCTTGCAAAAACAGTAAGAATAATCAGTCAAGAACCTCTGTGAAACTCTACATTTCACAAGCACGGCCATTGATCTGTCACGTGACCTAGAATTTTCCAATATTTGACTAAAAATAATGGCCAGTATTAAATTTAGGTGGTCATGGCGACCGTTGCTCTGTGATCCACTTACAGCACTCATCACCTGCCTGCGCATATCATTAATACTAATGAAATGATCGCCAAGGACGTCAGGCTGCACGGATTCTTCTGGATCATTCCTGACATTCATATTTATTAGTCACTCTCCATGACAACCAGCCAGAACCTTTAATCAAACTTTGGATGGTGGGGTTTGATTTCATCTGGCAGGGGCTGTGACAAAAATAAATGATCGGATCTTTGTTGTGCTGGCCCGGCGACAGCACTTCCATCCAGGATGACTCACTCTCCTGCCTCCTCTCCTGTTTCCTGTTTGCTCCTGGGCGACGTACCTCGGACCCGGCGGCGCTCTTCACATCCCCATAAGGGCGAGAACGTGCAAAGCAATGAGCAAATGGGTTGAGAGGATTCCTGGCATTCCCCTGTCGGTCCCGGTGGCCTGGCCCGGTGTTGGGTTCCTGGGAGAGAGGGAAGAGGAGCCTCGGTGGGGGTGGATCAGGTGCCGACTCAGCAGCTGACGCTCCTCTGATCTCCATAACTTCCTGCAGCCATAAACCAAACTGTCTGACTTTTCAGCGTGGCAACATGTAAACAGAGCTCTCCTGTCAGGTCCTGACTCAAAGGCAGCAGAGAGAGAGGGAAAAAGATCTGTCAAACATGGCAACTCTGCAGAAATATAGCACTGATTTTAAAATAATTCACCCCTAACAGCTTTGTTGGCTACTTTGTTGGACTTCAGGGCCTCCTGTGATTCAGATTAACATAAGAGAGGTCAGTATTCACTACGTCCTATCGCTGCTGTCGTGTCTTCCAGCCCTCCTGCCTCAGAATATGTGGTTCCCTGAGCCAGAGCAGGGATCGATGGCCTGTTGACGGGAGCCAATCACGGCTACCTGCCACGTCTTCTGCACCAACTTCAAGTCTGACAGACCGCTGCAGGAAAATGCAACATCACCGTCATGGCTGCACGCTCCCTTTGACAGATAAGGTTTGAAAACATATTTTAATTTTGCACCTTTGCTCCACCGAATGACTAATGTTGTTTTCTTCCGCACCCTCAAGCTGCTGGCTGGAAAGAGCTGCGTCACCGCTGGAGCTTTCAAATCAGCGTTAAAAGTCACCCTGGCCTTGTTTCATTTCCCCTTAGTCACTGCAGGCCTGATTTAGCAGCCTGCAGCCCCCCCTGCAGAGCACCGGCGTTACCCTTGAACAGACACGTTCTGCTGGAGCCAGCTGGGTCCACTCTGTCCTGCAGACATCTGACATTTCAGCAGAGCACTTTCTTCCCAACCACCATATTTTAATGCTTTATCATTTTAGGATGGCCCTCATTTCTTTACTCCAACCCGCCACCAGGGGGCGGCGACCTTGCTCATGTCGTTAATACCATAAACGATGAGATTGTGAGCCAAAACTGCTTCTTCATATGAAACCTTCACAGTTTCTCTTGTATTACATGTCAGCCACGATGATGCCGTTACAGAGACCCCCGCCCCCCCAGGACCTCTGTGGGTCCCCCCCAGCTGTTGTTTCAGTATCATCTTTTAAGCCCCACGTTAATAAAACTGTAATTGAAAGAGCTTGCGGCCCCTCCTGTATCCAGTTACTAATACTTTGGTTAAACGCACAAAAGCTGTTTATTCTCTTTGGTCTATTTTTTCTGATTGTGTGTGTGTGTGTGTGTGTGTGTGTGTGCGCGCCTCACAATAACCCTCTTTATTCTGATATTCATTCTGGTATATATAAACATTTTGATGGATTTCCTTTAATAATACCATGTGAAAGATATTTCCAGGGGTTCTTTGGGGTGTGTGTATGTGCGCGCGCGGGGGCCCCGTATCCATATTTTAGGAGAAGTTGTATCATGGTTTCCGAAATAGCCGCCTCAGCTCCAGGCCAGTATTAACCGGTTCTTTGAGTGCCTGTTTCCATTGATCGCAGGTACAGCCTGTCAATAGCTGCCTGCTTCTGACCATTCAGCCACCTGCTTACGCAGCAAATCACACTGCTGCCTCATTAATCTGCAGCTCCCTGTGATCCGGAGAGTTGTGGCGGCTCCAGCACAGCGTGATAAATCCACATATCAGGCCACGGTGTTGTGATGCAACGCGGGTCAACTTACACCTGCTGTTTGTTAGCAAGGAGGTTGTCTCTGGTTGCTAAGGCGGATCTGAGGCTCCCTGGCAGCCAGAGTTCACCTCGGGGGCCCACTGGACCTGGAATTCCCCCCAGACTTCATCACCTATCAGCAGCCTGCAGGAGAAGGGAGCAAACACTCAGGTCAGTTCTGTTGTTGTTTACACAAATTATGACATTTACAATAAAGGTGTGGTAGAATATCTGCTCTTGGTGGATGTTTTTGTAAAGTAAAGGGGTAATTTTTGCCTTATGTTGATATGATTTAATCATTTAAAGTAAATTTAGCAAAACAGCCAAGGGAAATGTGATAAATCAGCATTATATTGTCATGTGACAGGGGGAGGTTCTCCGGTCACGTCCAGGACAAATGAAGGAAGGGTCAGACAGGACTGCTGCAGGACATGTGACCACCGTTCCCATTTGGGTTTTGCACATTGTGTCCATCCTCTTTCCGACCATCCATCTCCCCATCCTTCCTTCCAGGATTGCTCAACACTTACAGAATCACTGCTTTCCTGCAGGACTCCCTGGGAACGGCAGGTTAGCCGCATTTAGCCGCAGGAAGATCAAAAAACTAGGTTAGGTTACGTCAAAGTAAAAACACAATTATCCGCATGTTCACCCAGTCCTGACACGATGGTGTCAGCATGGATGGAAATTTAAGATGCGATGATTGATGCGAAAGGGGAAATTTGATGGTAGCATGCTGACCTTTTGTGGTGCAGTAAGCTAAATTTGGACCATGAGGAAGGTGGTAAGATCCAACTGTAGCTATGGGCTGAAATACAGGGAAAAAAAGTGGTGAATAAACAGGGATTGGACAGGAAAAAGTAGGAATAGAGGTCCAATTGTTTTCCGGTCATAAGCAAAATGGAGCACGCGATGGTTGCGCCCCCTAGCGGATGTACCGCTTGACCTCCAAGCGACCGCAGAATCTAATTTGCACAACCATCTTTGTTGTGTTGCTGAAATACTTGTCAAGATAGACAACGGAGATTCAAGGACGAGAAGGACATTGTCAGTTTGGCTCCTTGAACACTCTGGACTCTTAATTTTCCAAAGGTTAAACTTTTACTTTGAAAAGCCAAACAGGAGGCGCTCTATCCTCTTCCGTCCAGCATGACAGACGGGGATCTGGAGGTGCAGCTCTCTCCTCTCTCCTCCTCCTCCTTAGTTTTGATGGGGGGGTTGGGGGCGCAGCGGTGAAGTCACCGTGATGTCATTTTAGGATGTGACAGTCTCTCAAGGTGAGCAGTTTTTTTTTTCTCCCCCCCTCCTCACAGTGAGTAGTGTCCCCTCCACGGCCAGCGGTGCCCTAGAGAGGAGCGGAGCGGCGAAAGATGATCATCGCCACCGGCACCAATTCAAGCTCCGCCGCGCTCCGACCCTCTCCTGCTGCTCCCACCCCCGGCTATGGGTCCCTGATCTGCCTTGATCCCGAAATCAGCCTTCGCCCCCACCATGCCAAAGGACGGAAAATAAGAAGAGTTGCATTTCTGGGGCAGTTAACTTTGACCACGTGCCCAAAAGGCGAACTGGATGGCGCAAAGGTGCCTCTCCAGCATGTCCGGAGGGGCCAGGACGCGCTGGACCGCCGCGGCGCTACTGTGGATTTCTCTCTGCGGGATCGTGTCGTCTTACCCGATCAGGACTAACGCGACTCTGTTGGAAAAGAAGTGGGAGACTCTCTTCTCCCGCTCCTACTTGGGCATAACTGGGGGGAAATCAGAGCTGAACTGGGAGAGTGACTATTTGCAGGGCATCAAAAGAGTGCGGCGCCTGTACTGCAACGTTGGCATCGGGTTCCACCTGCAGGTGCTCCCGGACGGCAGGATAAGCGGTGCACACAATGAGAACCAATACAGTGAGTTTGCATGCGGCCCTGCAGGGCCGGAGAGAGTAAAAAGAGCGTAACCTTATGCTGCGTGAAAGTTAGAGCGGGTCACCGGTGCTGGCAGGATATTTAATCAGAGGCGGCGGCGCCGCTGAAAGTTTCCCAGAGCGGCCGCAGCCGCATCCGGGCGGTGAGAAATACCCCCGGCAGCCAAAAACATGACACGAATGCTTGGACCTGCTTTAGACGCACGCTTATTTTTACCCCTCTGCAGCAGGACACACACACACACACACACACACACACACACACACACACACACACACGCACACACACACACACCCTGCTAAAGAGTTGCTCTTCCAGAATTCCCTGAGCATCAGCGAGTCGCAGTGCACCTGCAGGGATCCACCCACCAGTTTGTGGCCCCAGTCGCACCCGTCGCGCGCACGCGCGCACCCACACGCTAACGGTGTGTTTCCTTCAAGGTCTGCTGGAGATCTCGGCGGTGGACCGAGGTGTGATCAGCCTGTTCGGAGTAAAGAGCGGGATGTTTGTCGCAATGAACAGCAGGGGGAGGTTATACGGAACGGTACGCACGCACGCACGCACGCCACGCACGAACGCACTGCTGAGTGTGGGGGTTTTGGTCGACTTGGTGTTGTTGGTGTGGCACACTTATAGAGCAGTGCGAGCAAAAAGTACGGCAACAGTGCAGGAAATGCAGCCATGCAGCAGCAGAGTCCTGAGTCATCTGCACTGTAAAACCATTAACACTCCAAATACCCTGTAAGAACACTTTTTGGTGAGTTCTGAACATGCATCAACCAAAAAAAAAGTAGAATATGCGTTGTTTTCTTCACATTAACAGTCATAAAGCACCAATAGTGGGCATTTGTCGACCACAACCAGCACCCCGCTAACGACTTCTGACATGTGCGCGTAGCTATGGAACGACGCTTGCCCTTTCACCCCACCTGTAAAGTATAAAATTGCCTGTTTTAATGAGCTGAAACGCAACGCTAACGGGCGTCCAACCTGTCCGTCTACATGACAGCCTATAGGGTCGTGGGAGATGATGCAAAAGCTGGAAACACGACGTGTTAGCTTCATAAAAGGCTGCTGGGCACTGTAGAAGTGCTTTATGGAGCATCCGCTGCTAGCTTACATTTGATCGCAGATCTGCGGTCGAGCTTATTTTCAGCGGTAAATGTAGGAGGCTGGTATCCGGGTTGGAAAGGGGCATTTCTTTTGCAACAACATGCCACCTCCTCCTGTTTCCCCCCGAGCATGCTTTGTAGGCACGCTGTCTGCCAAAGTAAAGGTCATACGGAAACCGTGCATATGTTGTGATGTTCATCCCCACGACTGTCAAGAGATTTACTGACCTCCCCTCTCTTGTTCTCTCCCCCCGGCTTTTCTGTTCTAGAGAGCCTTCGCCGACGAATGCAAATTCAGAGAGACTTTGCTGCCCAACAACTACAATGCCTACGAGTCTTTTGTTTACAAGGGCTTCTATATGGCCCTCAGCAAGCACGGCCGTGTAAAGAGAGGCAACAGGGCCACCACCGCCATGACTGTCACGCACTTCCTCCCGCGGCTATGAGGGGGGAAACTGGCAATAACTTGGAATTTTGCACATGTGGATGTTCTCCCAGGTAACAGAAGGAGGAGGGGGGGGGTCTGGTGGAGGTGGCGGTGGACTGTGGAAGGAAAAGGAACACACATACAACTATTTATTCTGTTTATATCTATATCTGTATATTTGGAGAGCTACCTTTGTACATGCACTGTGCTGCTTATGGTTTGTACGGACGGGGGGAGGGGGGGGTCTGGCGTTACCCTGGTGCTTGCTGCAACAGAACCGGGCGTCCCGGAGCCGGAGAACGGGCTGCGCTTTTCAAGAGTGAAACCAACACTTCCATTACCTCAAAGAACCACTTGTACCTGTAGTTTAAAGGACGCATGGACTGCTGCTCGAGTATGTGCTATAGGTTTCTGAGCGCTTTCTGAGGGGGAAAAAACAGCAACAAAAAAAGAGGATGAAATGCACTACATTTGCTGCACGATTTAAAGGTGCCTTGGAGTTCCCACTTGCGGCCCCCTTAAACTTGCATGTAAGAGACACCTGCTGGAGACAGAAATAGGGCTGACGCTCCAGAAAGGGCCTCAGAGGAGTGGGTGGGGGTGGGGTGGGGGTGTTCTATCTCCGGTTTATTTTCTTTCCTGTAATTAGATCGATTAAGTCATATACAATCTGTGGTTGGAGGCCGAGAGGGGGGAAACAGGGTTCGAAGGTGTCGCACTGTTAGCTTTAGCTGCTGCTCGATATGATGTCCATCCTCTACAGGTATTTATAGATGGAGGTGCCTAAATGTCCTGGTCGGGATGGTTCCAAACATTTTTTGTGCGTTTTCCTTGGCTGCGTTCCCACCTGCAGCAGCACTGCAGAGGCGGCGAGGCGTTCAGGGGCTGCTGGCAGAGTTCGAAATGCGAAAACAGAAGAGTCATAAGGTGGACGGAGGGGCGGGAAGATCATTTTTTAGAATTTCAACTAGAATTTCAGGACACATTTGAAGAATTCAATCAAGTTTAACATTTTATATGTGTAGAAATCTTAAATTCCTCTTTAGTCTCAACTTTCCCCCCCTCCTTGAATATAAATCAAAGTTAAAACTTATGAGAGGAATAAAACTTAAAACCAAAATTATAAAATCTTCTCATAATTCAGATTTTAACTCAGGATATTTAAAAATTCTAAATTATGTTGGACTTAAATTCTTCAGAAAGTGTCAGAAGCCTAAGAATAAAAGACAGGACATAAATACATTTGTCCTCATATATTTCTCCACGCATGTCCTACAATCCCCTTCCATAAGATTGTAACCTATATGTGGGTGTCACATGGTGTCACACTGGCAGAAACGTATAGTTAATATCTTATTACGAGTTCCTGGGATGGTTTTCCTGCTTCGCTGGGTTTCTGGGAAGCGTGTCCTCATGTCCTCGCGTCTCTGCGGCCGTTTGATCTGGACGTGGTGTCCGCGGCCATCTTTGTTCAGTGAGGAGCAGGGAAATCCAGGCAATCTCAGCCTCGGCTTTAGCTCGCTGCTTCCTGCTTCTCCTTTTAGCATTTTTGAGGTTACAGTCAGAGTCACGGTCCGGTCTTGGCCCCCACCCCAGTGTGATCCAGGGTGCCGTCACCTTGAACTGGAAATTCGCTGAGACTGGGATTTGATGCCGATGCATAGTTTTGTCACAAATTTGCTGATAAATTCTATTAATCCCTGCTGTCATAGGTCAGATCATGAGCAACTTTTCACAACCATCTCACTGTTTCCAGGAGCCCCTTAATTTGCATTTTCAAGTTATTTTGTTGTAGAAAAAAAGTACCATTTTCACGTCTAAGCTTTGACCAAAAAATAAGTTATTCAGACTAATCTCTTATTAAAAAGTGATTTTAAAAAATTAAATTGTTTAAAATACTCTCGGCATGCCTGAGCTCGAGCTTGAACGCGAGTGTGTTCCATTTGTTTTATTTTGAAACGTGTCTGTGGCTCTTAAAGGAAGTGGGCCTCCCCTCACTTCCGGTCATCTCATATACCTCACCCCTCTGCCTTAGAGCTTCTGGTCGGGCTAACAACTGTAAATGGAGACTTTTGTTTTTCTTTCTTTGACACTTCTGACCGAGGATGTTAAAGTTTTTCCTTTTATTTTTGTACGTATGTGCTGTGCACAGCAGTCGACTGTATTCCTGAGAGAAAAAAAAAATAAAAGTTTTTTTTTTCCTTTTTAGTGGTCGATGATCCCTCTGTTTGATCAATGGGGACCTTAAGTGCTTCAATATCAACGAATGGAGTTGCCTCGTCAATCCCCTTCCTTCACAATCTTAAGTTAAAAAAGATTAAAAAATAAGATGAAGGACATTTGAAGTCTCTAAAGTCCCCCGCTGACGCTACCAGCTCTGATCCACTCTTCCCCCAGACTCTGGCACCTTGCTTTCCTTTTGGTCCCAAGCATCTTTGCACCTTATTCAGCCACATTTCCATTCAGTTTCCCAGGAATGTGCTTGGATGCAGCAGTGGGAACAGCCTGACCGGGTGTCAATGACTGTCTCCTGGACCACTGTCAGGGCAGCAGTCGTCCCCATGATTGTGCTGCCTTCTGGTGCAGACTTGGATCACGTAGTGGCTAATTAGCTCATTAGAGTGAGACACCACGAGTCTCCAATACTGAACTTTTGCCCAATCTCAGAATTTTGGGTTGCAATAAAATGTATGTCATAATTCTAAAAATATAAACTACAAAATATCAGTTTGTGTGTTATGAATTTGTACAAGTTTCCATTTTGGAATTGAATTACTCAAAAAATAATTACATTTTTGATGATATTCCAATTTAGGGAGTTGCTTTGGCAAATAATCCATGCACTTTCCTGTGTAGTTTTTGTCTTTTTTAAGGTCTGGATTCAACATAAGGGACACATGGACCTCACTATCACTTGCATGTGGCTCAGATGTTTGGCTTCAATGCAGCATAATTAGTAGAATAATTGGTTCTTAAATAAATGGTGGTCTTTGAAAGCATCACAGGGGAAGAATAAAGCAACAAGAACTGGAGTGAAAAATAGGATATAAAATTAATAGGATATAAAATATCTGGTATTACTTAAAGTAAAATCACGACTGAAGCCCCAAAACAAGCATGTTAATGTGTCCTGTGTTTAAACCGCAGCACTCAAAAATAGCGGAGTTTGCAAGAGTAAACCGGCGTTTGTCGCCATCTGGCGATAAAATAAAATGGTGAGGCGAAGAAGCAAAATGGGTATATTTTGGGATTAAAGGTCTGATATCCTTCAGGTAAATCAGAGTGGAACATAAAATCGCAATGGTGTTATTATTATGGTTTTTTTTTTTTAAAAAAAATACGTTTACATTTAATCATAATGTCAAAAACCTGCGTTTGTAAATTTTTGTATGACCTGTTATTGACTTTGTTGACCAACTATACGCAACGTCTCATGTATAATTAATCATGGAACGTTTGGAAATAGTTCTTAATTTTTATTTAATGTGGAGGAGTCAAGACGTGTCACCAAAAATAAAGAGTCCTGACCAAGAAGCATCGGGATAAACAGACAGAGGTGGAAATGGTCCTTCCGCTCCAGTAAAACCCCACATCTGCTTTGGGGGCGAGTTCCTATTTTTTACGCAAAGCAGGAGCAGGAGTGGCACTCGGGGGACTTTAAATAGGAACTGTCTCCCAACTTTGGGACGACAGAGCATCTGAAAACTTCCAGCAGAGTAAAGGAAAACAGCGCTTTTGCTCCAGGATGGACGTAAACAGAAGAATCGGGGTGAAAGACACCGTGCTGGCGCTCCTGCTCGCTGTTCTCCAGGGATGCCCCTTGGGGGAAACGGGTCCTAACCCATCGCCTCTGGTGGGCTCCAACTGGGGGAACCCGAGGAGGTACATTCACCTCCAGACTTCCACAGATATAAGCAACTTCTACTTGGAGATCAGACTGGATGGAACCGTGCGTAAAAGCACGGCCCGGACTTCATACAGTGAGAAATTCTCCAGATTTCTTTGTGAAGAATCAGGTTGATGCGGCGCCATCGCGACATTCTAACTGTCCCCTTTCCTCACTTCCTCCCCACTCCCCGCAGGTGTGATTTTACTCAAAGCAGAAACGAGGGAGCGCATCGCCATCCTCGGCGTCAAGAGCAACCGTTACCTCTGTATGGATCTGGAGGGGAAACCGTTCAGCTCTGTAAGTCGATTAAAAAACGCTTAAACTAAATGATCCCCATCATAGATCACATCGGCTTCTCGCGCTAAAGAGGTCAACTGGAAAATCGGCGGCTTTATGCACTGTTTTCAGCCGATTTGTATTCAATTTACGCACGACTAGGACGAAACACGCAAAGCCTCCATGTATGGTTGTCTTAGTTTGAGCTCCTTTGTTCTGATATTCGCTTTATTTCCTAACAAAACGCATCTCAGAACACATTTGTTTCCCACTAAAACGCAGCACGTTTGCGTTTTACGCATGGCGCTTTCGTTGCGCACAAACCTCAAGCAACATCTGATGAAGTTCGGCTCTCCATCCACATTTCACAGCATCAACAGTCATTATTTCTTGTGTTTGTAGCCTACCTGCATCAGAGACGACTGCTTGTTCAACCACAGCCTCCTGGAGAACAACCGGGACGTGTACTACTCCAGCCGGACTGGCATTCTCTTCAACCTGGAGGGCTCCCGCCAGGTGTTCGCGGTGGGCCAGAACGTGCCGCAGACCTCCCTCTTCCTGCCCAGGAAGAACACGGTGCCGCTGGAGCGCCTCCTTCTGCACAGAGACAAGAAAACCCAGCTGGTGAATCCTTCCGACCCGCACAGCGTCTTCTTGGGCCCGACCGAAGAGGGCTCGGACTCCCGGGCCGTGCAGGAGGACGACACCGACCTGGAGGTGGAGACAGAGGTGGAGGTCGGAGACGACGGGCGCAACGTGTCCCGGGAGCGGCTGCAGGCTCCGTCCAATCACGACCCCTGGAATGTGCTCTCCTCCAACCCAGGGAGCCCCCAGAGCGTCGGGACCGTGGGCTGAGTTCTTCACCCACCGTTGTGGATTTTCACTTTAACCGTTGACATTTCTGATCAAAGAAGAGGAAAAACGTGATGTTGATAGTTTTAGAAATAACGCGTGCAGCGAGCTCAGTTAGTTCTTTAGATGTTGGTCATTTAACCGTCCGCTAACCGGATGCGACATTCTTCTTTGTTTTCCCTAAAGGATTAAAAATGATCGTTCCGAATTCTTTTAGCCGTTTTAATTACTTTATGGCGTTAGTAATTTAAACAAAAAAATAACAACGAACCAATTGATTTAAAAACCCTATAAACTATAGCAGCGTCATACCTTCAGTTAATATAGATGTAGAAAATAGTGCACTTTTTGTTTGCACATTTTATGGTTTTTAATCGTCTTTTTAAACCTCTTTGCTTTGAGATTATGCAGCTTTATGTTAAACTTAAATGTAGGGTACGTGAGAGACTGGAATTCATTTGATATATACATTCATGAGCGGGTTTATTGAGGATTTCAGAGTGACATTTGCAGCAAATATGGAATTATTAATAAGAAAATAGACAAACGATCAATTTTAGTGAAGCTTCTGCCGACGTCTCATCTTATTGTGGTTTTTGCAGCTGGTCTGAGAAACCAAAACAAACATTTAAGTCACCTAAAATCTTTTTGTTTTATTTTTTTTTAACACTGAGCAGCTTTTAATTTGAACCCCAAACTCCAGCTGGGCACCCTGAAGGTGCACAGTGTTTAAATTCGTGACTCTTTTTCCCGACAATTTAACCATTTTGGAACCTGGAAATTCTAACAAGTGTTTGCCAAATTGGCCATCAATCGGACACTTCTCAGGTGCTGAGCGCCACCAGTACCACCCCCAAAGAGTATTTATTTATTTAACTCCATTCCTTTGTTGTTATTTATGGTATTTATGAGCAAGCTTTATGGCCAAGTGTTGCTGAACTGGTTTGTCTGTGAACGTATTAATGTGGAGTCATGGGTGGAACGCTGGCGGATTTTAGACACAATAAAATGTTGAAGAGGAAATGTTCGGCGTCGTTTGTTTACCTCCTGTATGATACGCATCTCTCGTCCCAACACCGCTGCTCTACTGGATGGAGATCTGGTGACCGTGGAGAGGCGTCAAGTCACTGTCCTGTTCCAGAAACCAGTTCTGAGCGTTGTGACAATGGTGCATTATCCTGCAGGAAGTAGAGGGTCCACTGTGGCCTCAGAGGGATGGACGGAGCATGTTCTTTATGCCAAATCCTCTTTCTTCCATGCGATTGGTTAATCAGCTATATGTGCTAACAAGCTATTGAAGACCTAAAAAAGCGACCGGTGAGTGTATAAATAAACCCGTCAGTGCCCAAATACTTCTGGACCGGACGTTATTAAATGCACAAAGAAAACCAAAAGCTGCATAAAATACTCCAAGTGCGTCATTTAATTCTTATTCTTTTTAAATAATCTGTGTTGTGCAGCATAAACATGATTGAAACAAACATTCTGAGGTAAACGGAGGAGTTTAAAACATAAAAACACATTTGTGTTGCGAGACACGACGCAGACGTTTTGGTTTAGTCAGTTTGAACTGAATATCACACATATTTTGCCTGTGAGAGCTCTGTTTTCTGGACTCTATTGAGCTGTCTGTGTTTCCAGATGATGCTTCCTGTTGGTGAAGATGCAGCGGGCGGCGGACAGAACCGGGCCCGCCTCGGATTTCCTCAGAGTGAACACGAAGCGGCTGATGCCCGTGTTCGGGCAGCTGCAGAACAGTTGGGACAGCTTCATCCCCGCGGGCAGAGAACAATCCAAGTCCTCCACGATGTGCCTGATGGCTATGTTGATGTAGGTGCCGTGGCTAACCCCCAGAGCGTGGACAGGCACCCCGTGGAGACCGTCGTCAGCTGACCCAGTAAGCTCCGCCCCTGATGGATCAGCGTCCCCATTTGTGCAGCACCCGGGTTCTGATTCCACCTCGGCAGAATCTGCAGGTCCAGACGGACCGTGTTCATCCAACATCTGCCTGAAGAGGACTTTGAGAAACTTCTTAAATCGCAGCCTCACCTGGAATTAGAGCAATAGGAGGTCAATGAAAGATCGCAGCCTGCGGCCACAGGTGACGGTTATATATTTAAGGTCTTAGCGTGCGGTTAGAGCTAAATATTTGAAACATTGTCAATTTCCTGAAATTCACTTAATCAGTGACTACATAAGCGTACGTGTAGTATATAAAGTGTCCACTGGGTGATGCTGTTGTACAAATATAAATCTTATCCTGCATTTACATCAGAAGTTATAAAATTGCTCTTTTATGCTGAGGTGCAAATTTGTTATCTTTTCTTTCTCTCCCAACTGTCTCTCAAATATTTTCCCCTCTGTATATAGTCACAGCAAGCTAAAATGGTAAATTAGCAGGTGCTTGGTACATGTAAACTCTCTATACACAAGAAGACTAAGGTCATAAAGCTCCGAAAAAAACCAGAGACTCCAGGAAAAGCGGAGCCAGATTAGCCCTTGATTGAGTTTGTTGTGTCGCGCCTCATTTGCAACTTCAGCTGGCAGGTGTCGCTCACCATCATCGAGCTAGGCGAGCGTGAGCTGAAACCGGTCGCCGTGGTTACTCACCTCGCTCGGCGTCTCTCCCCCAGGGGGGGTGAAATCCCGACATGACTGGCCACAGGCATTGGCTGCGTTCTTCAAGTCTTCTTTTGCCCGTCCTTCAAAAATGCCGAAACTCTGCATTTGGGAAACGTCACAACGCCGAGGTGAGAAACGAGAAGGCGGGCGCCCTCGTTTAAGCGCTGATTAAACGGAATAAACGGAAAAGTCACCCTCTCTCTGAGTAACGGCTCTAAGACTATCTCTGCAGCAGAACGGCTGTTCCTCCGAATGATCTCTGCCGTCTGAAAGAGGGAAACAGCAGAATCGGAACATTCAGACGTGTTTTCTCAGCGTGTAGAACCTGTGTCCCACTAACTGGGGTCTTTGCTTACTCAGGAGTAAGACCCTTCCTTAAACAGTGACTGGGTCCCCCTCGGTGGATGACAGCATGTTGCACTGCCACCATTCTTGACTGTGCTTTGTGCTTACGTGTGAATACTGCTCTGCAGGTGTAACGACTCACCTTTATGCTCTTTATACTCTCTTACCTCTATTGTGCGTTGCAGGTCACTGACAAACACGTTGCTGAATTTGGTGTCTCTGAAGTATCGGCCTACAACCTCACACTGCTGGATCCCGGTCTCCGACAGGACGGTGTCGACCCCTTGACCTGAACATGACATTGCATTACAGCATATGTTCCCCAGCGTGGCTGAAGTGAACCAGCAGGTTTGACGTGTGTAACATACCTTGAAGCAGCCCATCTCTGTTGTACTGCGTCTCCCCACTAAACAGGCAGAATGCAGCATTTAGATCAAAGCAAAGAAAGAAAGAAAGAACAAGAAACAAACCAAGAAATTCACACCCGAAACAACGCCTAAACAAACTCTGGCGCGATTAATTACAATGACAACCACAAAAATGCTGGTAATTAGTGACAGGACTGACAGACAAACATTCATTGTCAAGGTCACGTGAACGCGATGTACGTGCACGTAGACTGAATGTACGTTTAAGTGGCTTGAAACGATAAAGAGAATAAAAAAACAATCACTCACTGTCGGATGAGGGTCAGACTGAATGTAAACATTTTGAGCACCACGGATTCCCCCAGACGTCTCTGCGCTACTTCCGGGTAGGAACTCTTTTAATGACGGGGGCGTGACGTCATGACGCAAGTAAATTTTGCGTAAACTTTCGCCACATTTCTGGCATTTTTTTGGGAGGGGGGGCGGTTTACTTATGATTGTGTATTTATCATGCACGTTTTTGCCATATTCATGACTAAATATCATATTCATGATTAAATTGTAACATAGTGTATCTCTAGCCCGCAAGACTTTTAAATCACGTTTTAGCCTTAAAACTAATATTTTATAAAGTAATCTTTATGCATTGCGTATATTGTGTTCTTATGACCATTGTGCCGTTACAGAATTGTCTAATTTGAACCAATGCAACACCCTAATGTTTGGTCTCGTGTATTTATAAAGTCAAAGCATACTTCTCATATCTTGAGTAGTTCAACTGAATAAAGCTGTTAGGAGCGCAAACATTGGCTAACTTCTAACGCTAATACTGCTTGAAAGTGTTCCATTATACAGAATAAAGCAACTAAAAGAAACCATTCAGCTGATTTTTGCCAATTTATTGAAGAGAAACTGTTGAGGTACAAAGCATGGTTGTACACCGGACAGCGGGAATGGAGTTTGGAATGACAACCACACTCAACGATGCTAAAACATTAAGCCTAAAGTTTAAATTAATGTGTACCTCAAAAATAAACAAGATCTCCCTTTATTTCAATGAACTGATTAAAACATGCCAATGAAACTCAAAGTAGGGAAAACTTTTTTTTTGTCTTTGCGATGCATGTATAACATACAATGCTTTTTAAACCATTTTTTAATACATATGAAATAACCTATTTTAAAGTATAGGCACTTGTAACTGCACAGTGGAAGACATTTTTTTGATTTAAAACAGAAGAGACATTCTTCAGAAAGCGTGAAAACCGTCCGACGATTTCAGGATGCAGAGTGATGTGGCGATCGATGAGGTAATGCGAGACGGGCTTCCCGCTCTATCCATCCAAATTATAACCTGAGGTACACGAAACACGACCAGAAAAAAAAAAAGCAGCGAGAGTACGATAGAAATACACTGATACAATCGAGTACAAACATGCTAATCAAAACAAGGTCAACAAAACCAGCACTTCCAGTCCCGCACCAAACTTATGTTCCCTCCAGGTACACGTACAGACGAGCAAGACGTTTACATTTACAGTTCATATTATAGCAGCACACAGGTGAATCACAACAAGGCATCTTTGTGTAAGACTAGAAAAGATAAGCTTTTTTTTTCTTTTTTAGCAGCAAGAGAATCGTGAATAATCCATTTTTTTGGGGGGGGGGGAATTATATCTTTCGGATTACACACAAAAAATTTTTTTTTTTGAAAGCATAAACTTTGTTTTTTTCCTGTTTAAAGCACTTTCTGGGAGGGGGGGGCTTTGGCTTTTTTCGCACAACACATGCAGGGTTACACGTTTAAAAAAAAAAAAGACAAAAATCGGTCCAAGTTTTCCCGCCATGTACTGTAATCCCCGACCTACCCGCAGCATGTTTATCAAGGAGAAAACATCAGTTCAGAAAGCAGTTATATAAAATAAAATACACAAGCAAAAGAATATTTAGGACGCAGAATGCGCTTAACTCTTTGAAACAACTACTGAGTAAGTTTTGGCTATGAATTAACAAAAATTTCAAGTAAGGTTAAATAATCGCACTGAATCAAAAAAAAAAAAAGTCTGCAAGTGACGCGCCATAGTGACTTTCCATAGTTTATATAGCAAAACAGAACATCCTTGTCACCTGTCAGGGCATAGCTTCCAATAGAACGTGCATTACCCTGTGGGAATCCAGCCCCTGAAATATAACTTAAAAGAAAAAAAATAAAAGAAATAAAACCCACCAAACTTTCCTCAACCACCGTCCCCTTGCCATTCTGAAGGAGTGTATTTTTTTTATTTTTTTTTAAAAGTGCATCAATATTTTATCAAGTCCCCCTCTTTATTTAAAAAAAAAAAAAAAAGTAAAATTGATAACAGGAGATGAGTGGCAGCACAGCTATACCCCGAACTTTCCTCCTCATCCCGCACGGAATCGCAGTATAGCTCAAATTCCTCGATGTCTCGCCATCACTAATCAATCCTTTACACTTGCTTTGCCATAAAATCTGTCAGAAAACTCCCAACTTGCATGTAGTTCTTCTCAGACCTCATAAAACAACTTACCAAACCTACTCTTGACGACATCGACGCTCAACTAAAAAAACTAAACGAAAAAAAAATGGACTGCTCGCTAACAGCTGGACCAGGAACAGGACGGCGACGAAGGCTCGCTGATTATGCACACAAGCTTTTGCCACACCTGCTGCTTCAGCAGTTAAACCTCCACGCGCGACCTTGTCCTGTAATGACCTTTCGCCGTAACCGCCCTTCCGGACCTTGAAGCCCCTCCCGCGAGCGGGCCCAGCCCACTCCTGGCCAGCGCTTAACAGCATTAATAGTAAGCAGTTCTATAGGTGCGCAGTTTGATAATCGAGAGGGAGCAGCTAGCTACAGGAGCGCCGTTCTGCCTGGATTATAAGCCCAGTTCCAATGCTGGACCGTCATTTCCACCCTTTCAATCGCTCCTTTAAATTCTCCTGCACACGCGTGTTGGAGGAAAAACTGAATTGATAACTGCTTGCTAAAGACGATTAAAGATTAATATAACTAAATGGTAGCTAAATAGGTATTAATCATATTTTTTGCTAGGTTGTATCAAAAGAAATATGTATATTTCATATAATTATTTGTTTTCAAGTATGAAAATATATCCAGGTTTCCGTTTTGGGAAGCCTAAGGCACTATCAAGTTTTCAAGAATCGACCGTCTTTAAATAGCTTGTTTGATTACATGTGGCCCATACAAAAAAGGTGAAAATACACCCAACTGGGTATGAAGGGGGCAAAAAACAAGAGAAGACCTAGAAATTCCTTATTCTCTAAAAGTTCACGGATCGTCACGTCTCCCCTCGACGTGATACTGGCGGCCTCCGCCTCCTTGTAGCTCCCGTTAGTTCATCGGTAGACAGTCACGAGCTCTGTGCAGCGATGGGAGTTCATAAGTTGACGTCTCGTACGTCTGTGGGGGTGCTGGACTGGTCTTGCTGCTCTCTGGCCTTGCTTCCTGCCTGGACGCCCATCTCCTGTTGGTACTGCGGGCCCTGCTGCAGGCTAGCAGCCAGCACGCGCTCTATTTGCTCCTGGCATGCCCTCAAACAGTCCTGGAAAGGGAAAAGTTCAGACACCATTAGACGTGCACACCGCAAGCTCAAACAGAACAAAATCAACAGAGTGATCTTACAGTGCAGCTCCACTAGAGGGCGTCAAACCCCACAACTGTGGAATAATATTTCTGGTCATGTGCCTAGCATAACACCAGGGAATTAAGTGTGTTGAGGTAGGTGGTCCAGTCAGCATGGCGAGCAGAACAATGGGTACCAGCACCGTGGCACTTGAACGCATTCAGACACGTCGCATGTCAGAGGTGCGAGGACAGGGGGAGTCCAGTCTGCCAGGGGACGGGAAGGAAGTGCAGGGCCGCCCCCTCGTCAGTCCCTTTTGGTGGTCGAGAGGAAATGGCTTTGACCTACTGCACTCTGACCCTCCGAATCTGGGCGTAAAACAAAATAATAGGACAGTGGGACCGGATGTTTTCGGACGCTCCGCTCGAGGATTCGCGCCGTTGTTTTACGCCCGTGTGGAAGACGTGGGAGGTCTGCCTCTCCGAGCCGACGGCAGGACTCTTAAAAGAATGAACCGAGGCTCGCAAAGAGGCCAGCATTCCTTTGAAATGTACGGATAATTGGATCCCGATGGGCTGCAGTCGGAGGGCCTGTTGTGACGGCTGGGTTAGGGGGCCCTCGTTGCTGCGGCAACATAACCACAAGCAAGAGGAGCAACCGTGTTGTTCCTGTAGCTGTGCTCTCCTGCAAAAATGAAAGTAAACGCGCTTCATGGTGATGCCGTTTGCTACTGAATCATATCGAAAGCCTTAGTTTGCTGCGTCCTGGAGCTCCGCCCTGCCCCCTAGTGCCCAAAGCCTATCCCATCTTCCTTTTAATCACCAAATATTGCCGCGGTTTCGTGTCCGTTAAGGTCACGCCATCCCTTTAAATGCAGGCGACGGTCTGCTGTACACAATCGCACCAGGATATGAAGAATTTATGAATGGGGACGCCTACGCGGCACATCCTGCACTAAAACTGTACAAAGGTTTATTACGTTAGCGTGTAGAGTTTTATGATTTATAATAAGTCAAGTGGACTCTATACGCAGTTGGACAGATTAGGCCCGCGCTGACTCGCGGCATAAGCAACTAGCACACGTGAACCGACACTTCAACTGGCCCCGTCTGTGGAAAAGACGCTCCCCCGCTGGACTGGACGGTTTCCCTCCACCAGGAGGGGCTGCGAAGCTGAAGCAGGAGAAGAAATTGCATGTGTCCTACCACAAGAATGTGGGCTCGGAGTTTTAAGGAGGCATTCCCTCTGCTGCTGCTCTTTATAGCAGCAGTCTGGCTCCACGGCCAAGAGCCACAATCTCGCTCTCCCCCTCTCTCCATGAAAAGAAAATAGCTTCAATCTGCCACTGCTGAAGTCATCGCTGTTGTTTACTGAGGAACCTTCCCCCCCCCCCCCACCCCCCTTCCCCCGCCGCTGCCGTGAGATGGTGCAATGATTATTAGAATGCGCTGTTGTTATCGTCTAAGTATTTCTCACGGGTCTGGACGCCCCGCCGCGCTGTACTCACCACCTCTGTGTTGGTTATTTTTGCCAGCAGGTCCGTCAGGTTGTCTCGACCCAGCCTCTCGTCTGCGCGGTCCAGCTGCAGGCCGCAGACGGCGGCTCCCATGCTGCCGGTGGCGATCATGGAAGGAGGGTTCATGGCCAGGCGGTCGTCTGGTGGACAAACGGCATTAATGTGCAATTAGAGGAGCAACGGGGGGGTCAGATTTGTAGCTGTGACAAATTCAGTTCAGAGGAACCGTGAGGGATGCAAACATCGGAATGCAGCCGCATCAGACTTTCCCACACTCTGACTCCTCGATACCGAAAAGATGTTTCCTTCATAGAAAACTTCAACTCTGATTAGAAAAGCAGAGGAGGAGGAGGAGGAGGAGGATTCTTCCTCTCTGCAGAAGGACTCTCCGGTGCGCCTTCAAGTCGATACTTAAGCAACAACAGACCTCAGCAGAAGGCGAGGCGGCGGCGCAGAGCGCGCCTCTGCAAGTGCTGAGCTACGCGACTAATGATGTGGCTGCAAATGAAACCTTTTAAGCCAGCTCGGCTCTTTTTACCGAGAAACTCTGCAGCCACAGCGCCGAGTCTAAACCAACATCCCTAGAAATGGCTCTAAATGGAACCAGCAAGAGTGGGCGGATCCTCCCACCCCCCCCCCAACAGCAGCAGTATCGCGAATGTAGATTAGGGGCCAAGGAGAGATATCAGATTGGTTAATGGTTATAACGTCTCTGTGTGGGGGCGGGCAGTAATGGTGAGAATTGCACCATCGGCGTGATTAAAGAGTCGGCCCACGCAGGGTGGTTTCTCAGAAGCAGATCTGAGCCTCTCGGGACCGTTTGGCTAATTATCTTTGCACATATTTCATTAGCATATGTTCTGAGAGGGAGTATGAGGGGGGGGGCTTGATGTGACATTTCTTCACTCTCAACACTGATTTGAGCGCTAATATTTAGACCAACGATTATGCTAATATAGCATCTTCACCTTACAGAAACAACTGGGGCAATGGTGGATATTTGCACGGAATGCTATGCTTGCTAACGTCACTAAATATCCCAAAGTTATCGCTTCAAAAATCTGCGACTCTCCTCAACGACATGTCCGCCTATTGAGATCGAGTTATTCTTCCACGTCGAACCGGCAGCGCTAAAGACGACAACTCTGCAATAGCCCGTCGCGTGTTTTCCAGGAAACTGCAAATCACATTCCTTTTTCCCATAAATCTCAAAATTTTAGGTCTCAAAAAGAGGACACGTTCAGACGAAAGCGGACGTCTGGTCACCCCCACGATTGCGACCGCTCTTTGCGATGAATCGGCCCGGCCCCACGGTGCACCGAGACGGACGCCGCCGGCTGCCATCGCGCTCTGCTTGAATCTCACGTTTTAAATCGTAAAAAACCACCTGCATGCAACAAAGAATTCCAGATCAACACCCCTCGTATTTAAAAGCTCGGAGCAGATGTTTCGTGAATACAAATGGTCGGCGGCGACGTCTCACATAGTCCTCGCCCAGCGTGATGGTTGAATCGGCTCGATAGCCTGGAAAGCAGCCCGATCCGCTACACCCATCTTCTCCTCAGGAGGCCAGCTGTCCATAGGAGGAGTTCCTCCATCATAGGAATAACATCTGACCTCCATATAAAACTCCAAACATTTACATTACTGCACGACCACATTGGGCCCTTTTCCCCGCTGCGGCTGCGGATACATAACGGGCTGCTTAACAACAGCCACTGAAACACGCCCAAATACGGAAAAAAAACCCCTAAAAATAAGAGATTTAACTGAGCTAAACGGCATGAAAGGAGGTAACCCGCTCCAGTAAACAGAGAAACGTGACTGGACTGATGTGTCCTTTGGATCGTGGACATCATCGAGGCTGAAGATGAAGCAGTCCTGGTGCATCTCATGTGAAGTGATCCTGCAGGACTGTTCGTGTCCAGGATATGAGAGTATTAAAGGGATTTCTAGAATAGGCAACGGAATGCCCTGGAAGAAGAAGAGAGGGGGGGGATATCACCTAGGGAGAGGCCTAAGGGGACATCCGAGTTTGTGCTTCTCCAGAACTTCCAGTTTATTTTAGACAAGAGGCCAGGAATGGGAGGAAGGAAGATCGCTGGATCCCTGCCCTTCAGTTGTTGTTTTTTTAAACCTTAAAGCTTCCCTGTCAACAAACAATACAAGGCGAGTACGGGAGGAGCGCGCCTGAGTCACGCAGCACAATGATATATCCTGGAAGGTCCTCGCCACGGTGACACGTGGACGTGGCTTATCTAAACAGCGGCGCTGCAACTGAAGATATCTGGAAACGACTACTCCCGAGCAGCTGCGAGAGGGACTGGAGCGTGGATGGGAAAAGAGGTCAGGGATGACTCACTGTGGGAGAATGTGTGTGGGAATATTCTGATAGATGGCGGAATAACGCGAGGGCAAAACGGAGCGAAACGACGGCGGAGAGCAGCTGCGTTACCTGTGGCGCAGAGCGCGACGAAGGTCTGCGTGTGCTTGCGGACCATCCCCAGCTTGTCTTTGGGAAGGGGCAGCCTTCGTATGATGTGTTCCACAAAGTCGTTGGGGGTGACCGAAGCCATGTTCCACTTCAACTTCCCCAGTACGACCAGTTCCCAGTCCTAAAAGGAGGAGGAGAGGATTTATAAATGGTGGATTGGGTTCATTACTGATCATCAAAGCCCTCCATCCGACCCCTTTTCCCAGGAAACGCCTCAGCAACATTTCTCCACGTTACCGCTCCTTGCTGTATCTTATTATCTGCATGCCTTTCTCATTCCTCGCATCCTTTGTGTTCGTATCGCCGGCATGTGACAAGCTTCGCCTCGCTCAGAGGCCCTGCCAATGAGACATCCAGCTCCTTCCTTCCTGTCACAAGCCTGCAGCGGCCACAATGTGTTAGCGGCAGCCAGCAGCGCATACAGTCGGCTTTTTGTACCAACAAGAAAAGGTGCACGCCTTCATATGATTCAATTTCCTGTGTGCATTGCGTCAATCTTAACAATTCACCGATTCATTGATGTTTTTAATGTTTTCCTGTTTGGCTCTGATAGTCGGGGGCTGAAATGGAGGAGCACGCGATGCCAACGTGCGTGTTTCCACCAACGTTTCTGATCAAGCGGCGGCGACATTTTGGAGAGGCGGGAGGGGCTCCCGCGAGTCACGAATCGGCCTTGGGGCGTTTGAGTTCAGGAGTTCCGTTTTCAAATTTCCACAGGCCTTGTTGAGCCAGTTTCCTCAACATCCTGAAAAGCACAGAACCACAAACCCACCCATAAAATGCTAACGCTGCTCCATTTCTGCTCTTATAAAACGTCGCAATTTCTCAGCCGCCTACAGGATCCACCGGGAACCTTCCAGCACCAGGGGCCACAACTCTGCCACCGCGGGACGATTGACTGGAGCGAAGCTGAAGATAAGGCGACGTTATAGGCTGGAATCGACGGCATGGGAATCAAAAGGAGAACAGATGCTCTTCCGTGGGGCCAATTAATAGATTTCAAATGCTATTTCAAGGCTAGTTGTCCTCTCTGGAGCTTTGACAGTCAAGGAAGAAAAAAAAAACAAGCTTAACACTGTGACAAATTAAATGGATCACGCGTCACACTAAAAGGTTTAAGCCGTTTCTTTATACATGTCCGCTAGGTAGAGCAGAGCTTCAAACACCACCGAGCTGTCGCCTAGGCTGCAAACTTAGACACAGAAACCCCAACAGCAGCCGGGACTGTCCTTATTCGTCATCCAACCCTCGTCTGCACGCTGACAGATTAGCCGTACAGCGGCATGGGTTTCCTGTACGTAACCTGCCCCGCACCCTCACATTAAACCAGTTTTAGCTCAGCCGAGGATGAGCGAGGCTGAGGTTTGCTGCCGCTCACTTCCTGGACACCCTGACACAGTCGGCCTCCTCCGCCCACTGCGACTTCTCTCTTCCAGCTGAGAGAGAGCAGAGCAGCATCTGACTGCATCCTGTCAGGATATCCAGGATTCTGTAGTCTTACGACAATATGAACCGTCGAGTGTCGCTTCCCCCCACCCAGCAGCTGCAGCCAACGTGGGGAGAAGAAGAGAGGATCGAGGTTAATCGGCCAATCACAACAGTGCACCGTATACAATCTTTACTGCCATGCATAAACGAAACACACTGCTAGCATAAATGCAAATATCGAAGCATTTAATCGCAACATTTTTTGTTTAAAATCTACAATCTACGATGCACATAGCGATCCATTGTTGGCATTTTCACCACTAGGTGTCACCAAATCTCACACACTGGCATTTAAACAGTTCTTTATCGCTTCATCTTGATATTTTTTCTTGTTATCATGCAACTGTAAACCTCCCAAAGATGATTTACACAAACCACCGATGCAGAAACGATGGTAAATACATTTTCCAATGTTGCCTCCGTGTCCTGCTGAAGTAAAAAAAACAGGACGTGCAGGATGCTCCATTAATAGACTTGATTAAGAACCATAGCTAAAGTTATTTTCAAGCGAGGTTGTCACGAATTAGCACTTGCAACAACTTCCTGATATCTAGGATTAAAAAAATAGGTTCGAGTTAAAGCCATGGTTGCTCAAAAGCATTGTTAAAAAGCTTTGTGTCAGCAAGACTGATAAGGATTCGTCACTTTATCGCACAAAGAGAAAGTGAAAGAGTAAATGCATTTTTTGCATTTGACTTTGAACCAACAAGAATCAGTAAAAAAAAAAAAAGAAGCTCTCTGATAACCACACTCCGCACGGCATAGCTGGCACTAGATGGCATCGCATCGCCTCAGCAGTGCACATGGTTCCGAAGAAAGAATGTGGCTGTATTGTGCAGGACTCCACTTAAATACTTCCTGTGAAACCAATCTAACCATTATAAAATCACCCAATAAATGACACTGCATTTTTATGCCCTTGTGACTGAATGGAGCTTTTGAGAGTGGCGGCTCTTACCAGCAGTTCCCGTGACGTGATGGAGTTTTCTGTGTACATGCAAAGCTTTTCTGCTGATAGCGGCCTGCAGTCCTTTAGCTTGGAGGCCAGAAAAATGCACACAGCTCCGAGAAGCTGCAAGTAATTTTTTCTGGTTGGCATCACTGCTAAAAATCTGTCCAAATAATTAATGGCTAAAGGGAATACATCTTCATTACTGTTCTCCTCTTCACACACCTACAATGACAGAGAAATGCAACGTGTGTTAATTTAGACATATATACATCTTCGTGCATGTAAAATAGACAAGCAGAACACGATTTTCTAAAATCTACAGCACGGGCTAAAATGGAGATGCGGGTGGATTCGGTCGCAGTTTGCTACAGGCCTTTGTCTTTGCGGTTAATGGTTAAATCGCTAATTTTCATATCTCTTATCCTCTTACACACGGTTAAAAGCCGCAAACTCAAAAAAAGGCAACTTAGTTTAATGAGAAGCAGCGAAACCGTCGCCATTTAACTGCTCTCCCCTGGTGGGAGTTCGTCGTCATGAAAAAAACCCCATTTAAATTAAAATAACTCGTTTACGATCAAAGAAACTCGTGCAAAATGTACAAAACCCGTGTTGTTACAGTTCCCGACGGTTAGGAAAGAGAAACCTTTGGCGACATTTAGCGTTTTTTGTCTTTAAAAATTAAAGTGTCTCTGCAAGCACGTTGCCAGACCAAAGGCTGGGAGCTAGGGCCATTTTAAAAAATTAATATAAATTAGAGAAAAGGTAAAACCTCCAAGTTTTCGCGATGTAAATTAAGATTAGCATATCCACTGACGCCTGGGCTAGCTATTTTGCGAGAAATGCCATCTTTGTGTCGATTAAACAATGTAAATATCAAGCTAGGCTACATCTTTGAAGCTGATTTTTCTTCGTGTGGAATTTCCGACTGTCCCACGCCTTTGGTGAGTCATTCTCATTCAATTGTCAAATAGGTCAACATCCATGACAACTCTCTCTCAACAAAATACTCTTATTACGCGTCAAAAGTGGCTGAAACATGCATTTTCTTTTTTAAAACACTAAGCTAACGCAGTCGGTATTAGCTCCCGTCGATCCATGAAAATGCCCACAAACCTCGTGCATCCAACCTGCAACCATTCGTCTCATATAAGGTTGGATTTCCGTCTGAACCTGCTGGAAATACGAGCACTGAGGGAAAAATCTCTCCTCGATTGTTAATAAATTCTGCAACACTCTGGCATCATAAAAGATGTTTGGGTCAGGCTGGGCTCTCACAGCTACGTCCGACTCCAGGCAATAAAGCTCCATGTCTCGGCCCCCTTCTCCCCCTCCTTTCCTTTTATTTTGTGGCTAAATGGTAAGGAAATTAAAAAATAAAATAAATATTGTCACGATATGGTCGACGGCGGACAGGAGGAGGAGAGGTGCCTAGGATGAAGCATGAGGCTGAGACTGCTGGGTCTGCTCCAGTCGCGTTGCCTCTCGGGTTGCTTCTTCTTCTACGCTTCTTGATCGGCATTCGAGCAAAGCGGACGTAGCGGCAGAGACAATTTCCGGTAGGGGATTTCAGAATAAAACTCCCACTTTCGGCGACAGCCTTGTTTTTCTAGTGTTTATGTTGTCCAAGAAACCGGTTATTGGGTTTCCAGTGTTGTAAATTCTGTTCCACGGTTTTAACAAATGAGAACAAGTGAAGGAGGCCATGACGCAGGATTCAAATGTGTCATGACTGGTTTAGACTACTTTTATTGTGCTTTTGGATGCCGTGCGAGATAATGCAAACAATGAGCATTGTAATCACATAAAGCCTTTATGAGGCTACTTGCTTATTTTAGAAAGTCTGAGTTCCTGAGCAGCAAGTTCGTTGCCATACAGGACGCGAAAGATGTGAACACCCGCCCGAGAATTATAACACACACACACACACACCCACACACACACACACACACACCCACACCCACACACACCACACACACACACACACACACACACACACACACACACACACATTGTTCAGCTTCTGGGACATTTAAATATAAATTTAAATATTTAGCCAGTTTATAATTACGAACCCCCTGACTTCTGTATATTCTAGCAGATTAATGGTTTTCTTATGCTTAATTAGTATTATATTACACCACATGCTTGCATATGTGGTAACTAGAATTTTTCCCTTTTTATCTTTGTCTAGTCTTGTGAATAGAAGCAACCTCCTAACTACGAATGATAAACATTCAAAAACAACTTTTCTTCATCCAATTAACTTTAAAGACGTCTTACTGCCAAAGTACTGACAACTCTGGATAAACTGTGGATGAAATGGATAAAACCTAAAGAATCAGGAAAAATAATCACACAGTGCTGTCATTAGCGGCAGAGTATATAGCACACAATACATGGGTCCATTATTATATTCAGAATGTCTAAATGCACAAAAAATAGACTTTTTTGTGTGAGATCTCTTTTGGCAGTAGATATCTCTAGCAAAAAAATAAATAAAATAAAAAAAATCACCGCAAGCTAACTGATGTAAAAGGCAAAACACATGTTTATTTTATTATAAATGCTGCAGGCTGCTCAAAACTGGAAAACTGTCCCACTGCCGGTGTACAAATCATCATCAGTTTACATTTTTAAATGCAGTTTAGGGTACAAATCAGAGAGTTTTGCACTGCCTGTCAGTTGCTCTGTATATATGCAACCCAGATGGCTCAATATGTTAGAGGACAACGCAATGAATCACAGACACAACTTCCCTCAGAAATCCAGCAAGGCCGAGTGAGGCTCACAGCACAATAAAATATCCCAAGCATGATTTCTTATTGCTTCAGCGTGTTCTGCTAGTTCACAGGCTGCCCGTGCAGCAAAGGCCGTGCCGGCAACAGGATGTGTTGAATTAAAAATGCAGTGGAAATATCTGTCAGTCATCATTTCACACTTAACACTGTACTTCCTGTCATCTTCTCAGCGTTCTGCAAACGTGCTGTTCTACAATCAGCATGTTCTGTCGGGCCTCTGCTGTGTCTCTGAAGTGGAATCATCTCCTCGCAAGACGAAGATGGCGTCAGTCAGCACTCACCCAACGAGAAAAACTCTTTTCCTTCCGGTGCAGCACGGCACCTTATTAAGTACAAACAGAGGGGACCACAGTGATAAAATAGCATATTATCATGATAAATTAGACGGAACACCAAACACAATGAAATCCTATGGATACAGTTAGTTAGTCCACTGAAGAGCATAAGTATGCTACAAATTTACAAGGTAGCAACATAGACACTGTGACCTCCGAGATTTACTCAAAAATGTCCCGACTGAGCTCATTAACAACTGAAAAGACAAGTTTAAGGAGTCTGTATCCTTTTTTGGGGTCAGATAATAAAACAAAGATTCGGACTATTTAGCATGGTGCTTATTCAATCCATGACAAAACAGCTTCTACAAGTTCTTCTGTTGTTTGCTAGCAGACGGAGTTAACAACATTCAGAGAGAGTTGACAGACAAATAATTTTTGCCTCTAGCGTGGGCGGGGTTTAATTGCATTCTGCTTTTTAATCATGTGCAAATACAATTTTTTTTTTTTTTTCATTTACAAATACTGGTTGATTCACAAGATCCATTACATTTAACTGACACCCAAAAGTGAATGTGATCTTTCAAATGCTAAATGACGTTACTGGGATCATTAGCATGTTGACATTAGCATGGTGACTCTTGCATGCAAGCATTGTCCTGTACTTACTGGGGTAGCGTCACTTTCTTTGTTGGCCAATCGTCCTTCCTCTGACAGCAAAAATTGTTTTCTGGGATGCGTCTTTCCCACAGAGGCCACTTTTGTGGTTTTGCTCCTCATTTTACACAAAGGCTGCAGCCACCCCTTCCCCCATTCAGCCCTGGTCAGACCATAAACACAGGCACTTGAAGACTGGTACTTAGCTGTTAGCTCTGTTAGCTGTCGACAGTAACCAGGACTTTCACAACAAGGTTGACATCAGATTAAGGGTTTGCAAGGTGTCTAAAGGAGTAATTCAGACCCTAAAAACCGGATCTGATTCAGAAAACTTTGGCTGGTAATAAAATAGGAAGTCACAATTCCGCTAAAGCTCTCCATCAGCCTGACAGCCACTCCATTAATTTTTTGTATTTTTTCACAGCTCTAAGTGTTAACTTCCTTATCACGGACACCAAAACATGCATTAACATTTTTTCATGTGTCTGAATTTGCCGCTTCCGATCATGTGTCAGCAGAGTTAGAGGAAACTTTCGGTTGAGCAGCTGTTACTGGAGCAACTTCACAAACTTCCCTCTTTCACACTCGAGAGCTCAATGAGATATGAAGTTTCATTGAGAGGAGAAGGGAAATAAAGAGCACTGTGGGGCTATTATGAGAGCAGACTGTGAAGTGAGAGTGGGAACTGCCTCTAAGGGAATGTCAAGGTTAGCAAGATTAGTTCTACTTCAAAGGAGGGAGTGTATTTTTGAGAGGATTCGTTTTAGAATTGAGATTTTGTGTCAGAGGGTCATCCCCGCTGTTGTCTGTCCACAGAGGGGCCAGCGAATTCCCTGCCTTTTTGTCCAAATGGGGTCCTCTCTGCAAGAGGCCTAAGCAGCCCGTCATACCAGACGGTCAAAGCCTGACACTTAAGGGAAATAGAGGCGTTAGCCAGATAAAGCAGTCTTCCCTGTGGCTTCTGTCAACGCATGTGCCCTATGATAACACATGTCGGCTGTTATCACACACTCTGGACTCCACAGAGGTAACAAAGGGTGCCCGAAGCCCTGGGAAAACGTGGAGGAGCGTGAAATCACCTTGATCCAAAGATTCCTGCTGCATACCAGCCCAGTGAACCCACCAGAGCGCAGGGGCCCGGAGATGGGCAGAGTGCCACAGATCAAGAGAACGAGACAAAGAGGGAAGAGGTGGAGGGTAAATTCAAGATCTTAAACCCCAGAGATTGGTTTGAGGCTTAGCGTCAGCTTATGTGTTTCCTGTTCAAGATCAAGTATGTCGCTTCTCCAGGGAGGCTTCTCTTGGATCTAAACAGGAGATTTACTATTACATGCCCAAAACGCTTGATTATGGGTTGCCCATGTGCTCTGAGTCAAGCTGGTTGTTTGGGTTTACTGACAGTCGAGAAGAGGATGCTATGGCTGGAATGCTGTGGTGTGAACAGCGGTGGGAACTCCTCCCAGCAAGGAGCGATATCCACCGTACCTCGCTAGATAAAGTGGCGCTTGCCTGTCACATGCTTGCATACTCCGCACTTTCACATCAACTCCAAACATAAGAATTGGCGACACATAAAACGCGTTCACGGGCTGTCACATCTCCTTATGAATGTTGCGTATTCTGTTCTCGCCGGGCTTGCGGCAGATCGGAGCGTCAGCGTTGTCCCACATCAAAGTGATCCTCGTTCCCAGTCACTGCAGGGCAGGGAGAAGCTGGACAGAAGGTGCTTTCCAGGAGGACTTGCTCAACTCACGTGCGCCATCCGACAAAAAGCCACGTGGGGTGCCGCCGCTCCCAACAACCGCTGCGGTTTTGTCTTTACGCAAACTCGTAATTACATATATTTTTTTGGATCTGTAAACTCCGACGTCCCTAATGTTTGAGCAACTCCCACCATCACTCCTCGAGGGATGATCGGAAGCCTTGGAGCGCAATCAGCCCAACAAGATTAGAGAACAAATGGCGTGTCGTCAAATTAGCACAGGAAAAGGAGGGCGGTTTTCCATACAGCATCTCAAGAATGTTTTGGCTAAACTTAAAGACCTCATTCAAACCCAAATGCCAACATTTGAGGAGACAATGACGAGACAGAGTGCAACATCCGGGCCCGGTCTTTACTCGACTGGGTCACGAAGACAAGGAGCGTTTCTTTTCTGCGATTTGGGCTTGAGTCTCTGCTCCATCCACCCCTCCTCCAAAAAAGGCTTTATACGAGAGTGACGTCCAGCAGCTTGCGTCCCTCACTACTAGCCGAGTGTCTGAGAACACTGGCTCATTCTCCACTGCGCACTCAAGAATAATAGCAGGCGCGGGGGGAGAGGAAGACCGAAAGGGGTTATATAAGGCGCTACAACAATGCGAGATGGAAAAGAGTCAGGATAGTTTTACTTTCAGTCTGAGTTGAATGTAAACCATTATCATGTCGATGTAGTAAATAATTACCTTCATGGTTTTCCACTGTGTTGCACCCCTTCAACTTGACTCCATTGCACATTTTTGGTATTTGGCGGCTTCTTTTCAATTACAAAATGTATAACTCGTTGTTATTCCAACTTTATTGGTCATAATTATGTCTAGGAGGTATTCTTATAATGCATTTATGACTCACTTTTACAAATGATTTAACGACCTCATGTCTCACTTTTGTGTATTTATTATTCAGGTATTTATGGTGTCGCCATTTCAGGCTGATTTCTAACAGTGGGTCTCATGGAGCTCTTAAATGTTCTTGTATTTAAACTCTCAACCTTCGGTTATATAAAATAATCCTTTTATCAGTTAGAGGGCTTTATTTTGTAGATGGAAACAGATGGTTTTGGTTGAATTTGCTGTTGAAGTTGCTGTTTTGAACCAAACTAACCTCCTGGAGACCATAACATGGAGTCTTGACTTTTAATCATTTTTCTTCTAAGCAAAGTTGCTTAAGAGATGCAAAAATACCTTGAAACTGCAACGTTAGGATTTCTGAATATCCCCATCCTGTCTTGTTCCCACTTTTTCTGTAATTGGCAGAGTGGGTAGGGACATTTGGCACAAAGGGGTTGCCTGGATTAAGTCATAAGCAGCACGGCGACATTCAGTGAGTTGGATTTATAATGGGTGAGATCACGTCCTCTAGGTCTAGAAAGATCTTCCCCCGAGAAGATGAGTTTTGCATCCATCCAGACAGCTAAAAAAATATTCACGCATACGTTCATGGTACGAGAGCTTGCCGTGCATCTGCAAAAACGAGACATGTTCTTCATGTGAGTGCACAGCGAGGTTTCTCACCGTTATATAACCCTGCTGCGGGGCCCCCTTGTTCTGTTCCAGAACTTGACTCTGAAGTTCCCCCAGCTTTCCTGCTCATTTGCCCCACAACAACACACAGATGTCTCAGGGCACTGCAGAGAGTGGGGGTGGGGACCGCGATGGTGTCATGGTTTGAACAGCAGCGGCTGAGCAGGCGTGTGTGCCCAGAGATTAAGGAAGTAAGGACGCAAACGCAGATTCCGGCGTACGAGCTCCCGTGGCAGCTGTGGTTGTCAAAGTGCGAAGGATGCTGGACAACTGGAGCATGCCGATTGGCCAACGACGGCGGGTGGGTGTGTCCTGGCATCGGCCCTGTTCCTCTACGTGATCTTAAATGAGAAGAGTGACAATTCATCAGCGGCAGGATGTCCAATAGAACGACAGATCCCCGGGCTTGATATCAAGACTCGCAGCTGCCCACACATTGACCTTGGAGCAGGCAAAACTCTTCTCTTTCTCTTCACGTCTTTCTCTAAAACTCTTTGTGTCTAGAAAAACGAGACATTAATCAGTAGCAGAGGACGAAGCAGTTTCCAGTAAGTCATTTTGTGTGAGTTTATTTTAAGCCGACGGGCCTCACTGTTCTACAAATAACACCGCCTTCTCCATCATTTCAGGTCCCTGCAATGGCAACATTTCCACTCCTGCACACTTACATTTCCCTCCTGAGAGAGAGGAGGAAATGGGGGGCCTCTCAGTGTGAACGAAAGCTCTTTGGATGTGGCTTCAGCGGGGCCGGTCTGCTCCTTATAACTGGCGACCAGGGAGGGATTCAAGGGGTGGACTGCTGGGGCCCGGACTGTCTGGGAGCTGCCTAATGTTTTCCTGTGTGTGATGCATGCTAACCCCGGGCCCCCTTGACTTCAGCAGCAGCATAAAGAGGCCTCTGTGTGGCTGAGTCAGCTCAAGTCCTAATTCACCTTCGTGGGTCCCGTGGCTTGATTGGATTTAGCAGGGGGACTCAGAAGAACTCTGTCCCCCAAAACCCACCAAAAACACGCATGTTATCAGTACCATATGAGAGCTGGGTGTCACTGCCGTGTGTCGGTCATTTACATTAGAGGCGGAGGTTGTCAATTGTACCCAGACTAAACACGTTCACCATGTTTACGCGACACGAATTATTGCCTAAATCCGACTGTAACTGGACAACTGGAGTGTGTGTCAACACGTTAATCTGACTGATATCGGTGCTCTCCTTATACTGAATACGCCTTAAAGGTGCGCTGTGCAGTCTTGCATGACGCCACTTCCGTTGACATTCAAAGTAAACACAAAAAAGAACAAGCTCACCCCTCCCCCTAAATGTTTCTGTAACTCTCATGAAAGAAGAAAAGTGGCTCTATGCTATGCTAATGTCACCAAGAAGGTAAGATTGAGTAAAAGTTTATCGATTAAATTTCTAATAGCTGCATGTGCACTAACCCCCCTCCCCCCTCTTCCAACCAGACATTTGCACAGTGAATGCAGGGGCGGGCAACTGGTGGATCAAGGGGAGCTGCCAATGATTTAAGATTAAACTGTTTTCACAGCGCACTTTTAATCAAAATCAAACTAGACAATGCATGTGTGCATGCTCCAACACCCCATGCTGACATACGAGAAAGCCGTGCATCTTCTCTGCATGACAAGTAACGTGCACATTACATGCGAGATGAGCAAAGTTGTACATTATCTGCCTTCCTGTAGTTCGAAATGCCGCTCTGCTGCCTAAGTTTATGTGTTTATTATGTGACATCATCGGTCAACTGGAAAGGGGGCTGTAATAACCTGTTGAAAAGACACATATCGACACCTAGACACCTAGTGTTGAGGAGGAGGACATCTTCGCGTCAAGTACTCGACTTTCTCCATTGCTTGTGAACTGGGACAAGGACCAAATTCCGGCAAGATGCCAAAGTACAGTTCTGAGCATAGCTCGTTTATGCTGTGTATGTAAACTTACTGGTAGATGCACCCTGACAAGTACTGCTGGTTTAATTGGTGTAAGTGGGCGTAGGAAATATTGTTTCTGTGAGGTCACTTTCATTGTAATGACAGAGTCTTAAAATTGAAACCATTCATTCTTGGCCAGTTATGGCATCTTAAATCAAACTTCCCAACTCTGCACAGAAGGGAGGATTCCTGAAATATAGGATATGTTGAAGACTATACCTAGCAGGCTATAGCCCAGTAGGGACCACTTCACTTCAACCACGATGCAATTTTTGTTAATCTCAGGCTCATGCCATCATAACCACCCCAGTTTGTGATGTAAACAAACACTTTAAATGATTGCGAAACCCCAGAGTTTCCCTGTGCATTTTCTGCAATTTCACATTCCCGTGAGCCCAAAAGTAAAAGGGCCGGAACAAAGCAAGTATACCAGCTCGATCTGCAGGAAATGCCACGGAATGAGTGAACGTGGTGATGGTGTGGAAGGAACAATATCATTCCCCTCCATCCCCTGGCGGTTGGCCGGGCTTTGATGCCTGTCGTGGGTGGCGGAGGTCCGCTGGAGCAGGAGGGGCACCCTGGCTGGCAATGCCTAGGCCATCAACTGGGATCTGTATCTAAAAGGGCGTTCCTTTCATTTAGAAAGCCAACGGAAATACTCTGAAATCATTACATATCTTGATTGGCACTGCAGGAATACAGGCATCAGCCGAGGAATTGGCATACCCTCCAAAATAAAGACAAAATCAGAGTCCATTCCAGGAGCCAGTCTGGAGATTACACACTTACTTCCAATCTACACTGAACGGTATCACTATGTCTTCTGATTTGGCTGTTATTGTGTGAGATTTGAGTACCTGATACCAAAGTACTATTGCCCTTAGCTAGCTGAGGTGACTTAAATAATAGAGCTACAGCATTAGTATTAAATAATCAAATAATCAAGTTTATTTATACATTAACTTATTTATGAATTGGGAGCAGATGCAATAAACATTTTCAATTTTATTGTTAGTCAGCATGTTCCCAAGTTTTGGGTGCAACCCCTTGTAGCTCAGAGAATTCTAAATCCAGTTGAACAGGAATTGCCGCAACTTCCACAGAAAGGTAATAAGAAGAACTTCCACTGAAGACAAAACCAGTGGAAATCAAAACCTGATCATTAGTTTTAATCAAATACCACACTCACAGAACCAGATACCGCAGGCTTTGTTACCAAGGCAAGAGCTCCCTAAGCTATAAGAGGTGGATCAAGCTGATCATGATAGGACACGCTTCACATGCACATAATCGCTCTGCACTCCTGGAAACATGATATTTGATTCTAGCTAAACATTCCCATAAGGGCAGCCATCTTTAGCGATCTATCGGACTCGCTCTTTCTCTGAGACTCTCTTTGAGACTCTTGGTTTTTTTTCCCCCCACACATAAAGTCTGGGAAGATCTGTGTTCACTCTCATCGTTGTTTAGATGTCAGCTGTGAGCTGGGAACCACGCTGCTGCAGCCTGAAACTGCTACGGTCCAGCTGATCTCTGGCCTCTGCTTCCCAGGACCAAGGCCTTGTCCCCAGAGACTTCCACTGATGTTCCGGTCATGTCAATCTGCAACCTCAATTTATAATGTGAATAAGGGTACCTGCTACTGCTAACTTGATTTGTAGGACTCACCCAATAATTTGCACACAAGTGATGATTCTTTTTGTTTCACAAATGTTAGCATGCTATTACAATTTGGATTTGACAGTAGTTTACGTGATAACTTCGTAGTCTGCCTCTCTTTGTGACAATCCCATCGACGGGGGATGGAATTGCTCGAGCTTCTCCAACAAGCGAAAATGTCTTCGTTTCCGAACATTATGTAATCACTGATAACAGGAAGTAGCAGGACATTCGGTAGAGCCATGGCGGGAGCCAAAGTCTTTGGTCAGGATTCCCACTGTCACTGAGGAAATGAAAGCACACGGAGCCTTTTTTTATGGTAAGGACATAAATACTCACTGGGAAAAGCAAGAATTTCAACAGAAATAGCTGACTGGGCACGGAACACATTGCACAAGATGAAACAGACTCAAGTAACCCCCCTTCCCCACTGTCTGCGGAAAGCAGACACACAATGCAGCTTTGGTTTCATTCTCTTTCTTGACCTGGTAAAAAGAAAGCAAACATTCTTGGGGAATGTGTGAAATGTGCAGCGTGGGAGGAGAAGCTTACACATGTGGCGGTTTGCGAGACATGAGAATTTGCTGGTGCTTTTAAGGTGCGGCTCCTCTCTTTACCTTTGCAGTCACTGCTGTCAAGTTGATATGTGCTCTCAGATGTGAAACAGAATCTATATGTTTGCATTATGTAGGGTTTCCTGAGTTCAGTCTGCAAGTAATATAAATACAGTGAGGGTTCCCCTAAGTCCTACGTCACAACATTAATGATCAATATCTGCTTCGGCTATACTACCATATAAATCTAAACCACGCAAGGCTTATGATGAAGACCCTTTTCCTATCCTTTAACATTTTTTAGGGACATTATTACCAAGGCAACCACAACTGGACCTAGCGTAGCATTACCCACGCATCAATGAGCCCTTTCACATGACCGCAAAAACCAGATCATTATGATTTCTCACCAATACTCACTGCATAGCCGTTAATCCGATGTATTGTCTTCTCTTACTTCTGCACGTGTACATATATCATAGAAAGCAGAAGTAGTCAGGGGACAAAAGACAACAAAGATGGAGGATAGCAGCTGCAGTGCTGCCTTGTTATTTTGATTAACCCCAGCTTTGGGATTTTTATGTCCATGTAATGGCTGAGAAAAGGGATTTGTTAATGCTAACTTTAGCTCAGCAGGGTAATTAAAATGCATCTTCTATGTGGCAATACCTGAAATAGACGAGGACTGTGAAGAGCCACTATTGACTGCTGTGTTTTCTGTCCCCAGTTAAGTTGTCTAAACATAGGCTGAAGCATTTATGCAATGACATGGCGTTCCTGGCAGTGATGAATGCCTTCAAAGTTTCCCCCTCCAATGTACTGTACGATTCACAGCGGCTTGTAGCTTTAGTCAGCGATAAGTTAAGACTACATTTTTGAGTCGATGATCACATGGCAGTCGGACGAGCTGGGCTTTGACGCTGCTGAGCAAAAAAAAGGAGGCAGGAATTTTAGAGGCAGACGGACGGAAAATAAAGTGGCAGCACTCGAGGGTGGGGTCGTCAGGCTGATGCAGTTCAGAGACAAACAACAAAAGTGCGGAGTCTTGCAACAGCTGTCTGCTTCCGCCGGCGTGGCGTTTGATGGATGGAGAACTAGATATGCATGTTTGCACTGCCAGGCTGAAGCCTACAGGATAGTTAGTACTGCACTGCGCATGTCCAGTAGGTCAAAACTATGAAAGCTAAAAGAAAAAAATGCAGCAGACATTTGTCATTTTCATGCAAAAACCCTGAAATGTGTCCTTCTCATCTCACAAACCACAAATGAAGACATTCAGCTGGTGGAGAAAGCATGGACAGGATGAGACAGTGATAACACATTCCCGTATGCTAGGATCATTTCCTCCCACAGTGCAGTTTCTGCTTTGACAGCTAGCTTACCAGCTGAGAGAGGACAAACTGGGAAATGTGCGTCAACAGCAGAGCCGAACTCAAAGAGAGTGCACAGGGAAACTTTTTCCACTCACTTTTGCTGTTGAAGTTGAGCTTTAGTAAGTTTAACTAGCATATAACAGGGAATAAAAGGGCTAAGTCACAGTTTCAGCCATATAACACCAGAGCTGTCTGTTTGGAGTACTTGAAAGACTGGTCTACGTAGGAGGAGGGATACCAAACACAAGGAATTCCAATTCTGTGTCCTAACTTGTGTACCAAGCTCAGTTAGCTCTTCTCTTTAAAACTCTACATGATAATCGATTTTTTTTTACTGGCAATATTCTGCTCCAGGACTGTGAAATTTCTAAAGCTAGCTAACTTTTGGTAGCTCAAATCAAGAAGTTTTACCGGTTGGAAAAACTAACAATGTCTCTGCATCAGCCATATTTTCACATTACCATTTACTGCCCCCTCTGGTTAGGAGGGTTACAGCAACTTCCCCTTATAGGCATCATTTGATTGCTTACAACGACGACATTGATGCTACGTCTACTTGGAAAATGGAGGAAATTTAACCATCATCATACTTTGCCAGCCTGCATCGGTCAACACAAACAAAAAAATAAATCACTTTATAACTCATTTTTCCCCCCTTCTGTTCACTGGCCAACAGCTGAAACTCATTTCAAAATAGCAAAAAAGTCGTGTTTGCCATGTTTTACCAAAAGCACAGTACAACGTCTAGATCTCGGCTGTCTCGGCTGATCTACGACGCAGACCGATGCCGCTTCCGTGAAACGGACTTCCTGCGTTTTTCCTAGCGGCGCACCGGCTTCTGGATCGCTCCCATCACACACTGATGAAGTGGGGGCAAATTAGCTCCAGTAGCCCCTGCTGCAGATGTCACATGCTGCTGGGGCATTCTTTTGGAAATCAGCAGTTAGGCTAAAAATATTGGTAAATGACACTAATTGGAGCACGGAGGCCTTTTATATTTTCAGATTGATTGAATTCATCTGCAACTCTGGTTGAATCTAGAACTGGATAAAGTACGTGACCAGTATCGAGTCGCTTTTAAACACAAACGCACAAAAGGAACTTTTGTTTCCATAGCGACGTACACCTTTATGGTACCCGAGTGTTGATATTTTTTTCATTCTTAACCCACAGCCTTTGAGTTGTGCCGCAGCCGTGACAGGAATAACATTCTCACCCCGTTTGGTGCTCAGTGTGACTTTCTGTTAGGAACTTCCACCCATTTATCTGTCACTAATGTGGGAAAACAAAAGTGGATGCAACAGAAAGGCAGACGGGCACGTGCCAACATGCTGAGCACTGCACCCTCTTTTGATACTACAGGAACGCATGTTTTCCCACAGAGGCTCTAGATACCAAACATGCTCTCATAACTGTTCTTTTAGTGATAACAGGAGGAGTTTATGTAATCCTCTGACTATGTAATCAGAAGATCAGTACGCCTGGTTTTTTTTAAATGAAGGAATCAGATAGCAGGAAACACGGTGGCATGACTGATCTGGCTCCATAAAGACTTTATTTGAAGAGGTCTCCATCAGTTGTGTGTGGGACTGCCCTTCCCCTCTTTGGCCCTTCAAGCCCTAAATGCGATGAGATGCTTTTGCACATCGAGCCCTTCCAGATGTTTTATCTTCTAGTCGTCATTCGCATGTCACCAGCCTGGTCCTGCTCGAGGTTTATCGGGGTCCAGGCTCCTGGTTTCTGTAAAAGCCCCCGGAGACCATCGTTATTGTCACAGACGTAGAAAAAAAAACACTATAAAAAAAGTGGAAACGACTGAACTGATTCACCGGCTGCAGTGCTCCGCAGCCCCAGAGGTGCGACAGCTCAGTCTCTCTGGAATGGAACTTTGTGTGGGCTGAGAGCCTATTAACTCAAAAGGCTTGGGCATGAAAATGCATTCGCAGCGTCGCATCGGGGAGAACAAGGCGTAGTCAACCAGATGACTACAGCGGCGGATTGTGCGGCAGATCAAAGAGGGTTGGCCCGGGGTGCTTTATATCAGATTTCATTTTGTGCAGAGGCCCTTCATTCATTTCTGACATTTACAGTTGGACCGGCGGAGCCCCTCTGCGAGGCCTCTTGGCTCCCAGTCTGCACTGAGGCCCCAGCAGCCACTCTGGAAAAACCCGATGCATCTGACTCGCATTGACTGGCTCCACTTGTGTGTTCCGTTTGGCCTGTGCCGCTGGAGGAGGAGAGCAGGCCAATTACCAGCCGCCGTTTTTGAGAGCAACATGATGTCATCCCCCTGCTCTGCCATAACAGGCTGCAGATGAGAGGGGGCGGAGCCTCTGGGCAGCCTTAACACAAAGCAGGAATGCATAAAACCTGGGATTAAATATCCCCTGAACATTAAGGTTTTTCCCTCATCTAGACTCACCTTTAAAAAATGCCCACTGCCTCCTTCACAGATAAAATCTGACTCAGAGTCAGAGCAGCTGGTTTGAATAAGCAAATTACTCCTTAAAAAGCAGTTGTGATATCAGACGTGAGGGTCGATAAGCAAATAAGAAGAAAAAAAGAGCAGAGCCCTGATTAGCCGTTGAGTGTGCGGTGCCCTTTCATTTGCAGTGACACTCCTTCATTTTTAAGAAAAGTGGCACCCAGTAAGAACCCCCCCCCCCCCCACACACACACACACACACACACGCACCACACGCTCATTCACACTCCAAACATGCTTGCAAATCTCCCCGGGCTAAATGCTATCCCAGAAGGCCTTGCATTTCCTAGGAAGTCTTCCAGCCACATCAGAGAATCCGAAAAGGCATGTGGGCTGCAACGGATTGACTCTCATTTCCTGTCATACTCCATCTCCATCGCCCCACAACCGCACAGCGTGCATAGGCTCTGGAATGACATATAGCCCCAGTTGATAGCACACCGCGGCACCAAGTGTAAACAAAAGACCGTTTTTTAACTGTTTAGGTGTTTCGGCGATGTTATCTCTGTGAGAAGAAAGACAGGAGACCAAGCTATTGTGGGAAAAAGAAGGCTTTATCGCTAACTATCGGCATTCATGCAGGGGAAGAGGCGTAATTTACAGGTTAAACAAGCTGCTAGTTATGTGTGAAATGTAGACACTTTAGCATCACTGTTGCTTGTCGACCAGATGGTACTCAGATGGTTTTCCTGTTTGGCAGCAGATCCCTCAGTGTGTTTCTCTCTCAGATGTGAAGATTAAACCTCAAGGGATTCTCCGTGTTGCTGGCAACTTTAAGGGAGTTTATCTTGCAATTCACAGTTCCTTGTGGGTAAAAGCATCTAGTGTCAGCTAAGCATATGTTAAGAGTTTTGCAGGGAGGTTAAAATGATGAGTTAGCCCTGAATGATAGTGCTACTTTGCGAACAGTTGAGAGGTATCACGAATTTTAGAGACCTTCCTGGTATCATGTATTTGCATAGGTAAGGGTTCAAAGATGTCACCCCCCATTCGTACTAAAGTGACTACTCAGGATCAGGACCCTATGCTACATGCTCTGCCATCTTGTCTACTATGATGTCATTTAAAGTATGGGCATTAGCATACAGGAAGTAGAGCCGTTGTGGACTTTAACAAACTTCATTTTCCACTCTTGATGTTTTAGGGTATCAAACAACCTGTTCCAGCAATAACTTGTGTACCTTCCCCGTGACCCCCAGAAGGGATAAAACGGTCAAGAAGAGGCAAGAAATAAACTGTTGATCATCTCTCGTTCAAGCGTGTTTATGGGTTTGTTTTGTTGTTGTAAAGACATTTCAGGACAGCACTGTCGTTGCTAAACTATCCGGTAAAGCAACTTTTGTTGTTGGCGGATGTGACAATAAATTCCTCCCATAACCTGAACGAGATGAGGTTCAGATCGCACGGGGGAGGGCGACCAGAGAAAGGTCCAGCTCTCCACTTTGGCACTATAGAGGCCGTATTTTAACAAATTTACAAATTATTTCTCGACATTTTAAAGAAATAATCCAAATGATCTCATCCTCCGCCAATCGTAAGAGTTGCGGTGAGGATACAATGCTAAAATACCTCTGTTATAATTGGCTATATGGAGTTTGATATCAAGGTCCAATGTTTGAGGTTTATGACCTCTGGGGGCAATCTGGTTGAACATCAAACTGAAAACCACAACAATCAGAATATAGTTAACAATCCGTTGGGTAACAGCTTAACCAAAAGGTAACAAGACCAATGGGATGACAGCTATTGAGTTCTATCTACATACAATATCACTAACCTTGTATAGTTTGCATAAAAAGTTAAATACTTGCTTAATTTTCTTAGACAATCAAGTGTTTTTCGCTTCTGTTGCTAATGACTGTGTACTCTAGATCTGCTGCTTCCTCCCCCCACTGCAAGAACAGCTTTTTATTTGCCTAGTTTGCTCCTCAGGCCTGTAAGAGACCAGTATTAAATAATAACCAGTATAATAACCATAATAATCCAACGGTCGATTTTTACCATATTTTGGCCTGCAAAAACTTAAAAAGTGGGAGCTAAATCATTCTGCGGGTGCAGAGCAGGTAGAGCAGGTCCTCTTCCCTGAAAGCAGCTAACAAAGCTAGCTCAAGACCAAAGCTAACACAGGCAGGTAAACTGATCTTCAACTGCTGCAAATTTGTTCTCTGCAGCAGTTACGCTACGTCCTGTGTGCCTAATTGTCCATAAATGTGATATGTGATATATATACGACAGCTAGCCTTTGTCTTCCTCTTTCATTAGGGTCGGCTTCTCTGCTGTACGCGAGACCTCTTCCTCGTCAAATTGTCTTAGCATCTGTGAGCTATGCCTCGCTTCGCATTCCTCTGCCATCCAACCTCTGTCCAGCATGGACTTTCCCACAGAACCCTAAACCCTGTGAATGAGAGTAGGCCTTTGTTTCTGGCATTTTTCACCCTGATCCCAGCAACTTCCCCATGGTGGAATGCAACAGGAATGCCAGCGACGGCTACCTGGCATTAGAGAGCCTTTGTAGGGAAACAGGAGAGGCTGAACGAGAGAGCAGGTCACAGAGGTTTCACAATGGAGCGCTCGCTTCTCAAGGTGCCCAACCCACAGTGCCAAGCGAGCCAACAGCGGGACCTTGGTCAAGTTTCTTCATTATGCTGAGGTATCTTGATAGAAAAAAGCAATTGTTAGAACCGGGGCAAGTTTCGCTATGAGTTTTCTCTTACAATACAAATCATTAACTGGAGCGCTGAGGTAGCAAATGATTGGCATGCATACCGAAGCGCGGCGGAAGTGTGTGTCTATGGCAGTTAACAGGTCGTTGCGAGCTTATCTCCTCGGATATCTGGTAGAGTGAGACAGCGGTTCACCTCGAGGTGCAATTCCTTTCATTCCTGTACAGTCAGCGCCTGCTGAGGGAGGGTTTTAATTTGAGGGGATGCCATTTGAAGATGAGAACTCATTGCGATATGATCTGGCGACGTTTTTGATGAGCCTTTTCTCCCCCAACGAGTCGCAACAAAGTCGATCCCGGCGTCCGTTTGAATGGCAGCGGTTCGGCAGCGCAGCGCAACCACACAGCAGACGTGTCACATCAAAGGACTGAAGATATTTACGGTGGTGGGGTCTGCGGTGGGGCCACCGGTGTGGAAGCGCGCAAACATGGAGGGGAGCGTGTCAGCGCAAGAGCACCCTTTTTGGCCACAAGCTAGCAGACTGGAGTGTTCGAACCCCACTAGTAAAGGTTATTTCACCGGTAACCTGAGTAGATTCCGAGACAACAGCCGATCTCCGAATCCTGGGTCTGATGATAAGGAGCTAAGACAAGGTGCGAAGTGAAGGCTAATGACAGACCCATGGAGGCATCGGGTCTTGTGCACCTGCATGTCAAGACTCCTTTTACAAGGGGGCCCCTGCTTGGACCCCTGTGACAACATCAGTAACGTGCTCATAGGTTGTAAATATGGATGACCCAGAAATGAGCCTGGATTGAAGACACAGCATTAGCCGCTAAAATGCAAATTTCAGCCGACCAAAATGAATCAGGCTCAGCTCCGGTTCAGACTTTTTTCCCTCACTTTGTCTTAGAAAGTCCAGCAGATGTTCCATTTATTATTCTCACACTGCCAAGAATCTCAGGGAGGACAGCACGTGAGCGAAGACGGACCTCGTGTTGACCGGACTCCTTTTCTCCCACCGTGGTGGAAATTTTATGAACTCCACTGGGTGAGAGATAAGGCTTTTTCTCCCCCAGCACAACTCATACCACAAATTCCAGCAAAATCACAGCGGTATATTCACCCACGTGTTAATATCCACAGGTAGCAAACACATGAGGGATTGCGCCGTAGCCAGACGCTTTGTGATATTCCAGGGTCAACGGTTCAATTGTAGCTAGCTCTGACAAAGCAGCGCTTCTTCATAGCTTCAGCCAAATGTGCTAGCAGGGACTAAATGTCTAACTGGCTTCTATATCACGGCCTGCTTTACCTAATCAGGTTATTCCGTGGAAATTTAGCTTATCTGCTACGAGCTTTTGTTGAAATGGCGCCCGGTTTGCATAGCTTTTCAAAAGATTAGCTTTCCCTAAAGGTGGATCCAGGTGATGGAAACACCGTGTATCTCGACGACATTCATCATAGCAGAACTAAAGGTTACTTGTCCTCTTGCAACTTCCAGACCAAATTTGCATCTCTGGATTGAGACAGACAAGATAGATGCACGTTTGCCTTTGTAGCGTAGCAACATGTTGGCACACAAGTCACGATGTCTTTAATCTAGTTGGGAAAACATGAACGGTGCAGGTTCTCCAACGCCGCTGGCTTAGGTTCAACTTGACGTTCTGGGCCAGCGGCAGTGATACGGGACCTGGTCGTATTTAGGGACACGGAATCTCCTACGCTGCTGCACCACGGCTTCCAAAACAAGCGCCTCATAAAGGGAATATCAATGAAAAGGTCGCCATCGCCGATGATTACCGTGCATGCCGCCGCACAAGGTGTGTTTCTGTTGGCAAGTTTCAACATGGACTTCAAACAATGGCGATCATTCCACGGTAGTTTTCCGCGTCCAAATATGTCATTTTTCAGGTCCCGAGCAGCCACATAAGCGAGCTGCCTTTTTGAAATGGGAGAAGTTGCCCAGGGAACCTTCAGTTGGTCCTGTTACGAGAAACAGACGTCACGTTTGTCAACAGGCCTGCAGTTTGCAGAGCGAAAGAGAATCACTTCCTATTTGAAACCTCATTATATTTAACCCAATAACAGCTGTACAAAGTCCCCCGCATGGCGAGGTCATCGTGAATTCCTCAGCAAAGAGGGAAAGGGAGTTCATTTTAGCCTTGCGTACCACAGCTAGCTAAGAGTGAACAGAAATGGCATTTAGGCCGTGGGATTGCAAATGTAAGCTGGGCCAATGATCATTCATGCAACAAGTAAATAAAACCAAGACAAAGACCTGGTGAAGCTAACTAGCCTCGCTAACTAGCAAGCAGCTGCAGCTTTCACCCATGATCATTAGAAATGTTTGAAAAAGGAAAAGAATGCACACAACACATCTTTTTACCACCTGTGCTAAGTTAGCCTTGTTTGACGAGCAGTTATTCGCTATTTTATGACAAAATTAAAACTCTCAACACTGCTAAAGGCCAAAAATCAAGTTATCTGAAGTAAACAGAGGATATAATTATGGGATTACTCATCACGTAGGTTCACATGAGAACGTAAAGTCTTTGTGTTGGCACGCAGTTATCACCACCACGCTTTCAATTTGACATTTGAAAAGACAGAATTGGAGTTAGCCCGTCACTTTTCAGGTCGGGCCTGATCATTTATCTCTTGTGAAATCACTGACAGGCAAAAAAGGGAAAAATTTTAAGAGTCGTTGTCAAGTTCCATTTTCTGCTGGATGCATCAGAGCACCACGCTCACCTAGTAACTGGTAAACACATGTCAACAATGACTAAAAAACATTAATAACGAGGCTCAGAGCGTCGAAGCTAACGGCGCTGCTATCAATCTGACTGATCTGAGTCCATCTGCTTCCTAGGTGACTTTATTTCCTTTGATTTCTTTATTGATTTATGTGATCTATGTAGCATGACTCAATCAGAGAGGACCATAAACTGACTCATAGAGCTCAGCAGCGCAGAGCGGAAAGGGCTTTGTTTGTCATTTAATCCCATGTCAAACCTTGGCCTCCCTTATGCGGACCGCAGTCGAGGGCGGGGTTGAGTCGGACAGGTGGCGAAGTTTCATTCATCCGCTTGCTCAGGAAACAGCAGTCATGTCTCCTGTGAGTGGAGGATGCGTTGGGGAGGCTCTCCTTCTAGCTACAGGTATGTAAAATATAGTGACACCTGGTGGTGGGAGTTCACATTGGAAGAAATTTATTTGGGCCCTCAAGCCCCTCCCCTTTTAGCAGTATTACATCTATCTGTTAAATGCTGAAATAAGGGGCAATAAGGAGCAATGCTCCACGCAGCTAACTTGTTCTTTGTTTTTCACCCTTCTGCTTGCTGGCGATGAACGACATGCGACCCATTTCCTGAAACTCCTGCGGGAGACTCATCGGTCGCGCTGCCGTGTCAGTAAAATGAAGTCCGTGTCCTGTGACAGATCCCCCCTCCCCCAACACTGAATAGCTGTGCTAAGCATTGACTTAGTGTGGTCAAAGTGTGTGTGGTCTGAAGAGCAGACCAGGGTTTTTACCGCCACCTGCTGGTGCTCCTACGGAAAGAGGCCACTCAGAAACAAATATAAAGCAAGTATCTCAGGTTTAAATAATTATATTTGCATGTTTTTGGTACTGCACATGCTCCAATCAGGTGGGGAGTCCAGGCTGCAGCCCTTCGCTGGGTCCTCTTCTGTACATCAGCATGTAAGCTGTGTCTCTGTAAAGAATAATGGACAAAAACATTATTCAGATAGAAAAAAAGGAATAAAAACCAGGAGCGTAACAACTGGGCGTCCCAAAGGACGACAGAGCGATGCGGCAGAGGCGGATTTCCCCTCTTTAGGAGTTCAAAACTTTGTGGCAAGAACATCTTTAGCCTTTAATCTTCGCTGAAGAAGAGACAATAAGGCTTTGTTTCCAGATCTAAAGGAGGGTTCAGCAAGTGGGTGGGGGTGAAAGCCGCAGATGCTATCAGGAGTCCGGCATTTTAGGGCTAGAATGGTAATTTTAGAGAATCCCAAAATTGAAACCAGTGTTTTTATCGCCCTCTGGTGGTAGGATGCAGTCCTCTGAGGACAGATTCTTCCATCATGTGTAAAACCATGGACATTTTCTGCATGCTGATTGTCTGTGAATAGAATCTGCTGTCAATGCTATGCTCCGCTAGCAGAGCACAAGCTAAATTCTTCCAGTTAAATATTAAAAAGGTTTAAATCTTTCAAAGAGGAGTGTGGGACCTCTTAGGTAGCGATTTAGTACCCAGCAAGCATGAAATATTCGTAATATGAAATATTATTTTCTACTTTTGGGCAAAGCGAGCTCAAGCTAAGCTAGGCCCGTACCTGGATGATCCTCCATACGCTGACTTCACTTCCTCCCAGGAAACCTGCGCGTTGCAAAATAAAGTCAAAAATTTGAATCAAAGGACCTTCTTTTCACTTTTCTTTCATCGTCACACATGAACTAAGGATTTACCCGTTTCACGCGGCTGTCGTCGGCGTGATACCAGTGTTGATCGGATGGATGACGGACGAAGGCCGTGTAGTGTCCACAGGAGGCGTTCCCAGCATGCACCACAACTGCGTACAACGTGTAGCCGCAGCCGTTCTGAAGCCGTGAAATTTAACGTGAAATTTAACGTTATGGAATGTTCAGTCGCCAGAGGGTGGGGGGAAAGTCGTACCTGAGTGAAGCTGGACGCGAAGGCTTCTTTAACAACCTCGGAGAAGTCAAAGGATTCCGGGAATGTGACCACGCAGTGCAGTTTTCGGGTTCCGTCGAGGTTACCTCGGAACCTTTTGAAGCTGATGCACAAAACTTGAGGCAGGGAGAGAAGTTTGACTCCCTGGAGAAGATTTTTTTATAAACGTTCGAGTGTCAGTTTTCAAATATCATCACTCTGAGATGAAAAAAGTTTTACCCATTTAGACGGAGTTTGCGTTCCGCATTTCGGACAAAAGCAGCAGTTTTCGCCCTGTAGCTCTTCGTGCCGAAAATATGACGTCAGGCAACCCTCCTGGGAAAGAAGCAAACGTTATGAGGCTACAGGACTAGCTTTAGCACCAGCGGTCTGCTGCCATCGCTATGTGACTCAACCAGGTTTTCTGACCTAGCGGGTACACAAACCTTTCACCTGGTTCCCTCTTGGGGTTTTTTGGCTGGATTAATTTCAGGACCTTTTTTTGAGGGTGATTAATCGCTGTTTTTTTGATAGAAAACTTTGATAACAACATTTTTTGCAGACGTTTGCCGCGTTAGCTAGCTACATGCTACCTCGATTTACTGCATGCAAAGCATCAATTATCGGTTATGTGAGGAAGCCGAACAACACCAGAGAGTCGTGCTCTTCTTTAACAGGCAGTTGCAGGTTGAGCAGGTAGCTGGACTGAATCTGGGCGGAGCTACAGCTGGAACACTGCAGGTGTGTCTCTGTGGAAATCTTGTAGAGATTCTGGACTTCCAGAGCCTAAAAAGAAACAGAAAACTAGAACTAACGAGAGAGAACAACCTTTAGCGCTTTTCCACTATTGACTCTGCACGGTCCAACTCAACACGGGGCGGTAGGATCCCGATGGTTTTCGCAGTGGTACCTCGTATGAGGTTAAAATCGTCTGTACCTCGCTGTTGGAGCAAGGTATCGCTTTACTTGTAGCCGATACACAATCACTGTTGTGTGGTTCGTCAGTGATGTCAACTAAGACCCCCTTCAACATAAAAGTACCTACTGGGCTCTGGTAGCCCGAGTGGAAAAGCCTCTAAACCGCGTGGTGTCCAGCCAAATCGTGCTGAGTCAGCATTAGCGGAAAAGTGGCATTAGCCGTTAATCTGGACCAACCAGAGATCTGTTGTCGATCTGCTGGACCACGGCATTGAGGATGAAGAGGAAGACCTGATCGGCATCGTGCTGCGTGTTACCTGCAAAAATACATCACGTGTCTCCTTCTGCAGCCGTGAGATTAATGCGAGATCATTTGGCAACTTTACGTCGAATTCTGTTCCTCTCCAGGCAGAGGAGGAAGTCTTTGTGGGGGGGCAGCAGAGGACGAGCGCTCTTCATGGCAACAAGGACCCTCCTCAGGTTCAGGGGGATGTTCTCGTCCTCCTCTCTCACTCCGGCTGTTTCCCACCTTTAATGATTCGTAAATCCCAAAAGTTAGCAACATTAGCTAGGTACTGAGGGGTTAATATTGGAGGAACCTGTTTAAATGTTAGTTTTTACATTAATTATTAAGAATTTAAAGAACAGTTTGACATGAACACACAGGTAAGGAGTGATATTGCGTCCGCTGTCCTTACTTGTCCAATAGTTCCGCTAGTTCCCATGTAGCAGAGAAGGCTTGTAGCAACGCATTCACGCAACAGGACAGGCAATGGTTGCTGAGGCCCCGCAGTCCTGCAACAGAGCATCAGAGCTTCGTTTAAATCGTAGAGAGAGAGAACACAGGAAGGAACCTTTGACCGTTCCTACCTGAGCAGGCTTTCCCCAGAGGAACCAAGCAGAATCTGAGAGACATCAGGGCACTTTTGTCTTCACCATCCGAAGGTCTGGAGCTGAGATGTGATAGAGGAATAAAGAGCCCTCCCCTCAGCTGGGAATGAAATGCCTCTGTCACACTTTCACTTTCATTTTGCACCATTTCTCTGAAATGAAACCTAAGAATTGCGCGATTCGAAATTTTCTAGTGAGCAGAATTTTTGGAGCAGAATTCTTGGAGCACTAAGGGACCACGTGGTGGGAAATTTGAGAATTCACGACACTATTAACCAATCCTACATCGCCTTTAGATTTGAGAAAAAGATTCTGTTGGGTAAATTAATAATGATTAATTCAGATTTCTTTTAAATTAGCGTGAGTGCTGACGGTTCAAAAGGTTGACTCATTCAGATGACCTCTAACAAGAGAAAACAAAACGTCAATTAATTGGCAGTAGGTTTTTTTAACCTCTTAAAATATATGTAGTTTCTCTTCATGATATGTGTTTATTACATTTTCTCGATCATTTTCATTTTTAAAGGGATTCAGTCCTCCCGCTGCAGTTACCGCACCCATCGCTAGGGGGCGCCAAAAGACAGTAAGAAGTCAGCTACACGAAGCTTCGTTTTGCGGAGCTCTTTTTGCAAGGGCAAATCTGATTGCTGCAACGTCTCCTCACACGCTGGAGCCGAATTTACATTTAAACTTTAAATCCATTTTAGATAAAGTCATCACCATGTATATATTTAACTTGTGACATTTTTAAATCAATGTTAATGCAGACCCCCTCTGTGGGTGCTTTATCTTTTAATAAATGTCACTGTCAATTTTCATACAACAGCTATTCGGTTCGCGCGCTCCGTGTTCTGACCACTAGATGGAACCAAATCGATCCCATCGGAGCTTGGACGAGTAACCTCTGATCACAGATTGTAGAAATCAAAGCTAATTTATCCTACTAGCGCTCCACCAGCAGCAGCAGCACAACGATAGTGTAATGAGGAGAGCTAAGCTGGGCTGTTGGCCTCTCCGTGGGCAGCCAGCGGCAGCGGGAATCAGGCCTCCAATAATCAACACAGCAGGGGGGCCCAGTCCCTGCTGTGTCCCTTGTTTACTACTGTTTGTTTTCTACTTTACTGCCTCACCTCCGATGGACTGACATTCTGCTGAAGTGGACGTGATTTCTGCAGCGAGGGCAACGTCCCTGCAGAGATCAGACCGTGGCGTTAGCACAGAGCTAATTAAGCACAGCATAGTTGCAATAATGCACATTTATTCAGTGTGAATCCACTTGAAACCCAAACACAACACGCTGCTATGGATGTTTTTATTGGCCGATTCTTGTAATGCGTTTGGCATTTACAATGGCATTTATGACACACGCACACACACACACACACACACACACAGAGAACCTAACACCTGCCTTTCCTCAGTTAACGCCTCTGTTTCTCTAGACCTCCAGTCACACCAACATGGAGGCGTCACACCAGGATACGTTTTGTCTTCATTCACCCCACCCCACCCCCCCCCACCCCCCCACCCCCCCGCCTCGCTCTACATGCAACATGTTTGATGGCAGTAATATGCTCACACACGTGCACAGATAATCTCTGAGTGTGCTCCACAGCCGCACACTCAGAGAGGAAAGAAATAACCGCAAAAGAAGGATGATCATGAGAAGTATCGACCACCCCCTCCACCTCCTGCCCCTGGTTGAGCCTTACTGCCCTGGATGAGTAAACAACAATTTGCCCGGAGTGCCGGCAGCTGAGGATCAGGGGATTGAAGCAGGCAGCAACAAATGCTGCCTTCAACAGAGAGGAAACGCTGCCTAACGAAGCGACGCACTGCTGTTTGGCCAGAGTGTGATTATGAGCAGCTAGCGGCTTATCTGCTGCACTGACCTTCAGGGGAGGTGACCCCTGTGTGGGTGTGTGTGTGTGTGTGTGTGACCAAAGTTGGATAACTTTTGCGACTACAACTGCTAAAATGTTACTACAGTAGTGTTTTTAGATAGTGTAGCCTAGTGCTTCTAGATAGTGTAGCCTAGCTGCTTCCCTGTTGTTGAACTGAGAGACAAAAAAAACGAGACAAGGGCTTCAAATAAAATGTTCTGAACACTCTATAAAACAAGTGAGGGATTTCAGAGGAAGCTCCAGGCTAACACATGTGCGTTTGTGTCTGGCTGCAGCTTTGAAGATTTTTCTCTCCCGTCTTCAGAGTATCAGATAAAAGCGAATGTCGGATTTGTCTGTAGGGATGTTGGATTTCCGACTCGTCTATGATCATACCTGCTGGAGACCTTGGCAGACTTGTAGTTTAGAAGAGTCAGTATTTGGCTTTTTACAGCGACTGTCAAACCGAGGTCACGATGCTAACTCTCAAGCATAGAATAAATGGCTGTTCTATTCGAGGCTAACAGCGTTTTTTTTACGTGACCAAATAAGTGAAGGATAAACGAAGGTCAGTTTTTCATCACAGGACTCCACTTGGCATTTATATCTTTTCCAAAGTTTTGCTTTCCCTTCTTTCCTGAGAACGGCTGTTTTTGTTTTGGCTGCCAAGCGTTTTATCCTCTTTTTTTAGCGTTCGCAAACCAGCCGCCGGATGTTTGAAATAAACATTTGGGAAATCCCAGATGATCGCTGATGAAAACTTTACAACTCAGGTCTCTTGTTTTTACCCCACAATCCCACGCTCCTCTTAGCAACCCCCCCCAAGCACCCTTTGTTACCGTTGAGGACCCAGAGAGAACATCGAGCCGATGACAGATTTGACTCATCTGTTTCTGAACTCGCCTCACAGCCTGCGTTTTTTGGTCAGAAAGCAGTCAGAAAGCAGTCAGAAAGCAGTCAGAAAGGGCTCTCTGGTACTGAAGGGCTCTGTTAGTCACAGTGTTAGCGGCCAACGTTGACTCATCCCCAACACATTTAACCCTGGACTTCAGCCCTCGCTGCACACAACCTTTGTCTTGCATTAAAACCTGCTCCTCTTCTGCCTGTCAACCATGTTTGGCAGCGTAGCACTGGTCATAGACACCCCCCCCCCCCCCCACCCCCCCAACCGAGAGCCCTGGTGTTTCACCCGAGTCAAATCGGGAGGTCATAGGCTACCTCGCACACCCTTCAACCTTTTAGCCCCGAGCACAGGCCGATGGCCGTTGCGACAACCTGCGGAGGACCTGAGGGGATCCCGCTCCTCAGGGGTCAGGCCCGGCCAGCCAGGATCCATTTTAGTGAAAACACACCTCTTGTGCCACGGGGGCGAGCAGATTATCAGAGTTCACGACGCTCTGATTGCAGACACCTTTGAAGTGTGGAGGTTATCTTTCATTCCTGCCACCTTTGTTGTTGTTCCTTTCCCATCAGGATTAAAGGTGCTGCCTGGGCTCCATGGCAACGCTGGAATCGGAAGCTACGTTTACTGAGAGCGAACATCTGGACTCGGATGCTTCATTGGTAAAGAGTGAGTCAACGCATAACCAAAACACTAAAAAAAACGTAACCCAAAACAAAAAGGTTGTCATGCTCTTGTGTGTGTCCATGCACCCCCCCACTCACTAGTGTCCAGTCCTCTAATAAAAAAATAATAACCTTACAACACAAACTATTAAACTCTGAATCTTTTAGCGAAAAACATTTGATAACGACGTCGCTGTTGACCTTTGTTGCTAAGTGGCGAGTGTCGGCTGAAACGCTGGCAGCAGGTGAATTTTATTGTCGATGCCCTCATCGCTTATGTGGCCAACTTGGCGAGTGTCCCGAAACCTGTTGCGCCCCTTTGAGGGATTTGACTCAACCGCTAGTCAGCCTGGCTAAGCTCCACCGAGCGCACGCTTGACTTGGGCCTGTCAGGGAAGAGGCCGTGAAGGATGTTGCACGGGGAGGAATGAGAATTGATTGCCCTCCGACTGCCGCCGCGGCGCCACGAGTGTGCCATCCTCCCACTGTTGCAGCCTGTCATGTGACCTGTGTGCGGAGACCAGGTGACGTGGCTAATTAAACGGAGTGGAAGCTGTTGAAAGGGGCCAGGACACTGCCGGCAGAGAGAGGACCTGACATACATGTGTTCTTGTTTCGACTGAGAGGGGGTTAAGCGTGACGGAAGACGGGGGCCCGGGGTTGCGGCCCCCCTGCCTGGCTGCCAGAGCTCAGTCACAGGGCAAGAACCCGTGGGCAGGAGAGGAGGCGCTAAACGATAACGGTGGGGGCTAGTGTTGATATTAACTGCAATTCCAGACAGTCTACTGCCTGTCCTCCTCGCCTTTTTTTCTCTCCATTTCCAATTCTCCAGCCCGCAGAGAGGTCTAACCCCCCCCGACACCCCATCCTGCCGCTACACGCAAGTATACACACATTCCTACAGAAAGAGATGGAAGCGTGACAATTGGGAAACAACGGCTGTTAGTTACACAAAATGCATTACGGCGTGAGTCCAGGCGGCAGAGCGGAGGAGAGGAAGTGGTAGGATTACACCGGACTTCGACCGGGAGCGCACAGCACCATTTTCTTCCCCCCACTGTAGTAAAAAGTGTCCAGATTTACAAGGCCTCTAGGAATACATATAACCCGCCCCCAGCCCGCCAGATCCCGACAACTCCTGATTTAAAAATAATCCTAAATCTGCACGGACGTATGGAGGTCAGAGGTCCTGGTGATGAGACCACACTGCTTATATAAGATGATAGTTAACAGACAAAAGGGTTTGTTTAAAATAGCCGACCCAAAATTCCTGGAATCAGGCAGATTATTGGAGCTGCTCCATGTTTGTTCCAGAGAACCAACAGGTATCAAATCCCATTTGAAAAGTGTTAGCTAACATTGGAGAAAACAAACCAAAAAAAAGCCATTATTGTCCCTTCTTGGCTTATGTTGTTTGTCAGTTGAACGTTAGCAAATAAGTAGCAATTTGCTTCATCCACTGGCGCATATGGAATTTGATCCGATTAAGGTGAGACTACAAACAAACCGCCAACAAGCGGCACTTGAAGTTGTAAATTATGGGCATTTTCCGCTAAACTTCTTAAGAGAAAATGTGGAAACAGCCCTTAATTTCTCCCCCAGTGGTTGGTTGACGCATTGGCCAGCCAACAAACATGCAGACAACGGAGCTGTTTCATCGTATGCACTCCAGAGATCTGAATTACGTGAATCAGACGGCCTTGAACGTTTCTTTTATAGGCGTTCCCGCTTGTGCCGAGGGATCCCTTCTTCTACAGTGAAGATATTCCTCCCTGTAGCCGTCAGTGCAGTAAATAACAGCATATCCCTTCGCGCCCATTCCAGCTACCGCTCGCTTGATGTATGATTTCTTTTACTGCGGCAGCATCGACTCGGCTCCGGCTGACAACGGCTCCTGTGATCATGGAAGCCCTCGGAAGACGGCTTCAACAGAAACAGGAAGCACTTCACGGCACGGGTCGTGACCCCTCTCACTCAGCCCCATGAGTCAAACAGGGCCCACCCCAGCGCAGCCTGAAAGTTCCGGTCTCACCAACAAGGTGTGGAAGGGTATTTGGGAAGGGGAGGGGGGGGTTCTCCCATCCTTTGTACTTGCACATCTGTATGCGTGAGTCAGGGCTAGAAAGGTGCACATCTGTTGCTCAGTTGCCGTGTAACATTATTACACACAAGAGGGGAATACCTGGACAGAAGCACATCTGCAGCCAATACGAGGCCGTGTCAGAACTCGGAAGCCGGTGTGAGAAGTTCCCGATTTATGGAGTATTCGGCGGAGTTCTGATCACGGCTCCAGGTCAGCGCTGTCTTCATAACACCTGACTGTAGAGTTAGCTGCTTAGTGCTGCTAGTTGAGCTTAAACTGCTTTCCAGCTGTGGGTGACAGACAAGCTGTCACAATGCTAACTAATGCTAGCAAGCAGCAGGTACACACATTGCTAACATCCTGCAAGGGCTAGCAGAGCACTGACTCGGGACTCTAAGGGCTGTTTTTGAATTCTAAGTCAACAGAAATGTCCCAACTTGTGAATTCCAACTCATGAACAAGTAGTTGGAGCTACTTAGGTTTGTTTTAAGTAATAAAATAGAGTAAACATGTTTTTATAGTGCTTTTACATACGTACCATAACAAAATACTGTGCCGTTATTGTGTGACGGTTACTAACAATGCTAATAACAATATGCTAATCAAAGGCGCCTTTTTTATAGTTCACAAATTGTTCACCAAATCAAAGAAAACTCATAATTTCACTAACAAAAATAAAGTTTGCCTGTTTTAATCTTGAATATTTATGAGACTCCATTGGAAAAAAGCCCAGAAAGATCTGTCACCATCCAGGGAGTAAATGCTGTAATGTGACTCAGGTGCTAATTAAGAGCTGACGGGACACACCTGGGCTTGTCCTGACATGTCTAGAGTTTGAAATTTATTAAAAAAAAGTCCTTGGCACATCACTTCCATCATATCTTTGTTCAGTACTTGAGCCTGTTTTCGATTCTAGCGGCCATTTCAAGACTGATGAGAGCTCATAGCCACAAAAGCTGTTGCCAGAACTTTCTGGCCGAAGCACGGAGCTGATGTCATGGGAGCTCCGCAAAGGCTCATGTAAGACCACATCTGATATTTCACTTTAATGGTGGGGTGTTAATAGGGGAGCAGGACAAATATGGGGGTAGGGAGATGGGGTCGTTTGGCAGATATAGCATAGCCGGGCTTTTTGTCCACCTCCGTCCAAAAGATAATCCAAAAACAATCCCACAGGTTCCTTCCACGCTATCAGGCGCCAACATTTTCTCCGCCCTCAGATCAGTTTCAAAACCTTCCTCTGCTGAAGCTTGATGAATTTTTTTAAGATGGCAAAACAGTTTCAGACATTGAAATACTGGCTAGAAAATAGGAGATAAGGTAAAAAGCACTTGAATTCTCACCGTGCTCAGAACACCAGGGACCACATGGAACGTCCGAATACACAGTTTTTACCAGAAAACCCGCCACTGTCAGGCTGTGCTGCTTATGCTAACATTTATTTTTGCTTTAACCGGGAACGCGCATTAAAGGAAGAGTCAGAATTGTGCTGAGTCGGTGCTTCTAGATTTATTTAAGCCCCTCTCACGACCACAGGCCGCCTCACTGTCGGTTGGTGAGTTTGTTTCAGCGTTCGGGTTTTTTTGTGCTATAAAAGTGTTTCAACCTCTCATGACAAAAGCAGCTAAACACAGGGAGCCGTTAGCACACTGGAACTACCCTCACGTCCTTCTGTGCAATCAGATCACCTCTTTATTGAATTTCCATTAATTTTGAGTTGTTGTTTTTTTGTAATTTTTAATTATTATTTTTTTTGCTGAGTCATGTTCTTAGAGATTGGGATTGGGAAAGTGAAATGTTTAAATCTCCCAGGTGACAATGATTTATCAGTTTGGAATTTTTCTATTGAAAGCTCATGTGTGAGCTTATTTCCAGCCCCGAAAATAAAATAAAAAAAAGTCCATTTTTTACTTTAGAACTGTACGTTCTCTGTAATCCATCCCTCCCTGATAACAATCAGCACTTCTTTCCAAACAAATGAGCTGGCTTTCCTCCAGAGTTTATCCCTCGACGGTTCTGGTATTTGCCCATCTTTCTTTTTTTTCTTTGCCAGCTGTTTTCTTTCCTGAGGTAAATCTCTATAAATCAATGGAAGTTAATCTGCTGAGAACATGGTAGGCTCGCTCTGGCTTCGTGGGCACTCTATCTCCATTGGTTACAGAGCATCCATCAAGTCCTCAATGAAGGCTCGGCGGAGCGGTGACATCCCCATCCCCTCTAACCCCGTCACCCCAACCCCACCCTCCTGAAACTACTCGCACCGCTTCATATTCCTGTTGAGAGTTAGACTTTGGACACAAAATCAGAGTTTAGCGATAAATGTAAAACCCTCCTCTCAACACCCCGTTGCATTAGCTTTAGCTGCTCCTCTCTCCTCTGTTTCCGTTCCGATCTTTTGCTCCGTCCCCCCCAAATTACCGTCTCGAGGACAGCGGTGTCTTGCAGCAGCAGAAAGTCGATCTGATTGCCCCGTCATTCATCATGTAACTTTAACTCTCGGGGCACGGTGAAGACTTCTCCGGGTGATATAATGCCCCGGCCGCATGGGTGCAAATCATCCGCCCGCTCATAGCAGGGGGTTTTCGAAATTCCATGCGTGGTGACCAGGGACACCTCTCACCTGGGGAAAAAAATGGCTGCAGCAGCTGTGTACGTAAGGTTGAACGGCATAAATGCGAGGTCAGGAGATGGGGGGGGGGGGGGGGGGATCGCGGCTATTCTGGTGATCAGTTTCAGAGGTGATTGACAAATAAGACGCAGAATAACAACAGCGCGCTTGAACCCGGGATGACCCCGCCGTGTTTACCCAGGTTGTCCTAGCTCCTCCCACTTTCCCCACCAGGCCAGACCTCCTTCCTCCAGCTCCACTGAGCATTTCCCAGGTGAAGACCTTTGTTGACAAGGAAAATATTTCCTAACGGGACGCCAAATGCCGACCCAAAAGAACAAAGAAGACCCCGACTGGCCACGGGTCAGGGTGGAGTAAGAGCAGAGACGTTAGCGCATGGGAGGTCTTCAAGTTTTCAGAAGTTGCTTCGTAAATATCGTGAAATAGCACCAGAGGAGGGTCTTTCTGGGTGTTCTAGGCCGCATAATATAAATGAGAGAAATGATATTAAATAATCTCTTCCATCAAGTTTTTCTCTAGTTTGTAACAACAAAAGGATAAAAACTGCTCGTTCCTCAGTAGAACAGTTTTCTTAAAGGATTTTGAGGTTCAACTCCAACAGAAACAGTTTCTTTTTATAAGTCGTTTCACCTCTTTTGAGGCCAAAAGTGGCTGGGATGCTCTAACGTTTAGCGATGATTTGGATAGCGGCCTTCCATTATGACGCCGCTCTGCGTGTTCCCGTACGGAGCTGTAATCTGGGCCGCGCAGCCTCAGCTGTTGCAGCCTGGAGCTCCAGCCAGGCTGCAGGAGGCGAGTTGTGAAAGCAGGCCAGCAGGGACCACACGGGGTGAGGGAATCAATGAAAACATGTCTGACAAACACAACCAACAACCGCCGACGACTTTCATCCAACCCAGGCTAATAAAGATGCCGAAGAGCGTTACGAGCGGCCTCACTCCTGAATCACGCCACTCCCAGGAAAGCTGAAGGGAATAACAGATCCGAGGTGACTACTTCCCCCCGCAGTGAGTAAAAACTCAAACATCGGCCTCCTCACTCACAAAGAATGTCCAAATGAGCGCGAGGCTCTCAAACATCGGCGCCGCTCTCCTATAACAATGAACTCCTCCGACGGGATGAGCACGCCGTCCAGGCAGGCTTGACCTGCAGCCAGCAACGGAACCGGGTTGGTGGGAAAGCTGGAAAAGGCGCCTAGTTGCAGTTTAAAGTTACACTTTGTGTTGGGATGAGTCGATCGGAATCCAGTGAGGAGCCTCGCTGGAACAGGCCGGCAGGGTGATTAGGGCTCGCAGATGAATGGGGATGAGGTCCCGGCCCCTGTTGGTGTAAACTGTGGGTGGCGCAGAGGTGAAGCAGAAGGTGAGCTTCTCATGTTTGTCCTGGGCAGCCGTGCGGCAGCTGCCGGAATATGTTTTAAACTCTGTTTTCGCTAGAATCAATTCTAAATATAATTCCAATAAACTCCTCTCTACAGGCGGTCTGTGGTTAAGGATGGGGGGTCCGGCCCCACCTGTCCCCACTGCCCCCAGCGGCCAGGGTCAGCCACCAAGGAGGTGGTCTTTGAATGCTCCATCCTCCCTGCCAGCCGCCCCCCACCCCCCCCTTCCAACGCTGAACAGTGTGAAGCAACACATTAACCGGCAGCCTGTCCACATGTCAGCGGTACGAGTGGCTTTAAAAACGACCACCACGCGTCCAGCCGTCTCCCTGTGTGGTCCCGCCGCCACGACGTGTTGTCACATCGTTTTTGTTGTTGTTGTGACCTGTGTCACTGTCAGGAATTTGAGACTGTGTTGACGCTGACGGCTGCGTTATGAGGAGATTGTAGTCCGCCCGCGCTGTGCCGACTGATCACTTGGATTAATCTCGACCCCTTTGTTGTTCTGCTATGTTTGACCTTGCATTTAAGGGCTAATGTCGAAGCATATTTACAACCGAGCTGGAAATTTTTGACTACAGTCCAGAAATTCCCTTTTGTTTCCCCAGTGTCCGCCCTAGCTTAGCAGTAGATCCCTGTAGCAGGATATTTGTAGGAAATGCATCCATATAGTGGACAAGTGAGCTTTTTTAAGCGAATAACGTGTTGGTTACGTGTTAAAAGCTTTTATATGCTACAAATAGCTAGCAATCTGCTAAGATTGAGACGTTTGTTGTTTTCCAGAACAAAGGTTTTTTGGAAGGTAAACTTAATAGTACAGGTGAGGAAAAACTACAAAAAACAGTGTTTTTCAGAGCTCAGAGCGAGACTTAATAGCTATAGGTGCATCAGTGGCATAAACAACGTTAGCAGCAGAGTGATATCACCAACAGCTAGCGTATCTCTTTAAACCTTAAACCAGCAAAGGTTGACTTTCTTCTGCCTTCTTTTTTACAGCCAGCTGGATTAGCTGTCTCGCAGATGTGCTAGAAGTGATAATCAGATCCAGTTTGACATTTCTATTAGCTGCGCCCAGGATGAATTCACGTATTCGTGTGAGAGAACTCAAATATTAGGGAAAATTGTGTGTGGATGATTCCGAACTCTTGTTCTGGACTCGCTTAGCTAATTAGCACATCAGTCTATCTTCAGAATGAAAGCATCTTAATTCACAGAATCCGTTTTATGTTGTTATTTCTGTTTTAATCTGTTAAATATATCACCAAGGTTTAGATCTTTCGGAGCAATGCTGCGGGGGATTAATATCGCAACACTCTTGTGCTATCGTGCAACCTAAGCCCTCCCTACTGTTCCACGCATAAATCTCGCAGAGCGTGACTAACCCGTCGGTAACAGGAGCCAGGACCCGGCGGTCCCCGCGGACTCCGTGCCTGCATGACCGTGTTTTAGGCCCCCCTCCTCCCCAGAACCTCCCTGGGCCCCCGGAGACTCGGTGAAACCAAACAGTGAGGTCAGCTCTGGGCTCTCATCTCATGGCCAAGATTACGCTCGCCGAGGCCGCGTCGGGATTAAGTCATTAAGGCCAAAGCCGTCCTCCAGAAACTCAAACGGGAACTTTCTCCAGAGAAAGAATTTCTTACTTTACTGCTCGCTGACCTTGAATTAAGATGCCTGCCGCCAGAGTTCCTGCCTATTTCCTGCGATAAGACAATGAAATAAAATCGCTCGAAAACGTGGACAGAATTCCCTGCAGGCACCTGCACCGCTGTTACACACACACGTAATGAAACTCGACCTCATAACTTCCACCGCGGTAACATTAGCGTTTTTATTGTATCAAACAGGTGGCAGCATCCTTCAGGATCACCGGCACGCACGGCACCAGGCCTGGGCCTCGGTGTGAAGGTGAACAGGAAGATGGTGGAGGAACACACACACACACACACACACACACACACACACACACACACACACACTAATCAATGCTCTATTACCGTCTCCTGTGTTTGGACAGTAACGTTAGTCCGGAGGGTCTTGGCGTGGAGAGCAACCTGTTGAGAATAATTCATGCCGGTGTCAAAAGTGGGAATCTTGGGATTCTCTTACATTTGAAGGGCCACACACACACTTTCGGATCCGCGCTGTTCTTGCCGCATCACGGTGACCCGACTATAAATCTTGTTTAATTTCGGTCCACGTCAGACAATCATAAATATCGCACCCTGGATGGGGGGGCGGCCGTATAAATCCTGACAATCCTCGATTTGGGAAATCAACCCCATTTTCGTCTTTGTGTCCTTTAAGCAGAAGGTCAGTTTGTGAAAATGCGGCAGAAATCCAGAAAAAGCTCTTAAGTAAAAACCTTTCGCGTTGCGCCAACGCCTCCTCTGGGCAAATCCTGAACCAAAGAATGTTTACGGAAACAGTTTTGCTGATCCGGACTGGGTCCAAATGTGGGTCTCGGGTAACAAAGGCCGAGCCAGACGTGGTGGTGTTCTTTACTCGCTGCAGCTTTATAGCTATCGTGTTATTGCCGCGCGGGCTAAGCCTCAGCGCCCACGCTATCTGTTGTTTTAATGATGGCGCCCATATAACCAATTATACAGCGCAGCAGTGCCTCCTCTCACTCGTCAACGCTGACATTCATCAATATCCCATTAGTCCCTCATGGAGCCACAGACTTTGCCACCCGGCACCCAACCCCCAACGGAAAAATCTCCTGTTGTTGTTGTTCAAGAGTCCAATTTTCATTGTAACATAAGACGCTTTGTTCTTGGCTTACACACTTCAGGAAAAGCTAATATTGGTGGATCACTGTCCTCGTTGCTATGCCTACAGTCGCCCTCGCAGACGACTGTTATCACTGGCTGCATCCCCCCGACTCCCAGGGTGATATTAATGATAGTGATGATCGGCCGGATCAGTTACAGGCCACAAACATCAAAGCCGTCCTGGAATTAAAGGGCTTTGATTTGAGTTGGGTTTCCTCGCATTGTGCACGTGGGTGCAGAAAACTATAATTCTCACCCCAAGCTCTTATCAAAAAGTACAAAGAAGTGTAAAGGACTCCAGACAGGGGGGGGCAGCAGGGTCAACGTCTCACCTCAATGGCCAGACAAGGCCTCTTATCGACTGCTGCCGGGTCAAGGCCAGCGCCCTCGCTAAACCCTCATCTGTCTGGCAAGAGCAGTGCAACAACAGCAAAACAGGCTAGCTCAAATCCATCAGTCCCCTAAATGAGGACAGAATCAGTCAGGAGGGACCTTCAGATCACTGCCATCCAAATCCCAGTCGGCTGTCCGGTGACATGCTGCAGGGGTTCACAGTTTGTGTTACGACGGAGACCCGTTGACACGATGGCCCCAAAACCATATGTGAACAGCTGGTAAAATCTGCTAGCCCCGCAGCCATTGTTCCATTTCCTCTATGCTAAAGTTCTTATTCTTTGGTTCCATTTGCGGTAAGAAACCTTTAAGCCCGTCAGTCGATACCCCCCATTTGCAAGAGGCTATTGACATTATCTGACCAGTTTGCATCACTCCCATCATGCCTCATAATGCAGCACTCTGAGGTCATACAGAGTTAGCTGGCAAGAAGGCGAGTTAGCGAGCTTTTTCCCCCGCTAATTGATGTACTTCAGCCGCCAGGCCTTTGAACTGAATCCCTGCGTCGTCCACCAGAGAGAAGGCAGATGCCATCAGCGTTGCCTTCCCTTTTCCCCCTTTGAAACCCAAGCCCTCTGTCTAACCCGCAGCTCAGGGCAAGAGTGAGAGGAGCCGTCTGTTAGCCCAAGAGAAGGCTACTCTCCGCTTTGTGTGCTCACGGTTGGGTCCAGGCTGCGAGTTTGGGGCAACCAGGCCAAAGAGATTAGCTTTGTTTTTAGTTGGAGATGCTATCATAATAGCAGCGACTGTGCTAAGGCCGCTTGCCACTGTCTCAATGAGATTATTGGTTTCGTAGTAGTTGGTAGCATTGTCATGCTAGGCTTTTTTTTTAGATATATGTGTTTGACAGTAGCGACCATCCGTATATGCAACTTCTTTACTATTCCTTTAGAGTTTTAAGGCTTTATGTTATATGTGGCTATTACCAGCTATTGCTGGTACCCTGTTTGATCAAACAATGCTACTTGAGGATCAACAGGATAAAGCTAACAGTGGTGGATTTGCCGACAGCAAAAACTTAGCTATACTCCCAAGACTGACATTTTAATTTAAGTACATGTTCAGATATATTTTCAGCGTTCCGGCACAAAGAAAATCAGCGTTTTCAAAATGCTTACCACTGATTCCCTAAGTTTAAACGCCGCTGGTCATCTTTCTCCCCTTCAGTTTCCACCCAACAACCAAATCCTGGTCTGGAGTCAAATTCCAGTGTTCTCTCAAGTTCTGTTTCTTTGTTGAATTTTGCCACATCTGCTTTTACCAATAGTTGTGGCTATCTATTTGCTATAATATTACCCGATATACATGCTCTTATATGGTTTGCGGTGTTTTAATAAATATTTTAGGGGGAGCATATTTTGATAGACGTAGCGATGATGGCATAAATACAATTAATAAATACACTTCCAAAAGTCAGGAGAAAATGATCCACTCAAGAAGCATTGTGAGTATCGGGCTTGTGGTTCTGTTTCTGGTTGGCACTCAGACTTCTCACCTCCTCCTCTACCTGCAGGAGCGGCATTTAGGGGCGGGCTGATCTCTGGCACACCTGCAGCTCCTTCTGCCTAATTGGCTCCTACTTAAGCTCTCCCCTCTTTTTGCTGGATTGTTGTACGTGCTTCAGCAGCTAGCTCCAGCTCACAGAGCTCTGCAGCCCTTCGCCTCGCGTTAACCCTTGTTATTCTCCAGCCTAGTGAGTTTTGTCAGTGCCTTGTCACTGTTGATTTGGTGCCTTGTCACATGGTTTTTTTTCCCATTTCATGGTGATTTTTAGTTCACTTTTCTGTTGCTATTTTCCTAGAATTTCTTTGTTGTTACTTTATTCGATCCTTCATTCTGAGAACTGACTCGCATTTTTGGTAATAAGGATCCTTTTGTTTTACACTCTGCATCTGGGTCCTGGCCTCCTTAACTCGAACGTAACATGTCTCCATCTTTAAAACTTTATTGAGATATGAGCAGTTATTTCCACTCGATCTCCCTCGGTCAGAGGACTAGAGACCCTGAAGGTCGGGAGGTCGTGATCCCAGGTGAGGCGATTGTCATCGGGCCCATGACCAGGGTACTTAACCCTTGATAGGCTAATTCATATCCCAGGTGCGGAGCTGGGTTATATACGATGTGTCCGTCACGGCAATCAGAGGGTCCTCTGAAACAGCCCAGTGAGTGTGCATGCTGTCTGAGGCAGGAGGTCCTGCTAAGAGAGGGGGGTGGGGGGGCGGAGAGAGGTCCTAAGGTTCATGTTCATTATCAGCTTTGTCTGTGCCCACCCCCCCCACCCCCCTCCCTGCCGGACATAGTGGACACAACTTGTGTAAGGTGACACGGAACACTGGAGCTTAGGAAAAAAAAAAAACGACACAAACTAAATCGAGGCTAGCAGCTTCGGTACGGTGCAGTTTTGGCTAGCCGATGCTGCATATTTTGTTAGCTTTACTGGCTTGATTTTGTTGATTCTGAACAGACCCCGGAGCTTCATGGTTGCATAAGCCAAAACTTTTACCTTTTTGCTTTGTGAAACTGTCTTGCCCGAGCTGCCTGTGACGCCGGACAATCCCCTGATTCTCCCTGACAGCTGAGGCGTCAACCTCCATGACACCGGAGGGAATTTATGGTCTTGTTCCAGGATGCACTGTAACCCTGGGGAGACATACTGTACATGAGTGGGACGTCCATGTCCAGAAGAAAAGTACCCAAAAACTCATTATGTTTGATTTCCATAAGTGTGAACATGAAGGTGTCGCAGGGTTTGTTTGGAATCGAACTAAGGGAAGCTAAGACTCTCATGCGTAATCAACCACACACACAAAGCTTCCCTCTAAGCAGCCTAATTCTGCACATGCGTAGGCACATGCACACGCCCACGCTCTCCTTTATCACGGGTATCGTTTGACTTGCAATAAAAAAAATTTAAAAAATTGAATGTCACGGCGCTCCTGAACGCATCGCCTCTGAATATTAATGCCTTCGCAGCGGCACGTGAAATCTTCAAAACACGCACGGAGGCGTTAGCAAAATGTTGCTAAGGTTATTAGCATTTCACTTACGTACATTAGCATTTCCATTCACGATTAATCACTTTTTATTTGCATTTCTCTGAACGGCAACACATGCAACACATCCATAGTTAAAGGTGGGAAAAGCTACAAATACAGGGGTGTGTGCAGATGCTAGTTTAAAATTTTAGGTGGTGCACCTTTGCTTTCTTTTTTTGTGCTACACTTTAGCTAAACTTTTTACTGGGGTCTGAATTTGCATGTTTAATTCCTTTCTCCCTCAGTCTTGACATCCAGTTAGCATGTTGCTATGTAAGCTTTTATTCAAAACCGTGGGGGATGGTGGGGGGTGGTAAGGGGCATCCATGGGGTAAAAATATAGCACGAGCAGAACGGCTGCCGTACAAAAATAGGAATCCCTCACATTCCTGCCATTAAGTTTCCAAATGTAGCCCTTTCAAGGTTGCGGGGGGAAATGCCGCGGGCAATGCATCTCCTCCTCCGAGGCCTTTATCTATTTTATGAATCTGCTATGAAGAAGCCGTGCAGCTATTTTTAACCCCCCCCCCCCATGCAGCAGCTCCAAAGCTGTTTTGACTCTGCACATTCCGACGTGTCTATGTCGGGATTCTATGGAAGTTACGGCAGATCGGAGCGCTCCTCGTGTCCAAAACGGGAGCCGGACATCTGAGCTTTCACAGCTCTTCAAACTATGAAGCTAACGCACCGTGATGCTACAGGTACAACTGTGGCATTACCGTCTCACCTGGGAGAACTTCCTCATGAAGCGCCTTCATTCCCACATTTGAAAAAGGCCGCGGCCTAACGTGGGGGGTGAAATTGTAGCCAAAAGAATTCTGATTTTTGAGGAACCGCATTTAATGAATCCTGATGAGAGCTAACGACATAAAATGCCCCCACAAATTAATTCTATTTCCTGTTACATGTTCCACCTTTTCAATAGAGATCCTAATCTCACATTTATCCTAATCATGGAATAAGTCATTTTGTTGCCACTTGGAGACTGTAACAACAACAGGAACACACAAGTCGCCGTGCGAATACAGTCGTAACTATAACCACAAGAGGACATTAGCATTACTACATTAGCATGCATCTAAACACAAATTGTTGCATGTTTGAAATAAAATTTCAATCAATTAAAATCAAATTAAATGTTTTTAAAAGTAAAGACTGGTTATTCAAGAATATTCAAATCTATTTGACCTTCCCAGGCTTCTGTAGAAACGCCAAATTAAACAAATTAGTCCTGTTATTTTACAGTTTACAAACCTATTTTTGTTCTAAATTCGATTCTGCCAGCTGTTCTCAGAATATTCGATTCGAAAGTCACGTTTAGAGGGACCGGACGTGCCTCTAATGGAACATGGGGGACAATATCAGTATTATCTGTGACACTTTTTCAACACTCATGTGGGGAAATATTCCCGTGTTGCCACTTTGTTCCGAGCAGATATGCGAAGCACCTGTTGTGAAAAGCCGGGGTGACGTTTCAATAGTCTTAATGCACGAAGTCAGTCGAGGGGGAAAAAAAAACATGTTTGATGCCGTGTGGCAGCCGAAGTGTTGGATAGAGTTTCACATTCTATATTTAAGCCTGGTCACTTGTGTGTCTGCTGTTTAAATGCCACAGTCCCGCTGTCAAAACAGAGAGAGGGGCGCAACAATATGATGGACCTTTTTGAGACCAACACTTATCTTTTTAATGATTTGCGCTATTTGGAGGAAGGGGATCATGGACCACTACAGCACTTGGACATGTCGGGGGTGTCTCCCCTTTACAACGGGAATGACAGCCCGCTGTCTCCCGGTCAAGACAACGTTCCCTCCGAGACCGGGGGCGAGAGCAGCGGGGATGAGCACGTCCTGGCGCCCCCGGGTCTCCGTTCGCACTGCGAGGGCCAGTGCCTCATGTGGGCCTGCAAGATCTGCAAGCGCAAATCGGCGCCCACGGACCGGCGCAAGGCCGCCACGCTGCGGGAGAGGAGGAGGCTCAAGAAGATCAACGAGGCCTTCGACGCGCTCAAGAGGAAGACCGTGGCCAACCCCAACCAGAGGCTGCCCAAGGTGGAGATTTTACGCAGCGCCATCAGCTACATCGAGCGGCTGCAGGACCTGCTGCAGACGCTGGACGAGCAGGAGAGGAGCCAGAGCGGAGCCTCCGACACCCGAAACGACAAAGAACAGAACGTAAGCGATCGTCAGGGGGCAGATTTAAAACTTCCCGGCGTGATTCCCGGGAACCTGCGCGCGTTTTATTCGCAGGGACTCCTAAACATGCATATTTATGAATAATGAACAAGTCATTCTTCTACATTTATGATGGTTTTTATCACGTGTTCGGGCTCCTCGGGCTTCATCTTATTATCCCCACCCCACGTGTTCCTCTAAATATATTCACCATTAGCAGTGTGTAAAAATTATGTCGTTTTTTTTTCTCTCGACGTAGAAATTTCGCTGTCACTTTCTCCCCTTTTCCATTTATTTTTTCATATTTAATAAATCTAATGCTTTGCTAACAACCTTCGGAAATAGCGCATGAAAAAAATCGGATTATTTGATATTATTCATTTGATGTTGCTTGAAGACGTAATCACACATGTAGATCTAATCAGATTAATGTAATGAGATTAAGTGTGGCAACCCAAGATCAACCCTCCTTTATATCATATCTCCTAACCTAAACCCACATTTTACTCTGACCCCATCTCCACAGCGACCCAGCGGGGGCGACTATCGCTGGAAAAAGGCCTCCAACACTTGGCCGACCTCTGCCGACCATTCCGCCATCATAAACCAGAGAGACGGTACGTGAGCAAACATTTCCCGCCAAAGCTACAGCGGCAAATGTGCGAGCAGCTCTGAGTCGGTGTTGTTTTCAGGAAACTGCGAGTCGTCGGCGACCTCCAGCCTCCTCTGCCTCTCCTCCATCGTCAGCAGCATCAGTGACGACAAGACGAACCTCAGACAGGGCGTCCAGGAGAACTGAGCTTCCCAGAGAAGAGCGTCTCTGTGAAGGTTCGTTTATGCTCTACAGATCTGGCTAGCATTTGGCTAATGCTGAGACTCCGCCCACCTCGTCCGCCAATCCCTGTGATCGATTCCACGCCCAGCACTACCCCTTGTGGTCTAAAGTGGTACTGCAGCACCATTAATCATGGATGAACAGAGCATAAACGAACCTCAAGAGCCTGAAGACACGTCAGTTTTGATGTTTAAATCTTCCATCATCGATCTTTAAATTATTTCCATTGTACGGTTTTTTGTTTTGTTCACAGCAGCAGCAACAAACGTGTACATATTTTTTAAAATTGCAGAGTTTGGATTTTATTTATTTTGTATGCAGGAGCACCGGAGCTCTTTAAGCTAAAATCGTCTGTATGTATTTGTATATAACTGACCAAGTAAATAAAAAGGCTTCTTTTGCATCACTCCTGTTAGAGTTCAAGATCAACCGATAATTCCAGCGAGCTGCTTACGTGCCGCTTTAGCTACATCTGCTCTTCTAACGTCGGTAACCCGAGTCCCCCCTCCAGCCGCCCCCGTGTCCTGTCCTATCTGGAAACTCAAAGCCAGAGCGTGGGGCTCAATTCGTCATCGCCGGGCTTGTTCATCGCACGCTTACCCGCCAGCTATCAAGCGCACGATGCTAATGGCATGGAAATCCTTTGAGTACTGTTTGTCACGTGTTGACACGAGGGGGGGCGTAGGGGCTGTTTGTCCGTGGTGTCAGTCCCGGGGTGACCTTTATGGGTCTTTATCCAAAAGGAGATGGACTGTGTTTGTTAGCATGAAACACTGACATCTATGACTGTCCAGTAATAAAAAGAATTAAGGCGGTATACTGAACATACGCTGAAGGTTCCGTAACGAACCATGTTGCATTCAGACCTTTCTTCTAAAATGGGACCATTTAACAAGCTGATTTACAAAAATAGTTTCTTCAAAATGGTCCTGGTGGGAACCCTTCAAAGATCCCACCATTTCTATGGGTGTTTATTATTAATAATAATGCTGCAATGAGACAATTGTGGGCATTCATGCTGGACAAAAATAGAAATATGAAGTAAAAAGTGAAGACGTGTGAGACCCCAGACTCCTCAGGGTCTTTCCTACAGGACCAGATTGAGATCGTCCACCGAAAGACCCCCAATTTCATCAGAAACCTGATATCTCTGAACAATAATGTGACTTTAATGGGGCTCCTGCTCCCCTTTTCCATCTGATAGCACAGTCGCCAACGTCTCTGCTGATCCAGGGTCTGCTGAGAGTCCCTGTTCCTGCATGAAGAAGAACAGCTTGTGGGCAGTTTTTGTGCTCTGCGGCGACCCGGCAGCGTTAGAATCAGAGCTTGATGAAAGTTGAGCCGGGGGTGGGATGGTGGTGGGGGGGGGGGGTTAAGTCTCCTCTCCTGCTCGGACGAGGGCTCCAGAGCTGCAGGCTCCGGCTCTGTGCCGCGTTCTGCTGCCAAACAAATGGCTCTGCCACTCAAAACGGGGTTTATTTTGCTAATTCTTGCGGGGAATATGGAATGTGCTGGAAAAAAAAGTTGTGAAGGGGGGGGGGGGCTGTAACTTTAACCTTCAGAATCGATGGGGCTCAAAACACCCAGAGAAGACAGAGAAAGGGCAGGAAATGTTGGGACTGCTCTGGATCATCAGAAGAAATAACCCCGTCTCCCCCAGGGGAGGGTTAAAGATAGGGAGGGAGGGGCATTGACCCCCCACTACCAAGCCTGGGGTTTGGAGCCAATCTGGCGCGATTATACCTTCAAAAAGCGACTTATCTGAATTTGCTTTGGAAGAGAAACCTAAAAGAAAAGAGGGGGGTCTTGGGGCCTGGTGATTAATTGCCCCTTTGATTGCCCCAAGGATGAGCTCATTAAGTCAAAGCTGAAGAAATAAGGGTTTGAGACGTGAGGCCGGAGGATGTCAGCGCTCACCTCCTGCCCCTCACTTAACTCTGCCTCTGACCCCTGAGAACAACAACAACAACATGAGAAACCATCGTTCCCAGGAGAGCACCACAGCTCCCAGCAGCGCCGCGCCGCTCTGACCCCCAGACGTCTGCGCGTCGGGGTGGGGTGGGGGGGGGTGGTCCGCCGTTCCCAGCCGCCCGGCGGAGCGATGCGTTCCTCAGCTGTGGCCCATTCAGGTACCCGCTGCTGTTTTCTTAGGTGTCACCCAAAGAGGAGGGTCGCCAAACGCTCGGACGCCGCGTGAGAAATATCCGCATTGTATCCGCGCGAGCTGTCAACGGCGTCATTACCCGGAACATGCGGGGGGTCACCGCAACAGCCTGTAAACCACGCGGAATTCAAAATAAAAGCAAAGAACCAAAGAATGGCCTCGGCGTTTTGATTTAATGAGATATCTATACCGATTAAAACTCTACGTGCGAGGACAGTTTGAAATGTAAAAATGAACAGCTTGTTTTTTAAAAAATGTATTCATAAAGCATTTGTTTTTATTGCCAGGATGGGGGAAATAATTTTCTAATCAAGAACATAAAACCAGAAGTCCGCCCCTTTTCCTTTTTTCCTACCAAATGTAAAAAAAATAAAATACTTTTTCCTTCATACATTGGAAAAAGCCCGGAATTCAAGAGTTGCTGGTTCAGACAAATGTGTCAGACATGTATTTTTAATTTTAGATAATATTAATATCATGAACCCCCCCCCCCCCCAAAAAAAAATGACTCAAATTTTAAATACTCGTTACAAAAAATGTTTTTTTATGTGGACTTTTACAGTTTTCATGCTCTCAGACTGTGTTTGTCAGGATGGAATCTGCAGTTGACCATCTGCCTGCATCTGAAGGCCCCTGGCCGACTTAACGGTTAAAGTTTGGCCCTGCGGGGCGACGTGGCGCAGGGAGTTTGCACGCTGGTGTTAACGGCGTAATTACTGCTTTAATGAGCTTTGGCAAACAGGCATCGGCTCATTGGCGGCACCTCCGGCGGCGAGCGTGGCCCTTCCAGAGGTGGGCTCGCCGCGCTAATGTGAACATGGAGGGTTTGAAATGTTACACCTTCCATCGCAGCTGGGCTGCATCTGCAACGCCGTCGCCTCCGCTGTAAAACTGGGCCCCGTAAACTCAGGTCGGCCTCTTTATTCTGCGCCGGTTGTCTCTTACGTCTTCGTCGCCGTCCCCCTCGCCGATGGCGGGACACCGGGGGAGCCGTTACCGACACACCGAACGGCGAAACAGTCCCAGGTATTCGTGGTGGCCTTGCGGGAGGAGGACAAGCGGCGATGAGTAGGAAAACACCACTAAGTGCAGATGTGGGAAACTCTGCAGGGTATTAAGGGTGGGGGTGTGGGGGCAGTGGGCTGGGGCAGGGTGGGAGATGAGTTAACCCAAGCCTGCCTTCTGCTTGGGCCAATGGGCCATGGTAATTAGATCTGACCAATGTGGGCCCTGGGCTCTGGCCTCGGGGCATAAAAGGGGGGCCCGGGGCAACAGACCCCTCACATCACTCAGAGGTCTCCTCTCTCTCGCCTCAATCCTCCACGCTCTTCACCTCTGTCGCGCCCATCTCTCCATTCTGTCTTCGACAAGCTATGGACGTCTTCTCGCCATCCCAGGTCTACTACGACACCGTGTGCGCCTCGTCTCCTGACAGCTCCGAGTTCGGCCCCGGCGTCGAGCTCGCCGGCTCCGAGGAGGACGAGCACATCAGGGTCCCCGGGGCCCCTCACCAGCCGGGCCATTGCCTCCCGTGGGCCTGCAAGGCCTGCAAGCGCAAGTCCAACTTCGTGGACCGCCGGCGGGCCGCCACCATGCGCGAGCGCCGGCGGCTCAAGAAGGTGAACCACGCCTTCGACGCGCTGAGGCGCTGCACCTCGGCCAACTCCAGCCAGCGCCTGCCCAAGGTGGAGATCCTGCGCAACGCCATCCAGTACATCGAGAGCCTGCAGGAGCTGCTGCGGGAGCAGGTGGAGAGCTACTACGGCCTGCCCGGCGAGAGCGGCTCAGAGCCGGGGAGTCCTCTGTCCAACTGCTCCGACGGGCCGGTAAGAGCTTCATGTCCTCATTGGCCTGAAACAGCTTTAAAATGAGTAAACCTGTCATCGAAAATCAGAATTTGGGTTTGTTAGCGACATTCTGCCACCCATTAATCACTTATTTTGGCAAGAAGAGCAGAAATGGTGCGCCTCCTCTTGCATATCAAGCTCTAACACGTCCCCATCTTTTGCTTTTTACTTCAATGCGACGGTCTGAAGGTGACATCAGAACTTAATCAGACACCTTCTGGCACCAGTAAACCAACTAAATCCACCTCAGAAAAGATGGCACGCTATCACGCATTCCACCCTGGCTGCGTGTTCTGCGCTGCTGCCAGGATTTTCTGCAGCTTTACTCAGAGAAAAGTGTCATCTTGCACAAACCGGTGTTGCTTCCACTGATACAATCGATTCTCCACGCTGAAGGGGGACGGCGTGCACGCCGCCACTGTGGCGTTGAGCTGGAAGGGAAATGAAGGACTCTGGAATTTGGGATTTATTATCCCGTCTCAAATGTTCTTTTTCCCCTCCCATGTTTATGCCCTTCTTCTTCTTCTTCTTCTTCTTCTTCTTCTTCTTCTTCTTCTTCTTCTTCTTCTTCTTCTTCTTCCTCTGTGGTACACAAAAGGGCAGGTCATTGTTGACACTCTGGAGGGTAAATCTGGTGTCTCGTTTCCTTGCAGGCTGACAGCAACAGTCCAGTGTGGCAGCAGATGAACGCAGTTTACAGCAGCGGTTACTTATATGCAAAGAACGGTGAGTACCGCCACCTTCTAAATGTCCAGTTGGCAGGATTTGTCATCACAAACGGGTTTAATGACGTTCCAACTCCATTTCTGTAGAGATTCTGACCGATAAGACCGCCGGCGCCTCCAGTCTGGAGTGTCTCTCCAGCATCGTGGACCGTCTGTCCTCGGTGGAGTCCAGCTGCGGCCCGGCGGCCCTGAGGGACGCCGCCACCTTCTCCCCTGGCAGCGCCGAGTCGCAGCCCTGCACCCCCGAGAGCCCTGGGTCCAGACCCGTCTACCACGTCCTGTGAAGCGTCACAAGAATCCAAATGTACATGAGACTGTAAATAATGTAAATGCTCATTTATTCTATACGTTCTATTATCCCCAGTATTTAAATATGACTTTTAATGTAATGTCGCCTTATTCCATAATGAAGGTGTATTTAAGCAGTTTTAATGTCGTATTTTCCAACATGAACATTAAATCTTCCATGTTTTTGTATAAAAGTTTGAGAGTTTTCATTTGATCAGTGGAATGTCTTCAGGGAAAAGGCAGTCTTTGATCTCTGAGATCAAAGAAATCTGAGATAAAAGAAGCAGCGGAAAGACAATTAATGTGGTTATATGATTTTCTGAATTCCGACGTTAAACACAGCTCAGATCACATCTCGGTCATTTCTGGAACCTTTAATGTGTTAACTGTGTCTGTGTGTAGTGCTTTGATCTTTCCTGGTGTGAGCGACACCTTTGATTGACGCGTCAACACCAGCGTCGCGAACAAATGTGGCTAATTGTGTGCTGGAGGGGGAGGGGCCTCAGGAATGTCATGACTTGAATTCTTAGAGTTTAGAAAGACAAAGAATTCAAATTAAAGTGCAAATTACACCCTAACATTAAAAAACTCTTCACTTTGAAGTTTTAAATGATGCTGTCATCCTTCTGAAAGCTCCGCTCTCATATCAGAGCTTACTTTTGAATGTTGAATGCACTTCAAACTAGGCACTTCATGTATTTTTTAGGTGTATAAATATTCATTTGACTTTGTAGTTGGAAGAAACTGAAAAGTTCTTCAGCTAAATGAGATTTTGGATGTTGTAAATTTGGAGCTGTGCAGTTTCTGCCTGTAAGACAATTTTGGGGTAAAGTTCCTGGTAACTACATGCAGTTTAAAGAGTGAAATTGACATCGTTTCTTAGATTAGAGGCGTGAAATGATACAAGGAGGCAGCGTTTGAGTAAGTTTCAAAGGTTATGAGTCCTTGGTCCCTTCAAGTCTGGCATCGATTTAAAAATATATATATTCAAGGTTTAACATACCATGAATAAAATATTTTATAATTCATCCTACATTTGTGTCGGGTCTCGCCTGCAGGTCTCTGTGGATGATAGGCGATATTATGAGCCTGAGGCAGAAACAAGGACAGTGAATAAAAGTAGTGATGGCTGTTGCTGCAGTACCCACGGCGACCACAGGAGGGAGATGTTTCTTTTAGTTCTCTTGTGTTTAACAGTCACACTCTAGTCCACAGGTAACTGTTAGCTTAGCTTAAGCAAGGCCGCTTCTCGGGTCAAAGTGTGTCTGTGAAAGGTCAAACAGTACAAACACTCCAGCTAGCTACAGAGCTAACATATTTTTAAATTGATTTAATCCTAACCTAAAATGGAGAAAACTGTTACAGACAAATTCTGTGGATTATCCCGAGACCCAGCGCTGATGAGGACACTTTAAACATGTTTCTCGCACTGGGAGCAAAACAATTAGGATTCTTAATGAGTTTTTCAGGTTTATTTCAGGGCACAACAGTGTAAAAGCTCCACTTTATTGCCAAAGGTATTTGACCACCCATCCAAATGATCAGAATCAGGTGTGCTAATCACTCGGCCCGGCCACAGGTGTATAAAACCAAGCACTTAGGCCTGGAGACTGGTTCTACAAACATTTGTGAAAGAATGGGCCGCTCTCAGGAGCTCAGTGATTTCCATCGTGGAACGGTCATAGGATGCCGCCTGTGCAACAAATCCAGCTGTGAAATTTCCTCACTCCTAAATATTCCAAAGTCAACTGTCGGCTTTATTATAAGAAAATGGAGGAGTTTGGGAACAACAGCAACTCAGCCAGGAAGAGGTCGGCCAGGTAAACTGACAGAGGGGTCAGCGGATGCTGAAGCACAGTCAGGTGCTACAGAGCTCCAAACATCATGTGACCTTCAGATGAGCCCACGTACAGTACGCAGAGAGCTTCATGGGATGGGTGTCCATGGGCGAGCAGCTGCTTCTCAGCCATACATCACCAAGGCCAATGCAGAGCGTCGGGTGCAGTGGTGTAAAGCACGTCGCCACTGGACTCTAGAGCAGTGAGACGCCTTCTCTGGAGCGATGAATCACGCTTTTCCATCTTTTCCATCCATTTCGGACTGCGTTGTGCCGAGTGTGAAATCTGGCGGAGGAGGAATTATGGTGTGGGGTTGTTTTTCAGGGGTTGGGCTTGGCCCCTTAGTTCCAGTGAAAGGAACTTGGAATGCCCCAGGACACCAGGATTGGAGCGGCCCCTTCCTCTTCCAACATGACTGTGCACCAGTGCACAAAGCAAGGTCCATAAAGACATGATGACAGAGTCTGGTGTGGATGAACTGGACTGGCCTGCACAGAGTCCTGACCTGAACCCGACAGAACCCCTTTGGGATGAACTAGAGCGGCGACGGAGAGCCAGGCCTTCTCCACCAACATCAGTGTGACCTCACCAATGCACTTTTGGAAGAATGTTTGAAGATTCCTACAAACACACTCGGCAACCTTGTGGACGGCCTTCCCAGAAGAGCTGAAGCTGTAATAGCTGCCAAAGGTGGGCCGACATCATATTGATCCCTGTGGGTGAGGAATGGGATGGCACTTAAGTTCATATGTGAGTCAACGCAGGTGGCCAAATACTTTTGTATGAAAAAGGCAGCAATAATGGGTTTGAGTGACTGGCTTGTGGCTTGAACTGGTTCAAACTTGAACAAATTCAGAATTTATTTCACAAAGCTGGAGGTGCTAGAATAGTTCTGTGTGTAACAGGATGGAGGTGGAGGATCTTTCACTCGCCCTCTTGTGTCACCTCGAGCTTTGACCCATTTGCTGCTGAGTTGTTAGAGAACACTTCTGTGCTGCTGTGGTTTAAAAGCTGTTGACAGAAAAAGCTCTTTTGTGATTTTCTCTTTGTAAAGAGGTGAAAAAATGGTACCTGATGTTCTGCCCCACCGTGACCTCGGGGGAACCTTCAGCGTTAGCTTTCTGTAGCAAAGACAGGAATCTGTTGAGCTTTGGCTAAGTGCACTACACAAACTAAAGCTTAACTAAAGCTAACACAGTGAGCTAAAAGGCTAAACACCAGCAACAAGCCATGAAAGAAGAAACAAAGTGTCCACTGTACACAAGCACAAAGATTTATTTATACAAATATAGTATAACAATTGCATATCAACAGTTTTTTTATATCTTTACGGTAAGACCCATCAGCTTCAAAAATGTCAAGTCAATTCAGAAAAAGTACCAGTGATGTTGATACAAAAATGAGTCGTAAAGCTAAATCAGAACATTAAGGGTGTAGCATCACATTCCCTCTGTATTTAAAAAAAGGGGCGAAAGCTAAAAAATCGCACGTAACGTCTGATGATGTTGTCAATCCAAGTCGTGATGCATTTTTATTCAAATAATTTGGGGACATTTTCTGAAAAACTGCTAAGCTAACAGAGGCGAGCCTGCTGATCAGCGGCCAAATGTGCTCAGAAAACCCTTCGTTCTCTCCAGAACACAAAAATGGCGTTTATAGTACAAAATCGGGAATTTAAAATCAGTTTTGTCACCTTTAAAGTCCAAAGTACGTTGAAGCAACAAACAAAAGGTCGCAACCGACAGAAATAAAAGCACAAAAAAAAGCAACAACCAAGACAAAGGTGCCAGTTTGGAAAGAAAAGATTAAAGATCAATTAGCACCAAAGACGGTGATAAATGAGAAAAATCAGCTACAGCAACACAAAATGAAAAGATTTAGTTTACAGTTATGGAGGAAAATGAATTCTAAAAACATTCAGGGGACAGAAGTGTAATAACTATGTGATAGCACTTTACAATAAACAATCTTTAAATAGAGAACACATGAAAGAAACCATAAATCTTTTAGATAAATCTCTGATCTCATAAACTATACAGCACAGATGTTTGAAAAATAAACAGAGTTTTAACATTTTCATTTCTTTAGGTTTATTTCTGACATTCTGTTTGTCTGGACAATGTGTGGAAGTCTCAGCAGGGAGCGGGAATAAAAGGTCCAGTGAGTAAAATCTGGCGGCCCCTAGTGGTGGGAACAAGAACTGTGATAAACAAGTGTCTATTTCACCGATTTATCTGAGGATTTGTTGTCTACAGCGTTAATGTGTACAAGCTATTACATGCAGCCATGATTTACTATACTTAGAAGGACCTTTACATGGAATCCACCTCAAATTCATTCAGCATCTGTTGAAATCGCAAAAACTTGCTGATGTCAGGCTAGTGCTGCTAGCTGCTTTAGCATGCCTTTCTCTCTGCGTTCATTTGCCACTTTTTATGCCCTATAGAGAAAACTTGACTACATCCAATTTTTTCTTAATGTTCGATTGTTAGGAATCTTACACACTGGACCTTTAAAGTCAATCATTCACAGCAGTTATTGCACATTTATGCCACCTGTTAATCTCTTTGAATGGCACACATTTGGACCCAAAAGCTGCCTTACAGAGGGAACCGTTTTTCTTTTTTACAGCAACGTACGTTTGCACAGACACAGCGTAAACTCTACAGGTCTCGGGTGACGACTTTAGTGGCTGGACGGGGGGGGAAAAAACGAAGCGTTATTGCCGAACCTACAAGATAGAAAAATTGCCCCTCCTGCTACAAGAAAGTAGGGTTTTTAAAAAAAAAAATAAAAAAAAAGGTTTATCCAAAACAGAAGACAAGAAAGGAAAAGGTCGTTCACACGGAGACAAGCACCAGTTGAGGGGTCGTTTAAAAACAGCACGGTACAAACGAGGGCGGGAAAGCGGTTAAACGAGAGTGAACTAAACCATCGGGGGCATTCCAGCAAAATGTCACAACTGGGGAAGAGCGACTGAGGACGGCAGGAAATGGAGGAGATCGTTGTTGCTAGCCTCCCTCGTGCTTGAGTTTGAGTTTTTGCTCAGTTACTGGTGGAAGGTGGGGAGAGAGAGTTAGCAAAGGAGCGAGCGTCCGCCGAGCTTCCTCTGGGGTCCTCGGTGATCCACCTGTGGATTCTCTCCTTCACTTCTTCTTTTGGAAGAGCCTGCGAGACAAAAGAAGACTGAGGGCAACAGTTGCGACAGATGTTTTTTTTCCTTTCTGCGCCACAAAGCTTTATATCCTGGTAAATCCATTATGGTTGATGTTAGCTTTCAGCTACGCCGCGACGACTTAGCGCTTAGATCACTGTATTATGAGGTCACGCTAGCCATTACACACTTGAGTGTGTATGTTCTGCTTGGCTAACTCTCGGGGCTCTGCGTCTTGCACCTCCCCTGGTGGTGGGTTTCGGGATAGGCCATAAGCCATTGTTTCAAAGTTTGAAGCGCTACAAACTCTAAAAACTCGATTTTACTTTTTATGTTAGCATCTTCAGCGGGTGAAGTTATTTGCTGTGTGTCGCTGTGAGAGAAGCAACTAAAGAGAAAATCTGGGAGGTCCCATTAAAGTCCGACGCTATTGTCTGAACTCCAGCTGCCGTCGTCTCAGCCTATTCGCCGCCAAACCGAATCTGTGCGGTGAACATGCTGGCGTTGATAAAACCCGATCCCAGCTCGGTCCCCTGCCCGAGGCGCCGCCACAACAAAGTGTTACAAGCTCTTAAATACCTTCCCAAGCTGCTCTCTGCCAAACGCAAGACAAGAGATACGGCCGGGGGATCAAGCAGGCAGCGCCACGGCGCTTGGACGGGCGCCCACCTCCAGTGGATCAGGGAATAACTGGAGTATGTGCAGAATCAGCCGTGGCGTGACAGGAATTAAGTCGTCAGACAATAGCCTGAGAAATTAAAGCTAAGTCCATGGCGTGAAGGTGCACGTTTATTTAAGCTTTGGTGCTAAAGCTGGACTCTACTGCACCGGGGTGTCCTTCCAGAGCACGAGCAGCCTCGCAGAACCCAGAAGATAGCACCAAAAATACTGAAAACGCAAATCTTTTAATCAAAAATGTCCCCTTCAGGCCTCCGTACTTTATGCTGGAGTGAGCAGCTAGCGCGTGTTAGCAACGCCCGCCCCTCTCCGCACCCTGAAAGCAATGAAGCGCCTCACCTACGACATGTGGTTCTGCTGAGAGCTCAGGTTCTGCTGCTGCTGCATGAGGAGCTGCTGCTGCTGGCGCCGCCGGGCCGTGCGTAGCTTCTCGAAGCGAGCCTCCATCTCCTCCAGCACTTTGGGGGTGTAGCGGACCACTAGCTTCACGCTGTCCTTGGCTGCCTTCAGCAGCTCCACCGCCTTCTCGTGGTGTTCTCCTTCTACGCTCTGCCAGACGATGGTGGCGACGTTAAAGAGCACAACTCCTGGAGGAACCATTTTGGCTCTTGAGTTACGTACCACGCCATTGACGGACAGTAGCTGATCCCCTCGCTTCAGACCGCCGTGCCTCTCGGCCACACCTCCGGGGATGATGCGGGAGATGTAGATGGGTGAGTTCTGCTCCTTGCCCCCCATCACGTTGAATCCCAGCCCCTCCTCCGTCTTTGGGAGTTCCACGACACGCGGGTGGGAGTGGCCTTCGCTGGCTGCGAAGGCAGCAACTGTGGCCTGAAGGAAAGAGAGGCACCGCTAACCCACAGGTCGAACCTTCCAAAACCTACCTTATTTTTAAAAGCCGTATTCGCTGGAGCATGAAACTTGGCTGTATAACATTGCCGTTCACTTTCTGAAGCTAGCTACAGTGTATATTATGTGCACAGGCTACAAGCTAAAGCACAGCCACACAGTAATCGGCTTTAGCTAGGACCCCTATTTGCTAATTTTGGACCTTCCTCTCTTCTCACATTGTTGGACATTAATCCCTCTCAGACAGATTCTCTCTTTCTTTCTTGGTGTCCGAAGTCAAACCCAAAGGTGGCTTGTTAGCATGCAGGCCACCCAGTCTGGCGGGGGTCACGCGCCGCCCTGACCTTCAGAGATGTATCCGTCTGTCCGCAGTAGCCGCTGTCTGCCAAACCTCAGCAGCGTTATGAATGGAAATCCTGCGGGGTGGAGCTCTTTAGCATGCGAATAGTCAGGGGCGCTATTTTCTCCGGAGCCCAAACATCCCTCAAAGGCTCCATTAAGGTCCGTAATTAGAAACCCTGGGCAAAAATTAGATCCCGGGATTGATTTAACCATGAAGAGCGTTGGGAGATTTGACGTCTGAATAACTCAAGTAGACCATATCATACTGGTTATACTGGGCAGCTCATAGCTTTGATAACATGATAGGATTTAGAACGGCTAAGCTGGCTGGTTCACTCCAGAATGTGCTCCCGGTTTAGGGCTTATTTCTTGAAGTAAAGGGAATTTTTAAAGACGCATCCGTAAGAGGGTAAAGATAGAAAAGTAGGACGGGGTTTAAAAGCTGCTTAAAGACTCCGCAGACACTCCGGGCGGAGACGGAACTTATTTTATTCTTTTGCCTGACTGTCAGAGCTCAGGTACTTCTGCTCCGGTCGTTAGATCCGACACATCTGATGGATGAAAATAGAGCCGTGGAGCTTTTTGGATAAAAATAGCCTTTTTTTTGTGTGAACCATTTCTGAGTTCAACAGGACCAAAAATGTTCTGTTCTTCCAATAGTAAAAGTGGGTGTGAATATTGAACTAGGGGCTAATCGGCCTTGATTTGTGGGCGATGCTAAAGCTAGCGCGAGACAAGCTGTGATTGGCCCTTTCTGATTTTTAACTATTCACTGCACTTTCACGCCACAACAACCTCCTTTGTCGACTCCCATTAGATCAACTTAAGCTAGGCTAATAGCTCAATCCTGCCTTTTCGGCAGCTGGGATCTGCTAAAGCTGTCAGCATGTAAGTTCTCAGCCTAGCTAACAATCTTAACTCGCGCTTCAACCGTGTGACAAATTGGTCTAAATATGGAAGCTTTCAAGGGACCTTTGGCTAATTTAAGCTGATAGCATACGGCTATTCGATACCTCCAACAGTTTGTACGTCTGCACGCTGCCCACACCAGACAAAACACACTTGCTCTCAGCCACGTCTGCAGCGTTCCTTCCTGCCGTTGCTCGAGTGGACCCAGCTGGACTCTGAAGCCCAGAAAAACATCATCTTAGAACTCTTCAGGTTCAGTCTGTTGCAACCAATTAGCGTTTTACTCATTCTCACAGTCTGAGATTAAACTAAAGCTGCAGCCCCAACACAGAACAGGGCTCCGACTTCATTAAAGGAGGGGAAAAAGAAGATCAATAACTTAGGTTGCGCGTCAACAAAGACAAACGCTGAATACGAGGCATTTTGTGGCGCTGTTGATTTATGGAGCGTGTTTCTCATCCCGGTTGCGTAACACACTACGGCTCCTGTGGGTGTAAAGCGGATTACAAATGGTTGCTTGGAGGCTGCGACAGTCCTGTGTGAGCGTCATGCGAGGCAGGAGGAAGATTTATGGCTCAAATCAAAGCCTTTCTGAGACCAGTGTGCAAATCAAAGAGCCAAGGAGTGATTACACGGACGTCGTAGTTAACACGAGTCTGATTTTCTCCGAAATGGTTCAAAGATTTGATTATGAAACCTGACTGTAAAGGTGGACACGTGGTTAAAAATGTAAACTTTAGCCTAGCTTTGTGTTTTGTGCTTCTCTGTGAGCAGCTCTTTGTTTAGTGGGAAGGAAGATCCCCATCCCTGATCAACAGGTGAGGATGCGCTTGTGCAGTTTTTAAGGTAAAATTCCACCTTTTTAGTTTGCATATGTCAGACAAAACGATTTCAGTCCTGCCCTGGCCCCACATCGGAAGCTTTACCTCCTTTTCTACAGTCTGACCAATGACAATGCTGAATGATCATTCACGTTTAATTGACATAAATGCCCACATTAGCTACGTGGGAAACTTGAACATTATGGTGTGTTTCATTGCTAACAGTCCTACCTTAGCCGTAGCCCTTGCTTGATACTCTGGACATCCGTTCACTGTAATGGTTTCGTGCATGTACTGGTACACCTGAATGAAGCAAAGAAACAGGTGTGATCAGCGTGTCGGAGCCCCACGTCGTCAACTATCGTGTTCGTGCACAGCTGGCCCCGCAGATCCAGAATGCATTAACGGCGCTGACTGACGGAAACCACCCGGATACCCTCATTCTGGGAGTTACTGTGCGCCAGAACCTCAAAGTCTCCGCTTACGCTCGTCTTTCAGTGCTAATCTCGACACTGAATCCCTCCCAAATGCAAACAAGTGGCGTAAAAGACAGGACGAGAAGGACGAGCAGTGGGCTAATTTCAGGTTTTTGAACTTTCAGGAGGAATGGGAATGGGACTGGGATTACAGGAAAGGTCGCAGAGGGGCAAATGTATCCCCGAGCTGCTGCTCAGGAACGTCAAAGCTGCCGTTCTGAAAGGGAAACTCGCCAGAATCAGAAAATCCAGGTTCACTTTCAGAGCTTCTGGTCGTCAGTTAATGTGACGGTCATTTTTTAAGCCCCTCCCCTTCCTTGGATTTGACCCCCGAAAAAGCAGCTTTTTTAATCACTTGTTAATTGGATGGATGCAGGTTGATTCTAATCTGCTCCGTTCTTGAGTGTTTGTTGCTCACGTGGTCCCTGATGGGACGACAGTACCTGGAACCAGGGGTGATACACAAAGAGAAGCGGGAGTGGCGCCCGCGGGGCGAGCTGCCGTGGCAACGCCGCATCCCAAGGGCGGCTATCTCCCGAGCGGCGGGGGAGGGCGGGGCTGGTGGGTTAATGCTGTCAGAAGAGGAACCAGAACAAACCCTCCCTCCCTCGGTCGCTAACCATGCTATGGAAACCACTCAGTGTGGCGATGCGTTCATTTTTCAGCCTAACGTGGGAGGCGGCGGCGCTGCGCTGGACTCGGCACAAGGCCCCCCATCCCCGCTCACTTTTACTTCTGTCTAAAAAAAAAAATCAATTACAGAGATTGAAATTGTCCACTGAAGCGGAAAACTGACTGCAGAGTAAAGCTGATGAAGGACGCTATTACTCACTCCTTTGCCGTTTTTTTTAAACTCTCTAATCAAAGGCATAGAAAAGTCCATTTGGGAAGCTGGACCTGCTCAGGGGTTCTGCCTGTTAAAAGGCAGTTTTTCCTGCCTCTTGGGTTTCTTGGCCATTTTAGAAGGATTTTCCTTGAACCCAAAAAAAAGCAGTAACGGTAAGCGTTAGCCAGCCCTTCCAGCCTGTCCTGGTCCCGGCTCAGTATTGGTAAGAGAAGCTGTTGCGTCTCTGTAATCGACCGTAAACCACAGTCGGCCACAGCACAGACCGCTAATTCCCGAGTGTCTGGGTATCCCCGGAGACCGGGTTTGACTGAACTGGTGGGCTGCTGTGTCCCTTTTTACACAAACTCGTAAACTCGCTGATGTAGCTGTGGCTGCTACCTCGCAGGCTAACTTCTTTATGGATTGTTGTGCTGTGACCTTAAAGGTCAAACGGTGCGGCCCAATAACAACAAATCGCCACCTAGCGGGGAGGGGGGAAGCCTGACTGCACCCATACCACCCAACAACTTCCAACTTTGTGGACAGAAAGTCCGGTTGCATAAGTTATTCATGCCAAGTGTCGTCCAATTGAGATGCGCATGTAAACGCACTTACTGTCATTTCCCCGCGGGTGCTGAGATCAGTTTGGCTGTGGTGGGGGGGCGGCGGTGTCAGATCGTGACTGACCCGCAGAGCAGAGCTGGAAACCAGCTTATTATTCTCTCACTATTGTCAGGCGTCGTTATGGAAAGATCCGTTCCACACATTAGCTCCCAATTAGAATCAAATGTAGTCAGTTTAACTATCTTGTGTGTGTGTGTGTGTGTGTGTGTGTGTGTGTGTTTGTTTCCTGAATGACAGTTCTTGCGGTGACTCTGGACCAGAACCAATAAACAAAAAGCTTCATTATGCAGGATTTTTTGCACAATATTGGCCGAAACAACGGAACGATTCATTAGCACGTTTTAGCGTCGCCATGGCAGCTGGAAGCTCCAGATAATTGCCAATTTAGGAGTGCAGCTGAGGTTTTATGCATACTCAAACTTAAATTTACCATTTCAATCAGCCAACTTTACTTAATTGTATTGCTGGGATTGCGGTTTAATTAGCATCTGGCTAGGTGGGAAGGTGGCATTAGCAGAAATTCATCACTGATGGTTTTTGTTACTATTTAAAGCTGCCTCAGCTCGATCGGAGTCTAACGGCGTTAGCTATGAATGCTAATTTTAGCTTGTTTTTTAGCTGTTTTCTTATCATTTTTTGGCAGAATTCTGCTGATCTGGAGGTGACAGTAAGAGAACACAGCAACAATGCCAACGAAAACACAAACTCGGCTGAAGCGTTGAAGTAAAGGTCGTGCCGTGAAGACAAAAAAACCAAAACCGTAACAATGAAAACAGGCTTGGAGCGGGATCGCTTCCCGCCCGGCCTCGTCTCCCACCTCTCTGATGGCAGTGCAGAACTCGCTCTGAAGCACCTTCTTCAGGGACTGGAGCTTGTGCCCGGGGACGTCGCCCGACTCCTGCAGCTTCTCCAGCAGCTCGATGGCTCTGGCAACATCTGGCAGGAAGGCGGAGGAGAGAGGTCAGAGGTCAGCGTCGGCAGGGAAGCTAACAGCCGAGCTAGCACAACAGCACAAAAAGCTTTGTGGCACATCGTTGGTGGTCAGAACCCCAGAGAGGAACCTGCAGGTGTTTCAGAGAATTTAGGCTAAATTGAGCCGCAGCTCGGCGCCAACTGGGCCGATTCGTTTCTGACCCCCTGAAACCGTCGGGGAGGGCAGCAGTTTGGTGGACAATCTGTGCACGTTGATCTCTGAATCGATAAGGTAGCAGGGGTGTTGCAGATTTACAGCCGCTGTATTCCCACAATCCGTCAATCCCCGTCTTCCCGTGGCTTAATTCGGACTTTATTGTGAAGGGAGTCATCGATAGATCATTTTAATGTAGATTAAAACGCTCATTTTGTGATTCAGTCGTCCAAAAAGAACACAAAAAAAAAGGTATTTCAGGATTCTGTGAGGCTGCGTTGACACACTTTGGCCACTAAGGGGCAATGTAATCAATACCAACATGCTAACATCTGTACAAACGCACTGGAAAACAGAAAAGCCCGAAGCAGAAATCAACCCATCGACTTTATTGCCGCACCACCAGCAATGTTCAGCTGAGCACCGAGGACAAACGGTAGCTTTTACCGTTCACGCTACATCGGCTTTAGCCTCTCTTCCCGTGCCCTTTGCGCCACATGCCCCGCGGAAGCGCATATCGCCTGTTTCTATTTTAAGATGACTGTAATAAAGGAGAGAAGATTACATTGATCAGCTGGAAATTGCAGGCTGCTTTCCCAGTGCGACCAGTTACAGCTCGCCAAATGAGTCCAGGGAGAGTTGTGGCTCGTTAGATGACATCTGGCACCGAGACAAGTCGTCGGGACAATGCTAATTAGCTCGTAGCCAAACAATTCCAGGCTGGCCGTGGAGGAAAGAGGTTTGTATGCATTTTTAAAGATCTTCAGATAAATATTTGGAGTTAAGTGTGAAAGTGTTTGTGCTATCCTATCAGACATCTTTGTGATAACGAGCTGTTCCTCTTCCGGGCAGCAGGGGCAGTGTTCCTGCAGGTCTCCGTCCTTCTCATTAAATCCAGGTCCAGATTTTTTCCATGTGCTCATTAGAGCCACTTTCCTGACCCACATCACAGCCCTCGAACCTCCATCAAGCCGCTTTTATTCATTTATATCTCATCTCTTCATTGTTTGCGTGATTAAGTCCGAACTTTTCTGCGCAGTTTTCTCTTCTTCAGTTCATCCCAAGGCACAACCCAGGTCATGGTTGTCCTTCTTAAAGCTACAGGAACCTTTAGGATGTTAGCATTTTGGCTAACAACCTTTATCTTTCTCTTGCGGTATCTGAATCAGAGATGCGGCCGACCCGCTTCGTTTGTTGGTTCAGATCCTGAAACGCCATCAGCAGTCTGGTGGTCTGGTGGTTCTGGTGGTTCTGGTGGTCTGTCAGACGTGACCGTGGTGGTCCACGAGGTGGTCCCTCATCATCAAGAGCAAACGATGCATCGGACATGCAGCAACATGAGGTGATCCGACTCTGAGCGGGTGAAAGAAGTCCTAATGCTACCGACTTGGCTGACCTTGATGGGGGGGGCTCTCAAATCAGAACCCTCCACTGAGGAGAGCCAGCCTCCACCAGGAGGTGTTGGAGGTGTCTGAACAAGGGGGGGTTGGGGGTTGGGCTAGGACGTGCTGGAGGATTACATCTGTCTGCCCCTTCAGTCTGAGCCACCTTGGATGGTCCGAGGCTGCTGCCCCCTGCTGAGCAAACTATGATGAGAAACTGGGCCGGTTTCTCTGACCTCCGGACTGGTTTTCTGCTCTGTCCCACCTGCTGATGCTAAACTAACGTTTAATAAAAAGACTCCAGGGCTTGAGTAAAAATCAAGAGGTTTATTTCAGCGCCTCGCCTCTGCCGACTTCAGGAGACCTGGAGGGATCTTTGAGTCCAGAACGTGGACGTCCTCCCAAGTGCAGTGAGCTCAGACCTAAACGCTACGACTGCCAGATTTAGCAGACCCCCGAAGCGGCTCTTTAATTAGATCACTGTGTGTGTTCAGCTTGATGGGTTCTGCCTCCGCGTTCCCTCTCACTCGCAAAATGAGCCATTCAGCCTGTTTATGGAGTTAAAGTAAGTGATAAGCTTGTTGGTCGGCGACACTGGAACCATGTAACCTCTGATGAGAGCAGCAGCGGTCCTGCCAGGACTTCATCTCCCTTTAGAAGGGAGCGATGCTCCAGGATTGAAGGTTTTAATGTTGGGGTCCAGGGTTGTGCCTGATTTGTCCCCCAGGGGGCGTTGTGGAGCCCAATTGGCGGCAGCTGGCACTGCAGGCAGGAGGGTGCTTCTGCCCATCAGGGCCAGGGTGCTGGTTTGGTTTCTCTTGCTGAGTGTTGGTTGGCTTCGTGGGAGTGTTGCACTGTGCAGTATTGTGGCTTTGCTTGGTCCTTCTTCCCTGCACGTTTGAGGTCTTCACGCCAACTGCTGGGCCGAAGAAGTGCAGAACCTGTTCCCGAGTCCTCTGCAGTCCTGGAGGACTGCTTCTGCTTTTGTGTCTCCATGGCGCGTTCGAGGTCTTCATGTCCGGTGAGCGTTCAGTTAGAACCCCCCCACCCTAACATTTAATTGCGAGGCTATTGAGCCGTTCTCCAAACAAGGCTGATACTTTCCAGTAGATACTGGGGGAACACGCAGCCCAGGACCTTCCAAGGCTCCTCTCTCCTTTTACATAGGTTTATTATCGCTTTTGTTTATTCCGCGTCAACCTGGCGAGGCCACATTAATCTCAAGAGTGGGAAAAAAAACACCTATTTCTCACGAGTCTGCGCTTGTGATGCAAATTCCCAGCCTGCGCCGATTCCCCGAGGCTCCACTGCAACATTAATCACTGTCTGTTTCTGCCGTCGTCACCGCGCGGCCGCATCAATAAACCCGTAATCGGCAGCGTTCCGAGCATATGACTTTACACGTTGAAAATCTGACCCCGTGACCTCGGCATGGCGGTGCTGGGGAAGAGCCAAGCAAATACCACGGCGAAGCGTTGCCGGTGGAGCAAATAAATGTCCCCGGCGCCCCGGCTCGCCCCAGCAGGGACGGAAGCAGCTCCTTCTCTCTGTTTCGCCAGCTTCAACGACCGTGTTGACAATGATGAACCGTGATCGTCTGTTTGCCGCCACAGTCTCGAAACTCATTTCCTCGCGCTCCTCCTGCACGAGGCTGCGACTGAAAAAGGTCAGCCTCATCATCCGCTCATTAGAGTCGCGAGGCGGGGATGAACAAAGCCACGGTGACACGTAATGAAGGCTCCGGCGCTCGATGGGGCTCGACGCCGCTGCCGCGGGACGGGCGCTCGCGCCGGGCGTCGTTCCAATTTCCTGATTTAATGAGTGGATCTCGAACAGAAGCAGAGCCGAGCGTCTTTCTGACACACCTGCGTGATGTTTGAAACCTCAGCGGCGGGGACAAAAGACTTTCTCAGACTCCCGGCTGACCCGGGTACCCTCCGGGATTACACGCCACCAAAAAGGCCGCGCCATCTGTTAGCGCCACATTGACCCGCTCGTCCTTGATGCCCTCAGCCAGGCTGCTGCTGGTTCTGCCCACAAACACAAACACAATCACACTCAGGTAGATTAAAACGGGCTGACGGGGTTCTACCAAACAAAGCTCGCCTTGATGCCAACAAAATGAGATCCAATTTATCCCACAGCGAGGAGCCACGAATAAATATTGTCTCTGGAGGGTTAATGGCTCCTGAAGGAGCCTGTGGCCAAACCGAAGTCGTTACGGTAAATGTCTTGTGCTTCCCCGCTAATTACTGAACATCCCTTCAAGGCGTCGACTGTAAGAACGTTGACTTTTATGTTACGTTGACATACAACCGGCTACACGTGGCGTCCGACTGTCCTCTGCTATCCTGCGCGTGATGGGAATAAAGTCGGAATTGGAAACGGCGTCTTTCTCAGAGAACGGGAGGAAGACTCCTGCGACTGCCTCGGGGCCGCGATCACAGCACTCGACGTTGAGAACGATCCCCGACGGCAAGGAGCTCCACATCGCGTGTGTCTGAGCAGAATATGCTACACGGGAACGTGTCACAACTGCAGCAGTGCGACCAAAAACACACAATCTGTGAAGGACGATGAGCCTCCGGACCAGGAGGGGGCAGCAGTCGTTCTGGGAAGACCTGAATTGTAAACAGTTTGTTTTTTAAGCAGTTTCCTTTGAACTTGCTAACGTTTCAGTTTAACGTCTCGAGACAATAAACTAAGCTAGTTCCGTCTTTTGGTGTTAGCGTACGTTTCAGTCGTGGGAGGACGTTAGCAGCAGAAACAGTAACCGGAGCATAAACTCTTCCCGCTGCCTCTCACCAGCAGCTGGAGCTTGCCTGCTCTGTTAGCGTTCAACTTTTCGAGAAACTTCCTGTTAAAACCCTTTCAGCAATAATCAAAACCCAGATACACAGTTTGTGTGCAGGGGAACTCCGCCGGGTCCATTGTTCTTTATGGGATGGCGGCCTGTCACCGATATTTCCTCTGAGGAAACAGGAAAGGCAGCCACGGATGGTCTTTTCGCCCAGGCATCCAAGTGGCAGCATCTGCCTGTTTCCTCCCTGTGTGTTCCAGACACTCAGACTTTTAAGCACACACCCAGCACAAGCCGCGGCTACCCTTAAATTAGCAATTACAGTCGTGTTTTCTGGAAAAGGTGGCGCCAGCCTGTGATGCTACGCCTGCCCGATAGCCGCTGTGTGAAAACTATCATTACTGCGCTCGTGCCCTGGAGCCGCCAGCTGACCTCCTTTACATTTACAATGTCCCGCAGGTCCCGTTTCAACGCCAGCTCAGGCTTCACGAGTTCAGACAAACATCAATTAAACATGTCAGCAAACAAACGTTTCTCAGCACAAGCGAAGCTGCGGCTAACGTCGACACTAATCACATAGATTGCAGCGTGATAATTCATGCTAGCACCAGATATGGTTTATTTATAACACCTCTGTGCGTGTGTGTGTGTGTGTGTGTGTTGGGGGGCTAGGGTGTCTTCTTTCTGTATTTGACAGCTTCTATTCCCTCCCTGAGGCTTCATCATTATTACATTTGCACACTATTCCATTTGAGCCACTATATCAGGAATTATGTCATCCTTTGGAGGGGGGGGGGGGCAACAATGAGGTCAGGAGATGCACACATATGCCCCAGTCAGTGATCTGCCATTAGGCTACATGCTTCCTCTCTGGGTCACCTGTGGTGCAACAATAGCATGAAGCTAAATGGGTAATTACATATTCATATATTTTTAAATGACAATCCCTAAGAGGTCCCGTTCATATAGTTTATCCCATGAAAGAACCCGCGTTTCCTCCTCATTTCCGCATAATCCAGTTACTAAAGTTGCCTCCTTCCTGATAAACTGCCGTTCTTATTGCATTTAAACGCGCCTGAGCGGCTTCGTGTGGTTCCAGATGGAGCGAAAGCCGCGATAACGTTCCACGGGGGGAGGTTATATAATATAGATGGGAATGAACAAGACGCGCTGTGAGAGGGGCGAGGACGCTGATCTCATTTGATATCATTTCATAAACCACAAAGATCTCCACGATATTGTAAAACAGACCCCCAAAACCCCAGAATGCGCGCCCCTGGCTGCAAAAAGGGTCGCACGCACGGAAGAGAGAGGCGGGACGATTTCTGTGAATAAAATAAAGGACGAGTGGTGAAGAGATCTGGAGATCCGTGTCAGGCACGAGCGCGTGGATCCATCGGCGGGTGGATCCGCAGATCCGCGGGGAAGTTTCCCGGAGAGCCAAGATGGAAAGAAGCGAGCGCCTTACCTCGTTCCAGGGAGAGCGGCTGGACCACTGTCGCCATGACTGCTGTTGACTGGAGACTGGAGGGAGAGAGAGATAGAGGAGGGAGGGAGGGAGGGAGGGAGGAGAGAGAGGGGGGGAGGAGAGAGGGAGGGAGGGGGAGAGAGATAGAGGAGGGAGAGGGGGAGGGAGGGGGGCGGAGAGAGATAGAGGAGAGAGGGGGGAGGGAGGGAGAGAGAGATAGAGGAGAGAGGGAGGGAGGGAGGGGGAGAGAGATAGAGGAGAGAGGGAGGGAGAGATAGAGGAGAGAGGGAGGGAGGGAGCAGAGAGAGATAGAGGAGAGAGGGAGGGAGGGGGAGAGAGATAGAGGAGAGAGAGGGAGGGAGGAGAGAGGGAGGGAGGGAGGGGGAGAGAGAGAGGAGAGAGAGGGAGGGAGGAGAGAGGGAGGGAGGGGGAGAGATAGAGGAGAGAGAGATAGAGGAGAGAGGGAGGGAGGGAGAGAGATAGAGGAGAGAGAGGGAGGGAGGAGAGAGGGAGGCAGAGAGAGATAGAGGAGAGAGGGAGGGAGGGGGAAAGAGATAGAGGAGAGAGAGGGAGGGAGGAGAGAGGGAGGGAGGGGGAGAGATAGAGGAGAGAGAGATAGAGGAGAGAGGGAGGGAGGGAGAGAGATAGAGGAGAGAGAGGGAGGAGAGAGAGGGAGGGAGGGGAGAGGCTGCAGCATCAGAGGTGTTTCCACCTGCTTTACGTGCACATGTGCGCATTCAAATTGGAGAGAAAAATCCAAATGTGTCCACAACATTTTCATTTCTTAGATTAACAAAAGTGAATAAAACCAAAGGGGGGGGGGGGGGGGGATCTATCCCAGCATTCACTGGGGCGATGGGGGGGGCATCACCCTTCACCCTCGCCTCTGCAGCTTCACCCCGAGGATCATTTTTAAGCCTCCGTCCACGTTATAGATTCAATTTTCCTTCCATTTAATGGCCGCAGCTGCCGACCCAGATGTGCCCCCCCCCCCCCAGCTGCAGGCAGATGTGCGCTGGTGCTGTGGGCTTAGATGGAAAAGAGGCCACGCGGAGATTACAGGCGTCCGTCCATGTGAGGGGACACAAACATCTTTTTTTTAATAAAATAAAAACTGGATTAGAGGAGGCTTTTTGAACCCCCCCCCCCCCCCCCCAGAGGCCCCAGCGTGGCCCTGCAGACCAGAACCTGTTAGCCGGTGCCAGGTTCTTTAACATAGATGAGGGTCCATGGTCCCGCGGGGGCTGATTCGTGATCATCAGAAGGTCGCTGGTGAGATTTTGCATCCTGAACCAGATTAGGATAATCCCCCCCCCCCCCCCCCCCCCCTCTGATGAGTCCAGAGGCGGGATCGTCCTTGGTCAACGTGATTTAGCCAACATGTCGATAAAATAATGGAAGAGTTTAAGGACGAAACTGAAATCTGGCACCTTTAGGCCTCGCACGGGTGCCATCCTGCTGTTCCCAGCCCCCGCCGCTGGGTGGCGCCACAACCCCCCACCATCGTCTCATTAGTGGTGAAGAAAAAGATGCAAAGCCGTAATTTTAAGTCATTTTAGGCTATTTTTTGATCAATTACTTGCATTTGACGGCCTTGAAGCTAAGCTAGCCTTATATAAACCGGCCTGACCTAGCCTCCTGCTAGCATGTAAAGTTTGTGTTTCATTCTAACCACCGACAGACTGCTGAAGGCTTTAAATTTCCTCTGCACAAATAAGGAGGAGGATGGAGAACGCTTTTTGCTGTGATTTGAAGCGTGTGTAAACGGCGAACGCTGCGCTTATTTTAACTAACTGTGAAGGAGCTCATTAGCGGAGCGTCTGCGCTTTATTGAGGCCATATTCCGGCGCTCTGCAGGCAGCAGAACACAGCCCGCAGCCTAATCTTTCCCAAATAAACTCCACTAATTGGCCTCTGATGGCGGCCGAGTGATTTCTGCCTCCAAATGTTCACACCCGTGGAATCAAAGAGATGGAATGGGCCCTTTAGTGGGAGCCTGATTGGCCCTCGCAGCGGTTATTACCAGGGCCTGGAGCTCCGCCAGCCCGCTCGCCTGTTATGGCCCCGATCATGAGACCTTATGGCGGCTCAGAGTGGGACCTGGAAGACGGCAGAGGGGCCCCTCGGCGGGGTTTACCATCCAGACCATGAAGGCTGTCCAAAGCTGCCTTGATATTTCCAGGATCTCCAGGACTGCGCGGGCATTTCCAGGAGAGCGTTTCAAGGCAGTTGTCACGTGGAGCAGGGTGAGAGGTCACGTCGGGTCGCTTCATTTAATAAAAGCACCCGGATCGATGCTAAAGATTAAGATTTCCATATGAATATGGATGTTTTGGAAACATTTGCATTTACAACCTGCAACATGGACACGATCGACTGACTTTTAACTCATATCTGGTTGTTTTCTTTCGCTTCCTCATATTTCCCCTGTGGAAAAAAAACAAAAACATGTTTTATCTCCAAGTTCGGCAGTTTCTGGGCGGGCTGAGCTCCGTCGTGCGTGGATGACGTGGCTCTGGGTTTGATGAGGCGGTTTCCTCGGCTGCAGCCACAATCCTCCCCCGGAGGTTCTGCAGCAATGCTCGCCGTGCGTGTGTCCTCCTGCGCCCGCAGCTCCAGACTCTGGACGCTTCTAACGCCCGAGAAAGGACGCGCGTCCGCCCGGAAGTGCGTCGCCCCGCAGAGCTCCGGAACCCACGCGTCCGAGTCCGCGTACGGCCGAGCCGCCGCCGCGGCCAGAGAGGACCCGGAGAGGTTCTGGGGGGAGGCGGGGAGCCACCTGAAGTGGTTCCAACCCTGGAGCAAGACCGTGCACGTGGAGGATCCCGTCTTCCCCAACTGGTGGGTTTCCAGGGGGACAGAGCAGCGGGGTCGTGCGCGTTTGGGAAGCGTTGCGGGTTAAGGAACTTGGAGAAAGCTTGCGAGCTTAGTGACGTCATCGGGTTGCGCACCACCAAACCTTTTATTCTGTTTTTAAAACGCAACAGTTGCATTAAAACAACAACCTGCAAGTGCGAGTGGCCCCGAGGAGCCCGCGCGTTGAACTTAAGCTTTAAAGGAAGTTACGCAACAACACACTGAAACGTGATTCAGCCGCGCTGGTGACGCCTGGACGAGCACAGCAGCATGAAAACACTCTTAGATGATCAGAGCAGCATGAAAACACTCCTGGACGATCAGAGCAGCATGAAAATACTCCTGGACGAGCACAGCAGCATGAAAACACTCCTGGACGAGCACAGCAGCATGAAAACACTCCTATATAAATGCTATCCTATTTTTTTTTTTAATTCGACGTTTGTTAAAATGACCTTTAACCCTTCCAGTCAAACATCAAAAGCGAAACGTCCCGGAGCCGAATGTGTTTTCTTAATCTGAAAAGGTTCGATGGGGTCAGTCATAGCTGTGATGTGGTTTTCCCGACTCTCAGGTTCGTCGGGGGGGAGCTGAACATGTGCTACAACGCCGTGGACCGACACGTGGAGAGCGGCCGCGGAGACCAGCCGGCTATCATTTACGACAGCCCGGTGGGCGGAGCCAAAGCCCTCATCACTTTCAGGGAACTCCAGGACCAGGTGAGAGCTTTTATCTCTTTGATCCCACTCTTTGATGTGGACGTTAAACGTGACCACAGTGGGAATTCTTTTGCAGGTGTCCAGGTTGGCGGGGGTCCTGGCGAAGAACGGCGTGCAGAGAGGAGACCTGGTGGTCATCTACATGCCCATGGTGCCCCAGGCCATGATGGCCATGCTGGCCTGCGCTCGGATCGGCGCCCCCCACAGCCTCATATTCGGAGGCTTCGCTTCCAGGGAGCTCTCCGTCCGCATCGATCACGCCAAGGTCAGAAAAAGAAAACATTCCCGTTGCGCTTCCCTGACGCCGCCTGACCCAAACGCCCGCTCCTCAGCCCAAGATGATCATCACGGCCTCGTTTGGCATCGAGCCGGGCCGCCGCGTGGAGTACATCCCTCTGGTGGAGAAGGCCCTGGAGCTGAGCTCCCACAGACCCAACAGGGTCCTCATCTACAACAGGCCCAACATGGTAGGAGCCCCCGGCACTCCCTTTGATCTCTCCTTTGTTCTCTTTGGCCCTCCCACGCTAGCGGAACCTTTGGGTTCTTCTGAAGAGCCAATATAAAGTGATATGACCTTATCTTCTCACATCAAGGTCAGAAATGGATTGAAACAAAGGCTGGTTGCTCCATTTGTGTCCTCAGAAGAATGTAGACGTGTTTAGGGTGCGTTCAGGTGCGTCAGGAAGCTCGGCTCTCACCCGTTTGTGTTTCAGGAGAAGGTTTCCATGGATCCGGCGCTGGGTCTGGACTGGGAGGAGGAGATGGCCACGGCCCGGCCCCACGACTGCGTTTCCGTCCCCTCCAACCACCCGCTCTACGTCCTCTACACGTCCGGGACCACGGGGACACCGAAGGTACCGGCGGCGGCGCGCGCTCTCGTAAATAGGGTTTACTTTAGCGTCCTCGACCGGCGTGTTCGAGCTGATCTAAACAGCCGTGACGGGAAAATAAGAGCAAGTCGGGCGGTAACGACCTGCCGTCAGATGTAATTCAATTACCAGCTGGTAGTTCCCCCTGGAGATCCCGAGGTCAGAGAAATTTAAAGCAAAGACCTGATCTGCGCTTTGATCTGCTCTTTGATGCCGGGGAATCAAGAGAAAACCAACCAGTTAGCTTAGCACACCAGCCCGACTGACGCATGTCTTGTTTTTGTCCTCCAGGGCATCGTGCGGGACACTGGGGGCTACGCGGTGACGCTGCACTGGACAATGTCCAACGTTTATGGACTCAGTCCAGGAGATGTGAGTCGTTGCCGCCACGCTCTCCCGGGGCCACCGGCCCGGCCCGCCCACAGGACAACCCCGTTGACGCGTTTCTTGTTGCAGGTTTGGTGGGCGGCGTCCGACCTGGGCTGGGTCGTGGGTCACTCCTACATCTGCTACGCTCCTCTGCTCCACGGCAACAGCACAATTCTCTACGAGGTTCGTCCCGCTGAAGCTGCTGGTTTAACTGGTTCCATCGACCGCTGAGTGTTTGGCTAAAGAGAAGCTCGCTGAATCGGCCAGAACGCCACAACCTGCTGCCGTTAGCTCCTGTCCTGTAGCATCTGTTAGCTTTGTAGCGCTAAACGCCTGCGTGGAGTTCAGAGCTTAAATGGTCTTCTTAAAATAAATAGGATGCGTCGAGCTGAACACGAGTGCAGGTGTGCTCATTTAGCATCTTAGCTAGCCTTCAAAGCCGGCCGTCCACCTGCAGGATTAATGGCTGCGTCCGTGTTTGAATGCGGCTTAATTGCCCGTGAAATGAAGCTTATCATGAAACCAAAGGGCCGTAAATATAAACGTTAAAAGCTGAACAAGCTCTATGTTTTTTTTCCCTCCTTTATTGAGATCAAAGAGACGACCCCCTACTGCGCGGCTCAGGCTAACGTGCGCCGCGCTGACGGTTTTCGCAGCTTTCTCTCACCTGTGTGACCGCAGCAGAGCTCAGATAAACCTTTTACCTTTGATCTGCACGCTGGCAAATATTTAACCACAGGCGGGGGCGCGCTGCTGCTGTTTACTGCTGCAGTTATTTCTCCTCCTTCAGGTTTGTCTCCCCCCCCCCCCCCCCCCCCCCCCCGGGACAAGCGTTTCTCCCACAGTGCAACAGCAGATACGCGTTTGGTATCTGGAATTTTCATCGGTGTCACTTAGAGTATCAGCTTTGTGCGATATGTGGAGCTCTTCAAAAGCGTTAGCGTGAACATTAGCATCCACGTGACCGGCTGCTGCTTGTTATGTTCGCAGGGCAAACCTGTGGGGACCCCGGACGCGGGGGCGTTCTTCCGGGTCCTGTCGGAGTACGGCGCCGCCTCCATGTTCACGGCCCCGACGGCCATCCGAGCCATCCGCCAGCAGGACCCCCACGCTGCCATTGGGAAAAAGTACCCCCTGTCCAGGTAAATGAAGCTCCGCCCACACAGAGTCCAGCCTGATGTGGATATGTGAAGCTCCGCCCACACAGAGTCCAGCCTGATGTGGATATGTGAAGCTCCGCCCACACAGAGTCCAGCCTGATGTGGATATGTGAAGCTCCGCCCACACAGAGTCCAGCCTGATGTGCATATGTGAAGCTCCGCCCACACAGAGTCCAGCCTGATGTGGATATGTGAAGCTCCGCCCACACAGAGTCCAGCCTGATGTGCATATGTGAAGCTCCGCCCACACAGAGTCCAGTCCCATCAGGGGAAACTTGACATTCTTGTGTCGGTTCAGAACTTCCCAGTTTAGCTGCCTGAAATTGTCTCCAAAACCAGTCATGAAGCTCGCCAGAGTCTGACTGACCTTTGCCCCCAGGAAACCCCCCCCATATTTGTCCTCCGAGACGGTTTAAGCTCGTTCCCGTTGGCTCGTCCTTGCGGTGAAAGCCGCTTCTCCCCTCGGAGGACGACGAAAGATTAGAGCGTTTTTGCCTTCAGAGCAGAAATCTGTGAGCGTTATCAGCAGGCAGCGGGAGGCAGCAGATTTATTGTTATAGCCGGAACGTCGTCTTCAGGCTGATTTATTGAAGATCGCTTCAGAGCAAAAGGTCTGACTTTAAAGGACGATTCAGAGCCGGTGATGGTGAAATTAGCACCTTCAAAAGGCGCCGTAGCATGAAAGACCGATAAAAGCTAGCAGATACGTGTTTGTTATGGTTTGGAATTATCTGAAACTATTAGCCTTCAGCTAATTGTGATTTAAAGATGCAATCCCTTTGATTAAGGTATTTAAATCACGCTCACTTTAATTTCTGCCTTTGTTAGCAACAGGGAAAGCTAACTGGCTAACAGAAGCTGAGACACATAGATGATATTACACTGTTTTTGGCTTCAAAGGGGTGTTTTTTACGCTTACTTTACATCAACTTATACATCTCAAAGAATCCTTAAGAAATGTTAGCTTGATCGCTATTTAGCGTAAACAAAACGGCAACGTTTCCGATGTTCGCTACTGTTGGGTGGGAAATCAAATCAAGATCAAAGAAATAACCCGAGGCAACGTTTCAGAGCTCGACAGGAAACGCTGACGTATTTCCTTCGGGAGGAGAAAATGTGGCGGTAAATTAATTTTGTTCCTGTTTCGGCTGGTTGAACGCGGGCGAGATTGATGCGCCTCACTTTTTCGGTGCGTGTAAAAATGTAATAACGGGAGCCGCACTGACTCCTGCACACCCCCGCCCCGCTATCATGCTAGTAGCCGAGTTAGCAGCACGTGCACAAGCGAGTCTACGGGACACACGTTTGAGTTTAAAACTGCTTTGAACTGCTTTCGTTATCAACAGGGAGTTGATGACTGCTTTTCGTTGCTTTTCGTGTCCCGACAGGCTTCGGTATTTGTTCGTAGCCGGCGAGCGCTGCGACGTGGAGACGCTGGAGTGGGCCAAGGCCAGTTTTGGGGTTCCTGTCCTGGATCACTGGTGGCAGACGGGTGAGATATCGCCCTTCTTTGAAGATTAATTGGCTCCTTTGATGTCTTGATTTTCATCAGCGCGAGACGATGGATCAGTTTTTCGCTGTATCGCCTCCGACGGCGGCGTGAGCGGCGAGCCGGCGTCGAGCGTCATGGTGCTCATGTCTCTCTGGTCGACCTGAGGATTAAAGCGTCTGTGCCGCGTCATCATTCGCAGCTTTAACGCCGTTACCATAATCGTAATATAACGACATCATCTTCAGGTGGTCGCATTAATTCGCAGGCCGTGATTGATGTTAGCCTTTATGGAGCCCGCTAATATTCAGGGTAATTGAATTTGCTCTGTACGAAATGCCGAGTAAATGAGATAAAGAGAGTAACTGGGAGGGGGGACGCCAAAAAAATACAAAAAAGTCCATCTCCTGCTCAAAACCCATTATTGTAATTAGTCGTTAATCACCGTGGACGCAAAGATCGTTGGAGTTAATGAACACGGACGATGTCTCGGGCTGAGCTCAAACTTTGATTCATTTTTGCCGTTTTTTTTTGTAGAGGTCACGACCTTTTTTTTTTTTTTTCCCCAAAACCGCTGACCAAAAAAGTAGCACTCTTGGCGTTCCAGACGTAGATTAGCACACATTAGCTAATGGCTAACAGTGGGCTAACAGAGGGTTAACGTGGCTACTTGATTTCTATCAGTTGTTTTCAGTGCAGATTATTGACCGATAACATTGATTGACAGGTCCTTCGATAATATACCTCGTCAATGCTAAGTGGTCCAGTCCTTTAGCCCGCGGCGGCACGGTTGTACCCGCAGGACTAGCATGGGAAGGGTCTCCCTCTGCCCCCGGCTCTGCAGCACATTTGCGAGAAAACATTTTATTCTGCCCGTCTCGCGTCTGGTTGAGTCGCGGCCAAAGCAGGTAATTTATTGAGTTTGGAGAGGAGCCGGTGTCGCCGCCCCGTAAATCCCGGCGGATTTTCCACCCACCGCTAAACTCGATAGCTGGAGGCAGCAGCTGAAATCCAAATGTGCTCCTGTTATTTATTTATTTTTCTCCCACTCACCCCTCATCTCAAGAGAGAAGAGCAACTTTGTTTAGCAACTTTAACTTTGTCATGTTAGCTGCTGTAGGTCGTTTCATGCTCCACAATTTATATACTTATTAGCATCGACAGGCTAATGTCGCGTTGCAGCGATTTATTTTCTCCAAGTTGAGGATCGATGATGTGAGAAGAAACTGTTAATGAAACTAACTCTGACAAAGTGACTAGATTAGGAATTACTGTGATATTCTTCTCATACGGCGATGATAAAAGAGGCGTTTAGCTTTAGCGGCGTGGCGGCAGCATCCAGTTCTCAACCTCTAAAAATGAAATGGACAGCCATTCAGAGAATCACCAGTAAAAACGAGCTAATGGGACAGGGAACGTCCATCTTTCGGTTGTGCCCTGTTGACCGCGACGTGCGTTACCGTTGCCCACCACCAGGTGGCTCCAAACTATCGCGGAGACGCCCCACTGATCAATAAGCAGTCAGACCTCGTTGACGCATTTGGAACGAGGCAACTTTGTTACCTCGAGGTTCCTCAGTCCTGTCACGCCGCCTCATCGGGTTTCATTTGCATCCATAAATATTGATGACGCCGCTCGTCCGGGCAGAGTTCTTTGTACAACCATGAGAGGAATCGATCGCGGGGCCGTGGCTCATAAATCTTTTCGCGGTTGCATCCTTGGAATTCTGGAGTGAAACATTCAGCCCCCAAAAGAGGGAATCAATGGCGAGTAAACAAGCGCGGAGGGCAGAGGTGGGAGGAGCCGGCGGTGGGCGTCGTGCTCCAACACGGAGTCGCTGCAAGGTGCAAAAAGTGACTAAACGTCTGACGCGATGCCACCGTTGGGCCTGGATTCCCCGCGGCGTGCGCGGCGCCAAGACAAACAGCTGCGCACGTTTGTCACCTGCACACAAATTTTACGCATAGTTCATCTCTGGAGCTTTAGCTCAAAAACTCACCGGCGAGAATCCAAATAATCCGACGGGTTTAGCATATCGATTAGCTTTCGGATGGCGAGATCGGCGTTCTGTGTGGGGCTCGGAATTGTTAGCGCCCTTCGCCGTCTGCAGCGGCTGTCCTCATTGCTCCGCCCCTTCCTGCAGTCATGACATCGGCGTGTGTTTGATGTCGGTGCTTGATCCTTTTGGCGGCGCCTGACGTCGCTCGTTAGCGCCTCCCAGGACCATCTGCCTCGTCTGTCGCCTTTCGCGCCCGTGTGAGAAACTCACCTTCTGATGATGATCTGAGCGCTATTTTAGGACTCCGGTCCTACTTGAGGACGACTGATGTCACCGGTGTTGCCTGGCAACAAACGTGTTTCCAGCTGGCACGAAGTGTGCGTGAGCGATGGAGGACGGACGTGGAGGAGAGGCGGAGTGTGTTTGTGTCTCCCTCTGTGTTGAGGTGTTTTTCTGACCCCCGTCTCATCAAAGAAGATCAAAGACGTCGTCGATCTGAGCAGCGTGCAGACGCCACCGTGCAGGCTAACTCGTTAATATCTGGACTTCAGGAAGAAATCTAAACAAATAACTGCGTTCTTGTTTTCAGTAACTTGTTTTCAGTCTCTCAGATGTCGTCTTTTCCGTCTTTGATCTTTTTGATCATTTGAAGAAGGCGTAGAAACGCCAGCAGTAAAAATGTGGCGCTGTTTACGTTCTTCTGTAGTCAGAGGAGGGCCAGGCTGTCTCAAGAAATGCTCCTGATTAGCTGATGCTAGTTTAATGTTTGAGGCTACACACGCACTAAGACGGTTGGGCTAAGTAGCTAAGCTAGCTGTAGCCTTTGTTGTAATAACATCCGCACTTAAAAATGTATGTAAGCTAAAATCCTAAACGTTATTTAACCAGCCGGTTGGTTTGGCTTTACCAGGACGAGCGAGTGGTTCCCACTGGATTTGAACCTAAATCTGATTGCTAACTTTAATGTTTTGCTAGCTGCGATAACAACAATCTCTAATCCGCCTTCACCCCTCTGTATTGAATCCCGTCCTGCAGCTTCACGGAGAAATAAATCGGAAAATTCTACGTTAAATTGAATATCATCCACGGAGAACACGGCCGCTACCTTCGGGAGATGCGACGGACTTTTGTCTGTCGCTAACTCCGTCATCTGTAATTGAATCTCTGCCGAGCGATCCGCCACATTTGCATCCGCGTCTTGTTTACTGGCGGGCTGCTGTCATCATTTCCTCCTCAACCCCGGGAATTCTTCTGGAATTCACTCCAAGGCATCGGGTTTTTGAAGAAACGGGGGGCTTTAGTTAGCAGGTGAACCGGTACCAGTCAGATCTGGGCAAACGAGTCGGGCTGTCTGAGGAAGATGATGGTGGATTGTGGGTAATAATCTGGGATTGTAAACGGGAAGATGGAACACAAGTGGATCTTTTGGGAAGCTTGCTTTCATGTCTTTGTTCTTGATATTTTCCTTTTATGCTCCTGCTTCTGAGCAGGCTGTAAATGATGGTTTTAACTGCTGGTCTATCCGGACCCAAAGATGGGAAAATATACAGAATTGACGAGAACATTCCGGGTTCGGACGCTTCGGCACTCCTGAATCACTCAAGGACTTTTTTCCGTTGTTTTCAAATTACTTTAGAGACGAGAATGTGTGGAATTTATGGGATTCCGAGCGGATTCTTTTCCTACGAGTTGTTAAGTTTGTTTGGCGTAGTGAGGAACGTGTGCAGGCTGGTTTATCCTAGCTGCTCCGGTTTTATCCTCCCGGTCAACCCTGCCGAGTGACCTTGGCTGTGTTACCCTGGCAACCGTTATCACCGCGACATCCCGGAGCACCGGAGAACACAGGAAGGACGGCCTGGCGGCTGCTCCGTGATTCCGTTGGTAAACAGGTGCGTTAGCGTTAGCGACAAGAAGAGAAACGAGTTGTTGAAACAGCCTGACAGGTTGTAGCGCCACCGTCAACGTTCCCGAATCTTCCAGTAATGAGGGAGGCTGCCGGGTCGGTACCACTCAGTCACTGGTCCCGTTTGTTGGCCCCCCTTCCTCCCCCATTCAGCACGCTCCAGAAGGAGGAGGGGTGCTCCAGGGAGGGGGGGTGGAGGGGGGAGAACTGGGAGACTAAAGAAGGCGAGATATCTCTATCTGATCGTCGCCATGGAGGTGTTTGATCCTTTCATCTGCAGGAAGACCTTTGCTTTGATCTTTATTGACGGATTGATGTTAATCCCGATCGGAACGAACATGATTTCATCAGTCACGTTCCACCGCCGGAGAGAAATTGAACTTTTGGAGCTAAATATCTCCTCAAACTGACCCTTAAACCCAATAATTGCACGAGTTGACACGTTTTTGATCGTTTCTGGATGTGAACTTGGAAATCCCAACTTGTAGTTTCCAGGCTTGGTCACCGACGAGGTATATTACAATCAGAAATGCTAAAGCTACACTGCGTAAAGAGACAAGTTTCAACACCAACACACAGTTTAGCTCTTCTAAAGTCACATTGTTGTTGCTGGGGGGGGGGGGGGGGCGCTAATGAGCCGCTTTTGAACGTTCCAACATTTAGTCAATCAACCAATCTTTATTTATAGCGTCTGTTACAGGGAAGAGGAGAGGAGAGGAGGGGAGAATAGAGGAGGGAAGAGGAGAGGGGAGGGGAGGGGAGGAGGGGAGAATAGAGGAGAGGAGAGGGTAGAGGAGAGGAGAGGAGGGGAGGGGAGAATAGAGGAGAGGGGAGGGGAGGGGAGGGGAGGAGGGGAGAATAGAGGAGAGGGTAGAGGAGAGGAGAGGAGGGGAGGGGAGAGGGGAGGGGAGGAGGGGAGAATAGAGGAGAGGAGAGGAGGGGAGAATAGAGGAGGGAAGAGGAGAGGGGAGGGGAGAGGGGGAGAGGAGAGAGGAGATCATAGACACATTTATTATGACAGTGCTGGTGTAGGAGTGGAGCGGGTCAGCGGGGTCAGAGGTCAGCATACAGCCCTGGAGGTGTAGGTGGATGAGGGTGGACCCAGTCCGGTGGCTCCACCAGAGGCAGGTTGAAGGGGGTCTTTCATCCTCTGGAACACAGTCACGTCTCTGCACCTGGGCCGCCTCAGATTAATGGCTTCAGCTCCACACGTCTCCTCCTCTTCTTCATCTGATATCTTAATCTCAGCCCCCCCCCCCCCTCCCTCCCCCTCTTCCCCCCCCCCCCGCTGAAGCTGCAGCCGCTTTATTCCCTGTCATTTAAATGTGGGACTTTTACAAGATTCTTCATATCGACCCGATGCACTTTGACCCAGACGCAGGCAGCTGAAGGTCAGCTGAAGGTCGGGCACCTCCACAACTCCAGGTCCTTTAATAAAGCAACAAAATGGTGCCAGAGCGGCAGCGAGAGATAAGAGAGAACAAAAGGCTCTGAACTGGTTCTGCAGCAGATGCTGATCTCTTGTGTCATTTCTTATCTCATCTGGCCTGTGGAGCCGCACCGATCCCAACACTGACTCAGTGGGTCGGTTCTTTGTGTCCTTGGTGTCACTAGAAACTGGATCCCCCATCACAGCCTCCTGCATCGGCCTCGGGAACTCACTGGCGCCCCCCGCTGGCCAGGCTGGGAAACCTGTTCCAGGTTACAACGGTGGGAAGCTCGGCTCTTCTTTCTGATATATTCCGGTTTCAACTAGCTAATGCTAATGCTATATTTATTTAGTTTTAAAAAATTTCCACACCTTAAACCAGAGAAATAAAACACTTTTAAACGGCAGCAGCTGCTCAAGTCTGAATACAAAGTTTCTCTCTCCTCCGTAGTCACGGTGATCGATGATGACATGCAGGAGCTGAAGCCGGGAGTCCTGGGAAATATTGTGGCGAGGTAAGCCCCCCCCATCCTCCCGCTGTCACGTAAACAGGAGGAGAGGGGAGAAACCATGACCCAGTGGGGTGACAGAGGCCTGTCAGGTGATCATGTTTCTGGACCCCGGCAGCCTTGGCCTATAACAGCATAACTAAGATGTGACCTAATGATTAGACGACCCCCTAAGTATAATTTGTCTGTCTATGATAGTAACTGGAACTACAGAATTAGCAACAATAAGCTTTTTCAAAGAGGAAGGTTTTAAGCGTAATCTTGAAAGTAGAGATTACGCTTTGTGGCCTGTCTTGACTATAATTTATATATGTGCCTCGCCACATGTATGTCTGTATCTATGCATAAGGAGCCTTGCCTAAGGGCTCACCTGGATTCGAACCAATAACCTTCAGCACCAAAGTCAGTGGCATTAACCACTGAGCTATCCAGTTGCATGGATGTGGCCGTACATCTCTAAATGTTAATATACCAACACTCTACATATGTCATCTTTGTGGCCTGTCTTGACTATAATTTAACGAAATGTTATTGCCTCGGTAGTTTTAGTTCATCTTCTAGATCCCCACTGATGTATACCTACTCCTCCTCCAGACTTCCTCTACCTCCTGGTTCAGCTCTGTCTCTGTGGCAGAATCACGATCTCTTCAAGAAGATCTACTTCAGCAAGTTTCCGGTCAGATTTGCTCAAAGTGCCTGAATCATTTTCACCTGTGTGTCTAGAAAACTTTTATTAAATGTAATTTGTCGTAAACGTGGCGCCTGCAGTTCAGTATATGGTTAAACGCTGCCCTCTAGCGGCCACCTGTCGCAGCGCAGAGCCTCTTCAGTTTGGAGCGGCTCATAGTTGGCATGGCAACCTCAGTTGGACCGTTTATACCAGAATTGATTCATTCCACCAGGGTTACTATGACACCATGGATGCTGGGTTTATGGATGAGGAAGGCTTCCTTTACATCATGTCTCGCTCTGATGATGTCATCAACGTTGCAGGCCACAGGCTATCGTCTGGCGCTCTAGAGGAGGTAAAGTTACTGCTGCTAATCCTAATTTACCCTCAAAGCTAATTTTATACATTGTAATATCTAACGCACCTGATTTGAACAGATAGTTTTCGACGGGAGGATTTTTACGTGTTGTGAATGACGGTAAACGTCTGCGTCCTCTAGTCCGTGTTGCAGCACGCCGCCGTCGTGGACTGCGCCGTGGTCGGCCTGGAGGACAAGCTGAAGGGAGTCGTCCCGCTGGCTCTCTGCGTCCTGAAAAACGGTGAGACGTGCGTCGGCGACGGCTGCCGTTGAGCCGCGTTTCACCACCTGCTGCCGTCGTAGGCGTGCGGAGGAGCTCCGAGATCTCCGGCGAGATCGTGAAGCTGGTGAGGGACACGGTCGGACCCGTGGCCGCTCTCAGGAAGGTGCTTTTCGTCCGGGCGTTGCCCAAGACGCGCTCCGGCAAGATCCCCCGCTCCGCTCTCGGCGACCTGGTCAACGGGAAACCCTACAAGGTACGAGCGTCTCCAATCGCCCCGCATGTTTAGAGGAAAGCGCTGACGCTAACGTCTGGTCAGATCTCTCCCACCATCGAGGATCCCGACGTCTTCGCCGAGATTGAGCACGAGGTGGGAAGAGCGCTCAGATCTCAAGGACGATGAAGACGAGTCTGAGGTTTGATCTTTTTTTGTTTGTTTTTTTTGCTCATCTGGACCAAACGACTGTTAACTCATCCAAAACGCACAGCTAATTTTGATCTAGATGTGCTAACAGCTAGCTGATTGTAGTGCTGATGTTTGGGGGCGTGGCCTGTTCCCCCCCCCTCCCTTGGTCACACCCTTCACTAATCTTGAGATGCCAAACGTTGCTGGAGTGGGCGGGGTCTTGTAAGTGGGCGGGGCCTTGTGCAAAGACTGGGTTGATTAGAAATAAAGACTAAAACTTCACATATTTTATTGACAATGAAAAGTTGCTTGCTCACCACTTAACTTCGACCGAAGTACAATAATAACTTAAAAAAAAAAAAAAAAAGATAAATTGAACGGTTGTTCGTGCAAATCGAAGATGTAAAAATAAATGCTCGCGGCGCCCGTCTGGCGAGACAGAGACAGGGGACGGGGGGGCGGGCCGCACACCAGGGCCCAGACGAGAGTCAACAGATAAACAATGTAAAAACCACACCAAGCAACACGTATTTTTAAAGTCACCTCACTTCAACATGGTCATATACACTCTACGCACACGGAAGAGCTAACGGGACTCAGTTCCTACTTCTGCTCTGGCGCACGGCCGGATAAAACACAACAGAGTCACGTCCTCCTGTTGGGAGACATCTTTGTGCAACGGCGTCTCATTTTCAGTCCCCCCCCCCCGCCACGTCCCTCCAGAAAGGACACGATGGGGCGCGCTGCTGTCGCCCACCAGCAGGGGGCGGGCTTCGTCATCAGCGCGATGAAAAAATAAAACCGTACGTACAAAATGACGGAGAGGGATGAGGCTAAGGTGGAATATGAAGAGCAGCATATATCAATCTATGGTCTGCTAAATGGGTGGGGGGAGGGGGGGCTTTTTTTTGCACAAACTTTAAATATCTTTTTATACATTGATGTGTGTATACATTAAAAAAAATGGCATATTTATGTACAGATAACCTACACGTCTCCTGTAGCAGAAACACACAGTACGTTATGCTCCGACCAGTTACTGTACATGTAAAAGGTAGAAATGGGGGCGACGGGGAGGCCTGCAGGACAGTTTAGCACCGGTGCCTGGTGCCCGCTGTGGCGGATGATTCAGGGGTCTTTTTGGCAGTGAGTGTCATCAGGACGGTCCCTCGGCAGGCGGGCGCCGCCGGCGGACCCCCGGCTAGTCTCCATTCAGAACTGCAGCTGTGGAAAGAGAGCGTTTCAGGAACGTTCTGTGGTCCTGGTAATAACCAGCAACTATTTCGCCGGTCAGAAAGCTAAAGCTTCAAGTCCAAACGGTGCAGATTGAAACCTTTTAGCTGTGATCTCCCGACTGGTTAGCTAGCAGAATTCCGCCTGGGTCTGTAGCTGTGTGTGTGGGGGGGGGGGCTCAGCGGCGCGCTGATGAAAGCACGAGCAACAACCTGCCGGCTACGACGCCCAAATTACAGAGGAAAATCGTCCTCGTGAAGTCGTAACTTTAAACTCTCCCCCCTCTGCATCGGACCCTCTTCCTGCTTTTATTTCCCCCTTTAGCGCTCATTTTGTTTACACTTGCATTGCTCCTGCCATCGCAGCGCTTTCTGCGTTATTATTCGTCTTGGGCGGCTGGAAATGCAGCGTTAATTACATTCTGAAGGCCGTTACTGCCCCCCTGGGCTGTGTTTATGAACTCAACTACCCATTTAAATGAGAGTCTAATTCAAAACCAGGCGTGAGGAAATCCTCCCACTACATAGTTGTTAAATTCTGAGTGGATTAGGCAAATGGCTGCAGTTGATCTAGAGGAAAAGGAGGTTAGCAGATGGCCCTGGACGGCACCCGTCTTTATAGGAAGGTGGAGAATCGCTTCTTTTGTTAAGAGTCAGAGAAGTAAAGGTGTGTTTGGCGAGGCCAGAGGCCTGGTCGTTACATACAGCATACAGTTTAGGTCCCTCTCCTCCTCAGCAGGAATAGGTTCTCACCGAGGAGCTGTCCAGCCGCTGCACCGCGGAGGGTCCGACTGTAGGGGGAGCCAGAGAGACGACTTTAGGGCCGCTTATTTCAAAGGATAAAAACCTCCCCGTCCTTGGCAGAGTGACTTCATGGGCAGAGTTATGCACTCAAAGGAGGGTTCTAGCTTTTGAGTGGATCAACAGTTCATCGTTGACGTCACAGGACAGGGAACACGCAGCGTAAAGATGGCGGAATGTTGGCGTGGACAGGAAGGGACGCTGGCCGAGCGGCCGTCATGTATCGTGATACATGCTGCGTCGCTGAAGGACCGTTTCCTGATGTCAGCTTTAAAAATCAGGCTGGCGCCCGGGACAGTTTGGCCTTTTTAAACATTTTTGCAGCGTTTAGTTGATCGTTGGACATAAATTTCAAGAGGGAAGCGTCCTTCAGCGAGGGCCGGCTGCAGCCAGTGTCCTCAACACCAGAGGGACGAGGAATGACGGACACAGCTCAGTTCATCCAGGATGTACTTCCCCCCTACGTAATCCTCCTGGTTGGGGCCACCTTTGCGTTGCCCCTGGTTACCACTGCAAGGGTCCCGCCAGCAAGCATGGCTCCTAACCCATAACTTGGCCCCTCAGCTTTTGTGGTGCGTTTAAAACCTCCGGGGCGACAAATAAACAACCATTTTGCAGCTCTGCAAAACACCACCCTTGGAGTTGGACGACCAGCGGAGGAGGAGAGATACGGGACAGCGGTTGGCAGAGACCACGTGAAGAGCGGGGACACTTAGGGGCCAACAAGCCCGGGGCCTTCGGGGTGGGGGCGTGGCTGACCTTGAAACCAGTCCAAATACATGTCGTCAGGACTGTCGTCCAGGGCCTCATACAGGACTGCACAGCAGCCGCCAGAGAGAACGAGAAACAGGGGGGGCGTGTTTTTAAATCCACAGGTGCAACGGCGCCGTTTCTCACGGGCGATGCCACGCGGGGACGGGCTCTTACCTTCGGGGGGCAGCCTTCGGGAGTGTCCGGACGTCGTGGTGAGACGGAATCCGGCGGGGAGCGTCTCCGCCGAGCCGGGCATCATACTTATACCGTGAATGTCTCGGGGGGGGAACTGCCGCCGCCAGGACGGACCTCTGAAGTCTTTGTCATCGCACTGGCGGATACAAAGACGGGCAGCGTTAGCGGCCGTTAGCGGCGGCAGCGTTAGCACGCCGCGACCCCCCCACTGTGCTCACCTCGTCCAGCCTCCTGTCGGTGCCCAGGGCCAGCAGGTTATTGTACTCCCGCTCCAGAATCTGACGTGCCTGCGGACCACAACACACCCGACACGCTGCGACTCCCATAAGGACGACTATTTTTAGCAACAGCGGCGGCTTTTTTTAGCGCCCGTTTCATCAGATTACGGTGGTGATACAAGAGGCAGCCGGCAGATCTACCAGCTTTAGAGAGCGGCTGGTGACACCGGTGCCAAAACGAGGCCGGTTTAGTACTAAAAATGGTCCCGGGCCGTTGCTAGGGTTACCTGAGTGTTTTGCGTGGGGATCTGGAGGAGCAGCCCCAGACTGCTGTAGTCGAAGTTGTCATCCAGGGCGACCAGAGCGCCGTGCACGCCGCTCTCCAGGAGGATGTTGGCGTAGTCCCTCAGGCCTACGCTCTGGACCCACCGGATGACCCGCTCGTTGCTCCACACCAGCACATCTGCAGGTCCAGAGGACGCCCCCCCACCCCTCTTAGCTGAGGTAAACCCGTCTGATTTTGCTCCGTTAGCGCTGCTCACCTCTGATCTCGTGCTGGCTGTGCTCTCTGCGGCGCTCCAGCTCCTTCCTGTCGTAGTTGAGCTTCTTCAGACACATGATTCCGTACTGTAAACTGGTTCTGACGCCCGGAGAGAAGCAAAATAATCACGCGGGATTTCTCGCCAACCCAAAATGGGACGTTCGGTACCTGTGGAAGCTGTCCACCATTTTGAGGTGCACCCTCAGGTCCTTCTTGGTGAGGTGGTCCAGCATGCGTGCGTCCACCAGGCACTCCATGAAGTAGCTGCGGTACTGAGGTAGTCCGAGACTGGGCAGCCATTCGTTCCCGATCCACTCGTGGTTCATGTCGCCGTAGGCCAGAGTCTGAGGAGGAGGCGGGGTTAAAGGTTTTTCGTAGCGAGACGACCTTCAGCGAAGGACAACGGGGCGTCTCTTACCTGAGCCCAGCTGCCCTCTTCAGACTGGGATTTCTGAACGGGGCACAAAGAAGATGAGTAAACCGATCGGACCGGCTTGATATTGTTACTCCGTGTTAGCTTGAGCGCATAGCATTGTAGCGCTAACCTGTCACGTTAAGCCGGGCTCACACGACGCAGAGTGTCGTTTATTCCGTACATTTAACGTAGTCAGCACATTAAATGCTCGCCTCCTTGTTGATGCTAGTATGCTAGTAGCTGTTAGCAGTGGCTTCATGGTAAATACAATAAAGATATTCTATGGCTTCTATACGTGAAATTCCTTTCCTTTGTGTAAAGCAGAGGTAGTTTGAACTGCCCAGCCGTGCGCAGGTCACGTGCCCGTCGCTCAATACCTCAGACACGCTTTTACTGTCACTCGTGATCGACAGAACAAAGGAGGGACGGCGGGAGAGGACGAGGTGACTGACCGTTTTGGACGGGGCTGCCATGGTCTCCATCTCCTCGTGGGTCACCCAAACGTTGCCTGACGGCTACGGAGAGGGTGCGGAGCCCAAGAGACAGAGCAGCAGCAGCAGGGTTGGTAGTACAGGTCCAGTGGGAGGGGCAAGCAGTGTTAAAGAAGAAGAGCAGCACCACTGTAAGCCAATAGTGTTATAGCATCACAGTCAGATCATCAACTGGCCCTCTGAGCCCCCGGCAGGGGTCAAAGGGCATACGCACACGACAAAAAAAAACCCACACACACACAAGACGGTGGAAAACGGAGCAGTCGTGGCTAAAAGGACGTACACAGATGAGGGAACACTCATGCAGGGACACAAAAACACCCACAATCCTCTGCAGCTAAAGGTCAGCTCACAACAGCAGCACCCTTTTATGGACAATGTTTACTGGTTTAACTGGTCACTAGAGAAATATAGAATCACCACTTCCATTAAAATAAAAAGAGCATTTGAAGTTTTAGTGATTGGTGAGACCCCCCCCCCCCCCAGTCAGGACCAGTCTCATTGTCCAGGCAACTGGGAGCTGTGAAGGCTACCAGTGTGAAAACGGACATTCAAACTCAAACATTAAAATCTTGTTGCATTTGTTTTTATAGTAACATTCGGTTGCGTGTAATGCGAGTTTCTGGTAGCACTTAGCCTCACGCACACATGCTAACGTAGCTCTGAAGATGCAGATTACATCATTAAAAAGGAAAAAAAAAACACTCCATACAACTACATGCAAAAATAGACAAAGTTAGCATATTTGCCGTATTTTAACATTATTTTGATTTTGATTATTTAACTACTCCTTTTGAAAGAACATTTGTGTCTCCAAGGCAGCTGCTAGCCTTTTAGCTTAGCATATCATAACCTACAATTCTCACTAATCCATTTACAGTTTTTGTGCTAAACTTGTTGATATTTTAATATGAAAATTAATTATTCTAATTGAATAATAATACAACGTAAAAACAAAGCTAGAAGCCTGTAATCGCATTAATGTTGACCAAATTAATTACCTGAATAAAATGATTTTTTTGTGTTACTTTTGGGTAACAGCTTTTTAGAACTAAGCTAGCAGAATACTGAAGGAGACCAAGGCTTTAGAGTTCCCTTATTCAGCTCCTAACCATGACTGTACAGCTGAAACATCTCCAACTCACGGTTCTGGAGGTGGGCGGGGCTGAGGGGCTGGTGAGCGAGACCATTTCCTGGATGGCGAGGCGAAGCTTGAGCCGGTGCAAAGGGTTACTGATGCCGATCTCCCTCTGGATCTCTGTGTCCGAAAGGGCAGACATGATGGCTCCGCTCTTCACGTTGGCACGGCACGCTGCCACGTACCACGCTGGCATTCCTAACCACAGCTACAGAGACACAACGGTTTATACTAATCAGGTCAAAAATCACCATCTTTTACATTTTTACTCACTTTGTACAATGTAATGATTAATTTGACATTTGTGTAGGGATTATAGTTAAATGTCTGTAGTTCACCTCCTGTACAACAGGGGGCAGTAATGCTCCACATAGTGTCTTTTTCTCTGTACTTCATTCTCAAACCAAACGTGTCAAATTTATAAACAATCCTTCAGAAGCTGATTTTTAATACTGTAATTAAAGTGATTATTAAAAGGTTTTTTTTTCTTTTTTCATTCTTGTTTGCGGTATAAAATGACTCATTTCAGTTTAAACTGAATCTCCACCAATCAGAGGGCGCCTCACCTCCAGCCAGGCCACCACAGTGGGGCCGTCCCACTGGGCGAAGGGTAAACCTTTTCTCCTGGCCTCCTCCAGCAGCTCGTGTCTGAGGGGGCGAGGACAGAAAAGAAGGCTCAACGACGTGCACACGCGGGTTGGAACCAGCCAGGGACCAGCGCATCCCCCGTCCTGCACACGGATTTCCGCAGGTCCCGGCAGTAACCGTGTGTGTGCTCGTACACGTTTGATCTCCCAGCCCGTGCCGGTACGCTCCAAAAAGGGCGGAGCCTTACTGCTCATCTCTGGTGCCAGGAAGTAGAGAACACAGAGACACACTCGACTACATGTTTACTGGATTTGTGAGGACATTTCCTGATGACAGTCCCGAATCCTGACATTCAATTTCATCCTCATCGCAATCTCACTGGTTCTAATCTAATGTTCCACGCTGGAGATCTCAGGATATTGAAGTGCAAATTTAATGTTCTGTGTTTCATAATGTTTTGAGAAATATAGTTAAAAATAAGCTGCATTTTATACAGCGTGACCCTGCGATATAAACGCAGATAATAGTGGCCAATAGGGACAGTTTCACGCAACTTTGCTTTGATCTATTTATAAAATTGCTTTGATGTACTGGAATAATTCCACATTGCAGGAGACATCGCGTTAAATTGCACTTTACGTCGACATAAACAGGAACAGACGCGCAAAAATGGCCGACAGCTGGGGCGAACTGAGGACCACACACCAGAAACTGCGCACGTCTTTCTACGAACACATCAAGAGTAGAAATCAACACAGGTCCAACAGTCCCTGAGAACTTGATGAATGAAGAGAGTGGTTTCAGTTATCAGCTCCTCCAGGATTTCACGTGGTCAGAATTCAAACGGGAAAACGCAAATTCGGAACCGTGCGATTTTTATCCAAATGCTAATGAATTTGAGTGGCGCTTCTCAAAGTTATCTTTAATAAAAACCTCCATCGCTTCCTTGATTTTGGCCGATTGCTGTCACATTTGCAAAATAATCGCCGAAATCTTGACGCGGGCACAAACGCGACACGTTTTCTGGCAGGATCCGGCTATTTCGGCCGCGGCGGTGGCAAAAGCCAACGTGAAATCCTGGGGTCCCTGAGCGATAAACATGAGAGATGTAGCACTCGTAGCGCTGAAGGCCTCAGTGCGGTGAAAGGGCACTTGAACACAGCATACATGGCGGACACAAGCCTACAGGGACACAGCAAATGTCTTGACCCACACGCAGCCAGGGGACATTCACCGTCTTATCCATCCAGCACATGGGGACAGAGCCCATGTTGTATGTTCAGGTCGGGGCTAATGCATGGAGAGAAACATCCACTGAACATAGCTGGGGAAGAGGGAGGTCAGGAAACACTCGTGAGAAATCAAACCAACGAAAAGAAAAGAAGCTACACCTGACGTTTCCATAACCAGGTACTGCAGCTGGTTATAACACACACAGACAGATAAAGGAGAGGAAACATTCCGGGACCGCCCCGGCACATTCTCTGTCCAGCCGTGGAGGCAGCTGCCACTGAACTGTAAGAAAGGAGGGGGGGAGAATGTCCTCGATGGTAGGTGGGGTGAAAGAAAGAAAGGCGATGGTTGCAAACACAAGACGGTAGAGAGAATTAAGACGTGTCGCTTTTGGCACTTTCAGAAAAGATATGGAGTCGAGGACGGATGGAGGGACGGACAGACAGGCGAGCATGGCGGAGACAAAGGTCAAAGGTCATATCCAGGAGTATCACAGCCTCACAACTTACCCGCTTTGTTAGAATCAGAGGGTGATGAGAGGGAGAGGAAGAGAGGAGAGAGCAGAAGAGAAGAGTGACGGGGAGACAAAAAAGTACACACAATGTTAATGAGTCAATCGGCAATTTAACGCTCCAAACACAGACAGACACCACACACACACACACACACACACAGAGAGACACCACGGAGAGCATCCGACCAGCAGGAGGTCATCCTCTACAATGCAGTCCTGACCCACATCTCGTGCAGCAGAATGAGAGATGCACTGAAAACACAGCAAGACCCCCCCCCACCAAAACCCTCCATTCCAGTGCTCAGTCGAGCCGCGTCTCCAGAGCAGGGCGGCCCAGTTCGGCGGGGCAGGCGGAGAACCTGCGGGTCGGGGCCATCCCACCTCGGGCGCGGCGGAGACGCGGCCTGACGTCTAACCACCGCCACACCAACGATCGCGGCCGCCTGTCAAGATGCTGCAACAGAGACGGAGGACGGTGCAGGCAGCTCCGGGACATGCAGGACGCCAAGATGCAAAAGGAAGGGTGGCGGGAAAGGGGGAGGGGCCTGAGAAATCCCACACGGCGCTACCAGGAGATCAGTGCA